>NC_090440.1:150262856-150583898 GCF_031143425.1 Pleurodeles waltl
AGCTAGCAGCTTTGAGCAGCTCAGCAGGCTTGGTGGCATAGGTGGACATTACATACAGGATGAAAGATGCTTATATTAATTTTCCAGTTACTTGGCTTCACTGTGTGAGGAAATAGGGTATATTAAATGGTGTGGTTGTGAGACCTCACTGTATAATACACGTACAAACCCCCTGTGGACCCTTAGATTTTGTCAAACCTTAAACTAAACCCCGGGTAGCTGTGGGTCTGACAGCAAGGCTTATACAAAGGAACAAATGTAAAGCATTTAAACAATACTGAGATATTTCAATAAGGAAACAAAAAGACATTCAAAAAAACAACACCAGTTTATAAAAATGGACTGTATTTTTATGTATTTTAAACACCACAACAAGAAAGATCCACTGGAGGTTCCTGGAGATATAGAATTAACAAGGTATCATAAATCAAAATATTTCACTCAACCACAAACTTACATTGGCAAATTCAGCCAATTTGACACTTAGAAAATGTTTAATACAAATGTTTGGGCTAGTTGTAAGACAGTCACTTGGAGTCCCTTTAGGTGACTAACTCCAGTAGGGAGCCAGTCAGGGGGACCAGCAAGGTCCTCAGAAACAGTTACCGCTGCAGATGAAGAAGTCATCACTCTGTTCCATTCATTTGTATCATTTCCTATAGAAGTGCTTCTGATGCAAGCGATAAACGATGCTGAAGATGCTCAAAAGATGCTGTGGATGTGATGCGTCGATGAGGGGTTTGCGACTACTTCTCGGTCCATGAAAGGGTTGAGGCAGCCCTGGCCACAGGTTCGACGTCCCTCAAAGTCCTCTTGGTGCTGGCTGAAATCCAGTCGCCTCTGCACTACCAGTACCCCAGAATCATGGTCACAGGCCAATCCTTCTTAGGGTTGATAACTCGTCCTCTGGAAGTCCCAGCTGCACTTCGACAACACTCCCGGGTTCAGCGAACTCAAGTGCAACTGTATGTGTGATGTCCTGGTCCCTAGTGCTGCACAGCAGCGGGTTGAATAGTCTGGGCTACCTACTTGACCCAGCAGGCTTCTCAGCTGTTGTGTCCCTGTGCTGTGAACAAGAGGCCAGCTCACTGAAAGATGGAGTCTCTAGGCTTTGGCTGGCCTCTGAAGACGACTTCTTCCCGAGCAGTATGCAGCAGACACAGTCCCTTTCCTTTACTTGCCATCAGGTTCTGCAGGTGCAGTCCATGACAGTACAGCTTCTCTTTGCTGGTTTCACAGTGCAGCAGGGCAGTCCTCCATTGGTCCTCCCCCCAGTCCAGTTCAGAACTGCATTCGTGTTTCCAGTGGTGCTCTACTTATGCTCAGAAAATGTTCTCATGGTAGGATGAAATTAGTAGCTAATCAGTTACCAGGTTCCCTCCTACCTGATGACCACTTCCTGCGAGGTGTGGCATCTGGTCATCCCAGGATGCATCATTCTGCCCACTTCCAATATGGCAGGACTCTCTCCTGCAGCATAACCCAACACAGAGGTATGGCTACCAAGGAGGCTGCATGCCCTTGGAAAACCGGTTTGGCAACTGGTTTCCCCTCTCCTGTCCCAAGTGACAACCTGTCTGCATGAGCAGTGGAGCAGCCCCTCTCCGAAGTGTTACCCATATGCCCTCCAAAGGCGTCTTCTCCTTTGAAACTAACCTTCTGGGCCAACACTCATGAGGGAGGTGGTGACTCCTTCCAGAGGAATCCCCTATTGTATCCTTTCCTGTGAGTCGTTAGCACATTGGGCAAGAAAGCTGTCAACCAGTATGGGTACAGGGGACTAAAGCAAACAAAGTGGCTACTTTGCTAAAGTTGCCCACTGCAACTTGTTACAATAATTTCGACCTGAGAACCAAGTTGAGCTTAATATAACAAGTTGTTAGAAACCTTGGATGACCCACTTTGGTCGCACTGTGGCAGAGTTAGCACAACTTGAGGGGTCAGCGTGTAACTCTACATTCACCAATAGGGCGAACAACCTTTTCCACAGTAAAGAGGACAGTTTTGAATTTTTACTAATAGTACATGTAAAATGACATATTCTGCCCATGGGGTATGTTGCACCCTGTCTTAGGACTCAATAGGGCTGCCATAGAGGTAACTTACACACATACCAGGGAGAAGTCTGGCTTTGCCATTGCTTCAAATGCCAAAGTTGGGCTAGCAGTTAAAACTTATCTTCCGTCTGCAAGTGACAGCCTGAGCATCTTGTTTTAGTCGTATTCCACCCAGGGGGGGCACAGTCAGTGCTGCAAATCCCAGGGGACCCTCTAACTTACATGCCCTGGGTACTATTTACTAGGGTCTTACAGGTTAGTTAGCTTATCTGATTGGGTGAAAGCCAGTTTGACATACTAGTTTAAGGTTAAGGGTATAGGCCCTGAGGTCCGGTTATCAGGCCTCAGTGCACTCTGAGTGGAAAAACCAGCAGCATCAGTCCAAAAACCTGAGGGTGACCATACAGAACGGTGCATTTCCTTACACATTAATATTGTGATATGTAAAATTGTATATTAAATGACGGTGGTTCTCTGTAAGAATCTAGTACTTTTTGGATAAAGCAAGTAAGAATGCAATCAACTTGCTAAAGGGGAGCGTGCTCAGAATGGTATGATGGCTAAGCTGTTCCACAGTCAGTAACAGAACATGCATTGGGATACTCCAGTAGTATTTGTTAGCTTTGTTGAAGATCTGCTGTTGTAATGAGTTATCTAAACTCAATGATGGAATGTTCTAGAATAGACATCATTTCAGTGTGTATGATAGACGTTTTTCAGGGCTCGGTTTCAGTAAGGTTACTTTTTTTGTAACCAAGTTAGTATCAATATGTTGTTGCTTTTCACTACCAATGAACCTGTCCTTGGCAACCAGTATGTTGGCTTGCTAACATAGATATTTCTGTTGCATCGAACCTGGGGCCCTGGCGTCTGACAAACATTCTCAGCTACCTAAATGAACCAATAATTGTTACCTGACAGTGGGCAAAATCAGTAAAATTGGTTGTTTGCTTTATAGAAAAAATATCCATAGTTTGAGAGTATGTAATTGTCTTGTAATGTTGCATGTGTGTTTCTGTCATTCTGTTTTGCAGCCTTTAGATGCATATAGGAAATGTCCATGGTACATGTATGTATACCCTAGCATCAAGGCACCAGTAGCACTTTCAGCATCAGATCTTGAAGTAGCTTTTGATAGACTCAGATACTTTGGGTTACTATTTAGTTTAGTTGGCTAGCTATTCTGTTATACTCTGTGTACAGTTTCAGGTAGGTTAACTGACAATAATGAACGTGAACTGATGTGAAATACCAACATAATTAATACTGGAAAATGAATCTCAGAAGTTTTATTTTTAGTCTGGTAAAACCGATGTAGGTGAAATACATGGCGTTTGAAATTAAGCATCATTAAAATAGTTGTTGTTGCTTTAGCATGGCAACCTTTTTTTACTCAATTTTTTCTTTTATAAATAAATATTTTTTGGTGCAAAACAGCAGCTTTGTCAATGAATTTTTTTGTATTTTCCAGGCATTGCAGGAGCAGTTGACATCTGTAGTCCAAGAAATTGGACACGTTGTCGATCCTACAGCCACAGCTGCACGAGGTGAAGCAGCCCAGTTGGGCCACAAGGTACAAGGAATACATAAAAAGGTGGTGTCCCATTGGTATTTCTGGATGTGTGAACCTGCGTACCAGTGGTACTATGCAAAGGGTCCTATAAAACATGGAATATAAATGATTAAGCAGTATGTGTTATGGCAGTGTATTGGTGAATTGAGTGTTGATAAGTGTAAGTTAAAGAGTCTTTGCAATGAAATTTGGAGGATGTTCATGGCACATTGTGTGATACTAAGGCAGAGAAAGTGTGGGGGTGAGGGAGCATTTTAAGGTTGTCCGTGAGATGTATTCGGCCCCTGCTCACTTCGTTTTGATTTTATTTTAATTGATTTTACAACCAAGGTGGAATCAGTGTCTCACATTGCAGGTACAGCACGTAGCATTACATATAATAATACTGCACATCAAAATGGCAGCAATATTTATCCAGCAGGCAGAACCAGAGCATCTGTCAATGCCTGCATCCCCCTCCCTCGGCCTCACCACTGGTGCCCTCCTTCCATGTCAACCCAGTGTGCGCCTGTGTATCCAAGGCCTATCTGGGCAAAGATGTAGGTGTATGCCTCTAAAATCTGCCCATGCCTTCCATCTCTTGTAGTGTTTCTTTGGGCAACCTCTTGCCCTGTAAATGTTACGTTCCATGCCCTTGGCCCAGACCTAAACTGATGTTTGATTTGTTCCGCATTCCATCCATCATCTGTTGTTTTCGCATTTGTTACCCTAAGTGGGAAGGGTATGCCCAGACGTGGGCCCCGTGCTTGCTATGCCACCAGATTGAAGTTAGCCTGGCTGATGAGGGGGGGATGCACCGAAACTGACCCCAGGATGCTTGTTTCTGGTCCAGGGAAGACCTGGCCTGGCAATTCGGACTGGACTGTTCCCATGGGGAGCAGGGTCAAGGCTGATTTGCATGTGGCTGGGTTCAAACTGGAATGGCATGGTGAGCAAAAAAACTGATGGATTAAACCCAGATCTGTGACTTGGGGTGAATGTTTGATTTGTTCTGCATTCTGTCCATCATCCGTTGTTTTCAAATCCTTCCATGCCTTCGCAATCTCTCTCTTGGCGAAGATTAGGCCCAACCACAGAAGCGCCCTCTGATATTTTGTGCCACCAAGATCATTTGTTACGTGGAGAAGCACCACCATATGGTCCCTTGGAATTTCCCACCGCGCACCCTCTCCAACCTCCCCAGAACCCCATCCCAGAAATGAGAAAGAACAGGACGATGCCAGAATGTATGGAATAGATTTCCCAGGGAGGTCTGCATCGCAAGCATCCCTCATCAGGTACCAACCCCATAAGATGGAGCCAGGCCCTGGTGTAGTGTTCACGATGGAGCATCTTCTTCTGTACATGCCGAAACTGCGAGGCTATTACTGCCTCCCTAGGGGCCTCCAGCGCCTCCCTCCTGTCATCATTGTCAAGTTCACAGTTTCCCCTCCCATTCTCTTCCCACTGCCACCATGGGATCTGGAAAATTTCTCAGTAGCACCTTATAGGACTGCGACAACTTGTGCTCCTTGATATTTGTAAGGAAAAGCCTAGCCTCCAGTGGAGAGAACTCCAGTATATCATCAGTTGCCTTGAGCATGGTGGAGTTGCAAATACCGCAAAAACTGTATGGTGCAAATCGTACTCCGCCTGTTACGTTGGAAGGATTTCAATGTCCTGTTATGGAGAACATCACTAAGGTCAAAATGCCTATAGTGTCCCACGCTGAGAAGCCCTGCAGGGCTACGACTTGTGGGAGACATTTTCCCTGCTCTAACGGGGTCTCCAGTGTCCAGTAGCTGCAACCCAAGTCTCTAGCAACACCTGAGTGGGTGGGGGAAGAGGGCCCCAGTGCGGCACCCCCATACAGCAGATGCGGAAGGCCCTGAAGGCCCACACCCCTCAACTGCATAGGATGGGTCCACAAACTCCTCAATCCACCAGTCATTAATGCTAAGTAGATAGGCTGGGCAATAATACAAAAGAATGTCTGGCGTGGCTATGCCCTCCTCAAACACCGGTCTGTAGCACTTTCCCAAGGTGATACAGGACAGTCCTCCCCCTCTCCACCCCCCAAAACAGCATCCGAATAAGCACATTTGCCTTTGTAATGAAGGTCTTGGCTATCGGAAAGAGAGGGTTTTGCAATTGGTTGAGGAGGCGCAGCACCACGACCATCTTAAAGATAGCAGAACTTCCCAGCAAGTACAGTGGAAGGGTGGTCTAGAACCTAATGTCTCGTGCCAACCACTCCATCTGCGCACCAAATTTCTATCATATTAACTCAGTGACAAACACTCCCAGAAGGGTGAACCGGTATTTCTAAAGCCCATAGCACATCAACCAAGCAGGGGACTGGGGCAAATCACCAATTTCCAGAAGTTTATCCAGAGACCGGAGTAGCACCAAAGACATCATCTGCAGCACCCTAGATCCTGGCGAGTCCAGCTCTCCCAGATACAAAAGGACATCATCAACGTAGAGGTAAATCCTATCACTCACCGTGTCGTCCCATTGAAAGCCCCTGAACAATGCATCAACTCTCACCCAAGCTGTCAAGGGTGCAATCCCCAACACGAACACAGGGGAGACAAAGGGCACCCCTGACAAGTGCTCCTCATCACTAGGAACCACTCTGAAGCCACCATGCCCCCACCTGCACTCTGCCTCGAAGGTTGGTATACAAGAGACTAACATAGCCTATACATTTGGACAGAATCAGACTCTGGAAAGAAAGGCAAATAAATACGCCCAATCAGCAGAGTCGAAGGCCTTCTGAAAATTGATGGACATGAGGGCTTTGTTACCCTGCCAATTTGCTTATGACAATCTCTTTATGCACCTGCCTCAAGTTGTGGTGAGTGGCCCGATGCGTCATGACCCCGGACTGGTCCGGATGAACAAGACTCTCAATAACTTTCCTAAGACAGCCGGCCAACATCTTGGCCCATATTTTCGCTTCTGTATTCAGGAGTGAAATGGGTCAAAAATCTTCACAACACTTGCCGTCTGTATCCAGTTTCGGTAGTACTACAGTATTGCCTGTCCTGAGATCAGAAGGTAACCCACCCTTCTCAGGGGCCTTCTGAAACATCTTCAGCAGCTGTGGGTCTGTCTGGGACCACACCAAGTGCCAGTACTCTGGAGGGAACCCATTAGGCCCAGGCGCTTTGCTCGGCTGCAGTTGAGCCAGAGCTGCATGCAGCTCATCACAGGTGACTTCAGCGTCAAGGGAGTCCCAGTCTTCTAGCAACAGGCAAGGTATTGGCAGATCAAGCACGTGGGCTCAGCGGGTCAGCTTGGTATAGTTTCTGATAATAAGTTGTGAAGGCCCAGGCAATGGGCTCACTCCCCACCACCCGTGACTCGTCGCCTGACAACAGGTAAGTCACTGGGGCCGCCACCACTCTGGGGGTGCCGAGCCAATGCAGAATTTTGCAGGCCTTGTCTCCCCATTGGCAGATTCTGCTGTGAATGACCATCCAAACTTCCCTCACCTCCTGCGTCAGTTTCTGCCTAAGCAAAGTTTATGCAATGAGTCCCATAATATGGACTCGTGTCCCAAACGCTCAAATCGACTTTCCAGATCTAAGATACTCTGCCTTAGGTCTTTGACCTTCTTCTTACAGTTCTCTTTGTGCCCCTTAGCATAGCTAAGGATGTGGCATCGTTATGTGGCTTTCTGAGCTTCCCACATCGCACCCGGCGAAGACATGGAACTCTGATTATCAGCGAGAAACTGCTGACTCTGGTGCTGCAGAGACCTAAAGTCATCCTGTTGAAGGTACCATTGATCTAATCTCCGACCTGTCCTAAGCCTACTGTGCCTCAGGTCAAAATCATCTCCACAGGGGAGTGGTCGGCCGAGCCCCTGGCGAGGTGCCGGACCTCCAACACCCTATGACACTCTTGACCATGCATAAAAAAGTAGTCCAGTCGGGAGAGAGAACGGTGAGCCCCAGAATATTTAAAAGGTATATCCCTGTTCGTCATGGTGGTACACCCTCCATGGGTCAACCAGGTTTAGATTATGCTCAAAAGTCGCAAGGTGTGTGGGTCCGCCTCCAGCCCAAGCCCCCCATCTGAGAGCGATCAAGATTCCCATTGCTTACCTCATTGAGATTCCCAACCAGGATCCACGGTGCCTTCTGCAGCCCTCTCACCAAATCCTATAGACAAGGAGCCCATCATAAGCGGTGGTGGGGCATATACACATATTAAGGACAAAGGGAGGCCCCACAGAGTGCATGTGAATGCCACATAACAGCCCAGGCCATCCTGCCCTAGTCTAGAAACCACTAATGGAGTGTGTATCCTAATCAAAATGGCAGTGCCCCTGGATCCCCTGTGGAAGCCAGCCTGATAGACCTGGGAATACCCCCTACAAGCCAGGAAAGTACACCCATTGCCCAGGAGGTGGGTTTACTAGAGCAGGACGATGTCTGCCTCTGTTGTCATAGCCGCTCTAATGACCGCTCCTCTCTTGAGCTTATCCAATAACCCATTCACAATGCACAACACCATTTTAAGGGTAGCCGGGCCTGTGGGTCTGGAGCCACTGGTCCCTAATGAGACAGAGTCTGCCATTTGTAAAAAGTATCAAAATGCTGTGTCTGTTGCCCATGTGTTTGTCAGTCAATCAATCAAACATTTGTATGGCACACTTATCACCCCTGAGAGTATTTAGGTGCTGTAACTACTGCTTGGGTCTCAGACGCAGCTCAGTCGAAAAGCCAGGTCTTGAGTTGCTTCCTGAAGTTCTTGGTGGAAGGAGATGTTCTTAGTTGGATGGGGAGATTGTTCCGGGATTTTGATGCCAGGTAGAAGAAAGCTCGTCCTCCATAGTTGATCTTGCAAATGCGGGGTTTATGGGTGAGTTAGAGGGAGGCAGAGCGCAGGTGTCTGGGAGGTCTTCAAAAGTTCTCTCTCTGGTTGAAACAGGCCTGAACTTGTTTATGAAGGCATTGTAGATGAGAGTTAGCAATTTGAATTGGCATAATTTGTGTATGGTGAGCCAATGCAGGTTTCTGAGTTGTGAAGAAATGTTTGTCCGCCTTGGGAGGTCAAGGATAAGCCTGGCTACTGTGTTCTGGATGAGCTGAAATCTTTTTGTGAGGTGGGTGATGATTCTGGCGTACAAAGCATTTCCGTAATCAAGGCGGCTGGTAATAAGGGCCTATGTGATCGTGCGCCTGAAGCCAGTGGGAAGCCATTTGAAAATCTTATGTAGTTTTCGGAGAGTGTGGAGTCCTCATGTTTAGTTTGCTGTCTAGGATGACTGCCAGGTTCCAGGCGTGTTATGTCAGTGTGGGAGGGGTCCCTAGGTCCAGGGGCCACCAGGAGTCCTCCCACGGAGAGGTGGTATTGCCGAACAGAAGAACTTTTGATGTTGAGTTTGAGGCAGTTATCTCTCATCCAGTCGGCGATGACTGTCATGCAGAGGTGGAAGTTGGTTTTAGCCGAGGCATGGTCTTTGGAGAGCGAGAGGATCAGCTGTGAGTCATCGACGTAGGAGATGATATTCAGCCCGTCGTCTCATACGATGCTGGCCGGGGGGGTTCATGTAGGTGTCGAAGAGGGTAGGACTGAGGGAGGATCCTTGGGGGACTCCAAAAATAATGGGCTTTGGTTGCGAGGTGAAAGGTGGGAGGAGGACTCTTTGGGTGCGTTCAGAGACAAACAATGCAGTCCATTTCAGGGCGATGCCTCGGATGTCGATATGATGAAGTCTCTTGACTAGTGTGTGGTGGGAGATTGTGTAGAAGGCTGCTGACAGATCTAGGAGGATGAGGGCAGCCGAGTCTCCTTGGTCTGGGAGGGTTCTGATGTCATCTGTTGCTGTGATGAGGTCGGTTTCTGTGCTGTTTGGAGTGGAATCTGGACTGGGACGGGTCCAGGAGTTTGTTGTCTTCAAGATGTTTTGTGAGTTGCTGGTTGATGGCTTTCTCCATCAGTGTTGCTGGGAAGGGGATATGGGAGATCAGCCAGTAGTTTTTGAGGTCGCTGGGGTTGGCAGAAGGTTTCTTGAGAAGGGGTTTGACTTTCATGTGTCTCCAGAAGTCTGGGTAGGTGGCTGAGTTGATAGGTGAGTTGAGGGCACCTGAGAGTCTGCTGCTGATGCCATTGATACCGAGTTTGAATATATGATGCAGGCAGGGGTTGGTGGGTAAACCTGAGTGGATGGTCTTCATGATGTCTGTGGTGTTTAGAGTGGTGAGCTGATTCCATTTGAAGAGTATGTTTCTGGCAGGGGGGGTCATCGTAGTTGAGGAGATGGATGTGTCTTGCACGGTGGGCTGGGGTGCAAAGTTTTCATAGATGCTTGATATTTTGGCATGGAAGTAGGTGGCGAGAGAGTCACAGAGCTCCTGTTTTCGGGGTGTTGTCTTCTATCACACTGCATTGTTGGCGAACTCCTTGATGTTGAAGAGTTCTTTGCTACGGTTGCTACTGGCTTCGATGCGGGTGGATAAGGCTATGCCAAGTGCACCTGTGCTTAACACCTAAAAAAGGAAACAAAACCCCACAACTCACCACCTACCCTCCCTCCAATAACTCCCCCCATTACATTAGTGAATAGGAAGTACCTGTTGTAATACGACTAGGGACCTAGCCAACTAGGCTAACGTGATGTGTATCACCTCCTGTGCCTGAACCACCATCCCCAACAAAACTCAACCCCAACACAAAGAGAAACATAGTTTCATGAGCTACTGAGTTTTCTCTTCCCTTCTCTCTTAGCTCCCCTTGTCACTGCATGGCTGTGACACCAGCAGCCGAATGTTGGGGATGCGACATTTATTTTCTTGAGAGCACGGTCTTTGTTTCCCTCATTTCATTAAAATGTTCTGGCAGAAGATATACATTGGGATGTTGATGAGAGGGCCCCCTATTCACAGCTTCCTCTCCATTGTTTTATTGTTTTCAATGGTGAGTTCAGCATTACAGTGCCTTAATACAGACTAGAGCCCCCACTTTCAGCATTTAAATTGTTCAGCCCATGAGACACTTGCACTGATGTGCATTATTCCTCTTAATAAGCAGGAGTACCAAAACCAAAATGTTTATTTGAATATCCACACAACACTTGCTTTTAACTTATATTTATTACGTATGTTGGATTGAACACTCATAATCACACATTTTGCTGTTGTATTCAGTTGTATTACAGTATCACGTTGAGCTTATTTGCAGCAATCATTTTTATTGGTTTTCTTTCAGTATATAAACAGCTTTGTATGGCTCCAGTCCATAAACAATGGCAATTTGTGACTATGTAAGGGCAGACATATTTAGCAGTACCATAGAAAGAGGATGGAGGAACAATATATTGATTTTCCAATCTTCAGAAATTGATAACGCTTCCTACTTTAGAAGAAATAGGGCCATATATTTATGTTGCTAATTATTGAGTGCATTTTCAGGACAAGTTCAGGACCTTTTTTGTGATGAAACTACAAGGTAATAACCCAATTCCATTTATGCCAAGCCAAAATAGGCCCAAATGACTATAGTTTCAGGACTTAGTCATTTTGCTTTGCACCTTGTAACTATTAAAAACTATTTAATCTGTCTTGTTTCCCTAGGTCACTCAGCTGGCACAGTACTTTGAACCCCTGATTTTGGCTGCCGTTGGTGTAGTTTCAAAGATTATTGATCATCAGCAGCAGATGACTGTTCTGGACCAGACCAAGACGCTGGCCGAATCTGCACTGCAGATGCTGTATGCGGCTAAGGAAGGCGGTGGAAACCCTAAAGTAGGTTATCGTCAGACTTCTGAGACTAAAGCGAGAATCTTTAAGAATTGTAATTATTGATGGTGAGGAGGATCTAATAGTCATTCTTGTACTAATGTCCAACCCCCAGCATCCGAAAGATACAGTTATTTATAACTCCCCCCTTAAGCCATGAATAACACATAAGTAAAGTGCCTAACATGTCATAAATAATTCGAATCTGTGTTCCTCAGACGTGTATCCCTAATGATTTACGTGCCTTTAAATATTTCTCATCTTCCTCCCTCCCCATCCTCCTCATCCACCAGAGAAATACTGGATAGATTCTTGTGTCACACATAAAGTGTATGCTTTGTAAAGTTGATGTGTTTTTCAGATTAGAGCTGCACACAATACAATTCAATAAATGTATTCCTGTTTTAAAGATGTGTCCACTGAGGCAGGTTGTCTCAATATTTCTACAGCCAGCCTTCTGTAGATCCATCTTTCCCAGGTAGACTCTAAGAAACCCATTCTTTCTTAATTTATTTTCAATAGCATTTACTGGGTTTTATTGTTACAGCTCGGTGGACATGCCCACCATGAATAAGACAATAACAAAATGCCAGCGACCCACGCCTCCCACATCCCATGGGCAGCTCCCAACACAGAGTACTCGCCTCCAGGTACATCGAAAACACATTGTGCCAGTCAGAGTCGCAGAGGTGCCTATTTGGATCCAAGAGTTCCAGGGCACACAGTTTTATTGGACAGGGGGATCCTGTTGTTGTCATTTAAGTATCAAATGACCAGGTCTCACAGTTTCACAAATCGATTCGATTCCTCCTTCAAATCATATACAATCTTCTCATTGGTTATTAGCTGCCATGTGCTGTGTACCTAAAGTACTCTATTGGGGGCAACTGTCTAGTCCCAAAACCCCCATATTTGTGTGGGAATTAAATGATTTTCAAGAGGGTACGGTGGGCAATTACATCTATACATCTATTGTCTGTGACCAGACCTTGTATCAATCAATCGATCAATAAGTGAGTGGAGTGCTCCCAGCCTGAAACAGGCATCCAACCTATGGGGATGCACACATGAGAACTTAGTAGACGATGATGGTTGGATTTGCGAGATATTTTAAGCCAGAATTACCAAATCCGAGGCTAGGAAACCTCTGTTCTTATTTAGATAGGGAATATATGCTTTGTCTAGCGGAGAAAAGCAAGTTGTGTCTTCACCTTCTTCAAGACTGAGACTCGCTTTCCAGAAATTTCACATCACACAAAAAAGTGAACTTCCCTCTTCCCAATGGGGATATATTTGCATTTACTAGAGAGAGAAAGCCTAAGAAATGTATTATGTGTGTATCTGGACTCTTTTGTAGTTTGATGCTTTCACCTTCCTGGACTTCATCATTGACTTTTTCTGCTTCTCATACGCACATCTTCCCCTAATCAATATTCCCCATGTCAAGACCCTTTATGTCTTCCCCATCCTTATGAGTTGTTTCTTGTCATTGCCTTCGACACCAACCTCAGTGATGCGGAGGCATTTGACAAGAGGACCTTGCTCATAGTTAAGAAACATCCGACCAATGCAAACATAAGATTTGACTGAGGAAATACAGTTCAGGAGGAGGAAAAGGAGCAATTACCCCCTATTTCTCCACTTCAGATCTGAAGTGTCCTGTTATCATTACTATTACAGTGTCACCTCTACCTGTTGCTTGTCTTTGTACCATGTGCATCGTCACAGTGTCATTCTGGGGAGAGAGGGGTGGTCTGGAGTCTCACTACAGTGAGAGTTATCACAGTCTGGGAGTGAGAGAATGCCACCTAGCTGTGTTCTCCCAAAGTACACCGTTCTAGTCACAATAGCAACTAGGCCAAAGGAGTTCCAGAACTGTTCCCAGGATTTATTCAGTCCTAAGATTCAAAGCAGACCTCTTCTACAGTCAACCAATTGGATTGTTCCAAGAATTGGAATAGACGTCTCACCCACTAACTAGTGGCATGCTTCATCATTGGCTGTCTATCCACACCCTGATAAGATAGTACTACCGGGGGGGACTCAACCAAGAACTCTTGGAATGCTTAGATAAAGCACCAACTAGATAGAAGCAGGGCTCCAGATAATACACTTTAACGCCTGTTGATATACCCCAAAGATTTTCTTTATTAGAGGGTACCAGAGGCATGAATAAAACCAATCTAGCTCAGGTTTCCTAGGGAATGTAATGTTTCTAGAAAACCATAATCCTATGCCAACATGTTTTGGCCCTCTCTATGAGCCCAGTCGGGTCTAGGGGCCTTTGTCAGGGCCAATTCAACACTCCCAGTGTGTCACTCATACATGTGAGGCCTATTGCTCTCGCCTGAATGGGAATTGACTTAACTTTCCGAAGTACCTACAAAGGATAATGCAAAGATACATTAGTCTCTCCAAAAAGGTTACAAACTTGTAGAATCATTTATATACAAATAACTCACTGCTAAATGGACCATTACTTTCTACTGATAGATAAATTGATTGCCAACTTGCTTGTGGATTTGAACCCCTATCCTAAAGGGGTCACACCTTTTATAGATTGCCTTGTAACCTCCCCAAACAATATCTAACCACACCTTCACTTGTTGCTTCTCTGTTAATCCTAAGGCTAGGTTTTATTTAACTCTAACCCAACAGAATTATCCTGTTAAATAAATCACTTAAGTTTTCACAATTCCATTACTCCGATGCCTGCAATATCCCTAGTATCCTTGAGCTATCATATTCAATTGTATTCATGTCATATTGAAATAAGCGTAATAGTACGCACAAACAACAAAGAAATTGTCAAGCGTGCTACCTTTCACCGCTGTAAAGCCGCACCATTGTGAATATTCCCTGCGCTTTTAAAAAACAAACCTTTTGTACTAACAATGTGCTGAATGTAGCGGCCTGTCATCTGCAAAGCCATATAAGACTTCAAATATGATGGCTGGACATTTATGTCAAGGCTAGGGTGTGTATTTGACTCTGTGCGACCTCAATCATTCACACATATCTCTTTCAGCTGTAAAGCCTGCGAAAAGGAAATACATGCATAATTCTGTGTATCAAGGCCAAGACCACGCCACCTGCATGCGCAATTCTTATTCAACCTTCTTACCCTATACATGGGTTGTTCAGTCGTCATGCGTGTCGGGGGGGGGTGGGACCTGTAGTCACACACTTGGGGTAAAAGCCAATAAGTATGTCAGAATATTTTGTGGCTATGACAATTGTTCACTCTTTGAAGGATCGTATCAGCTTGGGCTGTCACGCAGATAATGTGCTGAAAAAGTGAGAGCAGAACACCTTAGCAACCGGGTCTCACTTGCGAACCCGATCTCTATAGTCAAATGTAAACTAGCCATGTATTGTTGTTTTCTCGGGCTCTTATATTAGCCATTAGCATTATGAAAAATAGGGATATATTTAAAGAGACAATGTAATATTATACGAGGGTAGTATTGCGTATCATAATCCCATATAGTAACGCATATTAAAAGGGAAGGTGCGTCTTTTGTTATTACCCCCATAAGTGGAAGGTGCTGCCATCCAAATGATGGCTCACGGCAAGGGCGCTATTACCACATTAGTTTTTTTTTTTTTTTAAACAGGGTCCCACTGTTTCCCCCACGCATATAAAAGAGATAAGACTCAGTCAAGGATCACGCACTGCCTTCTGACCTATTCAAGCCGTGACTGTAAAAATCGGGATCACAAGTGAGACCCGGTCCCACACCTCGTGTGTCTATGGTGTCTGGAGCGTGACCATGACTCCAAGTCGTGCTTCGACTGGCATACGCATGGTGCCGAAGGCTTTGACGGAGCGGTCCCCAATTCTGCAAGTGGCCCGGCAGGCGACTCCACATAGGTCTCGGTGCCGGTCGAGAGGAAGGTCCCAGGATCATTCCAGGAGTCCCTCTTCATCCCACTCAGTCATCAGGACACTCCAGTAAGGGGCACAAAAAACAAAAGAAGTCAAAGCACGCTTCAGCTTCTCCTTGTCCTTCGGTGGATGTGACAAAGGAACATCGTAATTCGAGGCATAGTTCTTCAGAGCCTATGCCAGTGCCAACTCCATGCCTCCACACCTTTCTGGGAGCCGGAGCAGACCCCGCTCAAGTCAAATAATTTTACGAGCCCATGCGTCTCATTTTTTAGCAGGCCCCATGAATCTGATTATGGATCCGGTCCTGATGCTGATGCTCCCAGCGCGCCGCACCATCCCCATTGTCATCCCTCTATCTGACACAGAGCCGCATCGAACGGTGACAGTTCTGGAGCCGACTGGACCCTTGTGTCCTAGGTTGGTGCCTCAGCCTTATTCTGAGGGACTCGGCCTTGAGGAGAAATGGGAAGGGTCACTGGGCCCTTTAGTATACCAGTTAGAAGCACAGGATATGGACTGGTGTGAGGAACTGGGTGATGCCAGCGGACTGGACACGTCTCCAGATACTGACATGCTTTCTTCCCCTACCATGACTACAGAGGAGGGAGCTGCCTATGCTGTAGTGGTGAAGAGGGCCGCTGAGGTCCTGGACCTTTAGCTGCCCTCAGCAGTCAAGACCAATATCTTGACTGAGGTGCTGCAACAGGGAGATTCCTCCTTCTGAACCCCTGCTCTTTTTCAACAAACCCCTCACTGACGTCTTTCTGGGAACCTGGTACAAGCCCAGCAAAGAGGCTTCTGTGAATAGGACGATTGTCCACCTCCACTGCCCCGCCCCAGGAGACCCAAGCTTCCTCACCCTACCCCGGAGAGCATGGTGGTCCAAGCTTCCACTTTCCATGGCGCGTTCCCTGCTGCACCCCCGGATAGGGAATCCAGGAGGCTGGATAGCTTGAGTAAGAAAAGTTTTCTTCCGCCAGCCTTGCAGTGCGGTCAGTGAACACCACATGCTTATTGGACTGCTGTCCTCACACTGTGAGGCACTGTTGCACTAGTGCTACCATAGGTCCCAGAGGAGGCTCCGGCTATTCTCTTCCAAGCGGCCAAAAACAGGAGAGATGCAGCTAAGTTCACTATACACTGTGGTTTGATCACGATCGAATCATTGGGCAGAGCGGTTTCCACAACAGGGGCACTCAGATCTGCCTTTTCTGGGGGTTCCGAGCTTACCTCATGGACATGCTCTTTGATGGAACCCATCTCTTCATAGACAAGGCAGACATGGTGCTGGAGTGCTTTAAGGACTCTCGGGCTACAGCCATGTCCTTGGGCCTCTCAGCTGCCCGCATCATTCCCAGTCTGCCTTTGGCTCTTTTCATGACTACGGAAGGGGCTTTCAATAGCGCCAACCCTATCACACCCCGCCGGCTCTTGCATGCTTCCCAACCTCTGTGTGGACAAGGGCGCGGTTCCTACTGATCCTGAAGCTATCAGTCTCCTCCAACCCCCACCCCACAGGCAGCTGCAGCCTCCAAACCTTCCTAATCTTGACCTTTTGGAACATGGGCGTCCAGTTGGTGGCAGGATCCGCCATCACCTTTTCCACTGGCAGTCCATAACATCGGACAGATGGTCCTACAGATTGTTGGAAGGGGCTTCTCCCTCCCCTTCGAGACCACCCTTCCCTCCGTGCCTCCTTGCTACATGAGAAAGTCAAGGCTCTCTTGGCTAAAAGAGCCATAGAGATGGTTCCAGTTCCGCGAGTGGGATGTAGGCCACGAGCAGTCTGTTTACCGTGGTCCTCTTCAGTGCCCCTCAAGTGTTCACCAAAGTGATGGCGGTGATTTCAGCGCATCTGCACAGATCAGTGGTGTCCGTGCCGAAGTCACACCTGACTCCCTCTCAGAAGTTCCCTTTCATTGGAGCCATTTTGGACACAGTGCAGTTTCGGGCTTGTCCTCCCGAGCGGTGAGTCCAGGATATGCAGGCTATGATACTGATGTTTCAGCCTCTATCCTGGGTTTTGGTGAGAATGATTTACGGCATCTTGCATCCTTCTAGTGACATATGCCAGATGGCATATGTGGGCTCTGCAGTGGGACCTGAAGTTCCAGTGAGCGCAGCATCAGAGAAATCTCTCTGACACCTTCCAGATCTTGGAGGGAACTGCAAAGAACCTGCAGTGGTGGCTAATGAACCGTTATTGGGTCAGATACACACATCTCTCCCCTTCCCCAACCAGATCTCACAATAGTGACAGATGCGTCACTCCTGGGTTAGGGCGGCCACCTGGGAGAGGTGGAGATCAGAGGATTCTAGTCTTTGGCTGAATCCGGGCTCCACATAAACATGCTGGCGCTCCATGTGATCCGACTGACGTTGAAAGCCTTCCTACCCTCAATCAAGGGAAGGCTAGTGCAGGTGTTCACAGACAACACCACTGCCATGTGATACTGCAACAAACAGGGTGAGGTGGGGTCGTGGACACTGTCCTTCGGCCCTGCATCTCTTGACATGGCTGGAACAGCAGGGCATATCCCTGTTGGTTCAACATTTGGCAGGATCTCTGAACACCAGAGCAGACAAACTCAGCCATCGTTGCCTAGTGGATCACGAGTGGCGTCTTCACCCAAAGGTGGCGCAAGGTCAGTTTCAGCAGAGGGGAGAGCCTTGGTTAGATCTGTTCACCTCTGCCAAAAACACACAATGTCATCAGTTTTGTGCGCCGGAGTTTCCAAAGCGCATTTCGTCTCGAGTGGAGCTCAGGCCTCCTGTGTGCCTTTCCGCCCATACCACTCCTTCCCAGAGTTCTCAGGAACGACCAGGCCCTAGTCTTCTTTGTGGCTCCAGACTGGACACTGAGAGTCTGGTATCCCGATCTATTTGAACCTAAGTGTTGATCGTCCAATCAAGCTGCCCCTTTGGGAGGATCTTCTGTCGCAGCAGCAGGGGAGGGTCCTCCACCCAAATATGTAATCTCTCCGCCTTCTTGTGTGGAGATTAAGCAGCGATGCGTTGACAACTTTCAACATTCCTCCCATAGTCTGCAATGTTATTCAGGTAGATAGGTGTCCCTCCACCAAAACGGTATATGCCTGCCGGTGGAAGCGACTTCTATCATATTGTACAGAAATGCCCATTGATCCACTTTCTGCTTCCCTTTTTGATATTTTGCTTTTTAATCCTGTCAGGTTCAGTCGTCCACCATTCACCTCAGAGCCCAAGAAGATCATCTGTTGAGTCCCCCTAGGATCGTTCCTCAGCCTGACACTCTTCACCACCTACATGACCCCTCTGGCCATCACCATCAGATCACATGGACTCAACATAATCTCTGATGCCCACGACAACCCATCCTATCACTGTCCGAAGATCCCTCCACCACAAAAGTTAGCTTCCACAAATGCATGATGAATGTAGCAGATTGGATGTAGGACAAAGGTCTTAAACTCAACACTGAAAAAACAGAAGTCCTCTTCTTTGGGAACAACACCTTGCCTGGGACTGACACATGGTGGCCCGCAGCGCTTGGCACAACCCTCGGCCCAACAGATCGCGCCCGCAACCTCAGCATCATCCTGGATAGCAAGCTGTTCATGAAGAAGCAAGTGGAAGCAGTCTGATCCGCCTGCTTCTACACCCTTCACATGCTCCAAAAGATCTTCGGTGGCTCCCAGCAGACACTAGAAAGACCGTCATGCAGGCCCTCATCACCAGCAGAATGGACTATGAAAACACGCTTCACGTAGGAATCACAGCACGCCTCATGAAAAGACCCCAGATAATACAGAACTCAGTGGCAAGACTCGTACTCTTACCTCCCCAGAAGGCCCAACATCACACCCCATCTCAAAAAACTACAGTGGCACCTGATTCTGAAGAGATGCCAGTTCAAGATGCTGACCCACGCCAACAAGGCCCTGCACAACGTAGGAGCAGCATACATCAACAAACACCTGACCTTCCACCAACCAACCAGACACCTATGATCAGCTTCCCTCTCCCTCACAGCATCCCCACGGATCTGCCGAGCCAACAGCGTAGGACACTTCTTCTCGCACCTGGCAGCCAAGGCTTGGAACATCCACCCCCTGGACCCCGGGGCCGCACTATCCTTCCAGTGATTAAGAAGAGAACTAAAGATCTGGATGTTCGAATCATCATTCCTCCACACAGCAGCATACTTCTCCAGCATCTCGAGACCCTCAGGGGTGATTTGCCATGCTCTATAAATGTTTGATTAATTGATTGATCCCTACCCTTGCCCAGCAGGGCTCTGCTTTGGGCACTCCGAAGGGTCATCTTTCTGTTCTGTCTGCCTTCCTGTTGCTGTCTGACCAACCCTCTTTATTTAAGTCCCCTATTGTAAATAGATTTCTTAAGGGCCTTGTGCATATGTTTCCCCCTTCTCCTTTTATTATGCCTCAGTGGGACCTTCATTTGTTCATATTATTCTTGATGTGTGCTCCTTTCGAGCCTCTCCACAAGTGTCCCCTCCAGCTGCTCACGATTAAAACAGCCTTTCTCATGGACATTACATCTGCCCAGAGGGTGAGCGAGCTGCAGGATTTATTTTCCAAGCCTCCATTCTTCTCAGTTTATCCGGAAAAACTGGTGCTTCGCACTAGGGCCTCTTTCCCTACCGAAAGTGGTAACACCATTTCATGTGGGCCAATCTGCCATCTTGCCCACCTTTCACGCTCCTCCACGTCCCTCTAAAGAAGAGGAGCAACTCAACCTTCTGGGCCCAAAACGAGTGTTGTCATTCTGTCTTGATTGAACCAAAGAGTTCCGGGTGGACAACCAACTCTTCATGGGGTAGTTGGGGAGAAGAGGTCCGTCAGTGCAGAAATGGGGCATCTCTCGATAGGTCGTTCTCTGCATCAAGATCTGCTATTCACCGGCGAAAAAGAAGGCTTGCAGGATCATTCCACCACAGCTAAAGCTGTGATCACTGTGTTAGCATGTGGAGTCCCAGTCCTGGACATCTGCTAGGCAGCAACGTGGGCTTCCCTGCACACGTTTACCAAGCACTACTGCCTGGACAGTCAGGTCTGTAGGGACGGGCATTTTGCCCACTTGGTCCTGCATGACTTCCTAGTTTAAATTTGTCAGCAGACCCTGCATCGGAGATGGTATTGCTTTGCTATCTATTCAAAGGTAGTGAATCTGCGACTATAAGTTTCTATCAAATGAACAAGTTACTTACCTTCAGTAACTCCTTATCTGGTAGAGACAATATCTAGCCACAGATTCCTTACTGACCCTCCCATCTTCCCTGATCTGTGGACAGATTTCTAGGGTCAGAGATAATCCCTTTCAGGGCCCTAGTTTGGACACACTAGTGTTAGCGCTCTTTATGGCTCCACGCTTCTGCTGTGGGAAGCCGTGAAAAGTAAGTGGCATCACTGATGGAGGTGGACCTATATAGATGAAGCAGACATCAATTCTGGTGCAGAGCCGACTGACGCCACCTAATGGCGCGCAAGGGGTACCGCTCACAAAAAATATTCCAGATCCAGTCTGAGACCTGGGGAGAATTCAAAGGTAAGGAATTTGTGGCTAGATATTGTCTGCACCTGATAAGGTGTTACGGAGGAAAGTAACTTGTTCTTTAAGTTCCCTCTCTGCGATGGCCCAATATTTCTAAAAGGGGGCCTGAAAGTGAGCCTAAAACTGACCTTTCTATCACCCCAGCCTTGAATCTAAGTGCCTCTCCATTCTTGCATTCTAGACAGGAGGCCGTTTCTAATGTCGCCTCCTTCCCTTTGCTTAGGGAAGTGGTACCTTTAACAGGTTATAATATGGACTCTCAGATAGTAGACTTTTTTCCTATCTTTGATGCTGATTTAATCCTAAATAGGTCCACTTTGTTAAAATGCCTTTCAGAATCCAGTTCTTTGAAACACATTACTAGCTATGATATTGATCTTGTTTCTTTATTGATGATTAATTGTGGTTTCAGGGCTAGGGTCGCCTTCTGCTCTTTGCACGTGGCCTCTCCCATGCTGATTTTCTACAGTGTCGGGGGATTGATGTGATCCCGCTCTTGTCCCATTCTGGTTTTGGCGGGGACAAGGTTGTGACTAAGGGCCCTAAGAGGCCCTAACCCCTGACCTCTTTGAAGGGTCTGATTTTACTATGTACAGACCTAGATTAGATTTACAGGCTCTTAAAGTGTCCCTCACAGGGGAGGATAGACAGGTGATACTGCAGGAGTTAAGTCCAGTATCTAATCACCCAGCCACTTATTCCCAGGAAGATTAGGGTTGGCTTTTGGGTGCCCTTGCTCAAGAGCGGGGGCCCAGGGACCCGCCCCATTCAACTTCCTAACAGGACTAAAAATAATTTCCTGGAATGCAGCTGAGGTACAATTTAGCAGGGAAAATTATCTTATCTTAATACCCTCAAACCGGACCTAATTTTCTTAAAGAAGACTTGGTCAGACAAGGACTTATTGTGGGACAATTATTTTGTCATTGACTGTAAGGCCACTTCGCCACGAAGGGTTAATGCTAAAGGGGGGGGTGTTGGGGAAGCTTGCCTACTGGCTAACACACTTAAATGGGATTATTCCTGCTAAAACGACCCCAGTAACCTTTCATGGACCTAACCATTCAATTGCAGAATACCGCGCGAGGCCCCACTACACTGTTACCAATTAATGTCTATGTGCCCCCAGAGGCAGTTTACCATTCATTGTTTCATAGGGTTTTTGCCTTTATTGAGGACGCCCTAGATACTCAGCTCCCTCCATTGATTGTACTAATGGGAGACCTAAACTGTAAAATTTCCAACTTCGCTTTAGGTCGAATGCGTGTAGTTGAAAGAGAAATAGCACTTTGTATTCCAGCTTGTGTCTTCCACCCTTTAATTAAAACCAACAAAAGAGGTAAACTTCTCCTCAGCTTTCTTAAAAAAAAAAAACGACTGTATTATCGCCAATGGCAGGCCCGTCGGACTCTCCTGCTTCTTTTACACATATATCCCCGGGAGGAATGGCCATTTTAGACTATTTAGTTTTCAGATATTCGTCATTTTGTTTATTACAAGATTTTAGGATTACAAGCACCCCCTATAGTGACCACAATTTGCTTTTTATCACTCTTGAAACGTCCATATTGTCTCTAGACTTCTGGAAGTCTGGTGGGTTTACCCAGAGGTTTTCTAACAAGACAGGGAGGTCCCAGTGGAACTTTAAGAGGGTGGCAGGTGTTTCGGCAATATTAGCACCCGTGGTTGCTGATTTGATTAGTTGGGAGGGGATAGAATTGCAATATTTCTCTATTCTCTTAAAGCAGTTGGTGGCTAACACCTTGTCTGGAGGGAAAAAAGTAGTTTGGAAAACCATGCCCGTGCACTGCTTGATTTAAATGGAGAAATAAATAACCTGGTTAGGGCCCAGTATTTAGTTTTCTCTGAGGAAAGGAATGCTAGGGTCGTCCTCTTGAAAAGGAGAAAGAAGCGGTTGAAAGTCCGCCTTGCAAAATAATCTGGGGATAGGCTTTGAATTCAGCTCCGGGAAGCCGCTACAAAGGGCCAAGCAAGGCGCTCTGGGCTTTAGCGGGTGAAGGCTGTGGGTCGAAAATTCATCCCCCCGTCCTCTGTCACGATCACCGAAGCCCGCTGGTCTGAATTTATTGCCTCCCTATACCTTGAGTTAGTAATAGCGCTCCACTCCAATACCTAGTGTAGAATCCTCTTGGGGGGTGATAGAGGTCTATCCCATAAGATATCTAAGTCCAATGGGTTAAAACAGGGTTACCTATTGGCTCCTTTGCTTTTTTCCCTTTATATATCAGATCTCCCCTCCGTTTTGTCCGAGGGCAAGGGTTTTCCTCCACTATTGGGTGAGCTCTCAATTTGCTGTCTACTATATGCTGACGACATTATAATTCTTGATTTAACCCCCAAAGGCCTACAGAACCGCTTGCAGTTACTATCAAAATATTCTCACTCACATTATTTGAAGATCAACGTTACTAAAAGTAAGGTTCTCTGTTGTCTGGGGAACAAAAAGATAACTTTTCCCAATTACCATTGGACATTGAGTAATCAAAACTTAGAAATTGTGAAATCTTATCCCTTCTTAGGGAAAATAGTCTGTGGGAACCTTAGTGATGTTGCCCAAATTGCTTCAAATAAATCAAAGGCCGAATGTCAGGCAAGAGGTTTGGGGGCCCTTTATACAGCCACAGGGAGAAGGCATTTTTCTTATCTTTTATCTACATATCGAGTCACAATTCCTGCATCCCTGCTCTATGGGGTGGAATTCATAGATATCTCCAAATGGGGGTTCTTGAATAAGTCAGAAGGCAAAATCCTTAGAAAACAATTGTCTGTTAATACAGCTGTTTCTGTGGCGGCTTTAAGGTTGGAAATGGGGCTTAGTAGTGCATATGTCCAAGGATTAGCGGGGGTCATTCGGTTGGCCACCTCAATTCTAAAGAGCGAGGAAAACTCCATAAGATCAATATTAAAGAAAGAACTCCTTTTAGACAATGGTAAGGTCAAATATGCCTTTTGTAAGAACTTTTCCAATGCCCTTGAAAGGCTGGACCTGGAGTGTAGCCAGGTCCTGGAACTTCCTTCTTGGCATTTGAAAGTTATCTTGAAGAAAGCTACATTGGCTTTGAGCTCGCGTTTAGATCTTGAGAGCTGTAAAACAAAAAGTTATTTTGGGAATATAGTCAACTCACTAGTAATAACAAAATCACAACCTTACATCATTTGGAACATTCCTCATGGTGCCAGGTGCTTCTGGATGCTGCTTCGCCAGGGGTTGCTCCCTCTGAATATACTATTGGCGAAATGGCACGGAACATCAAAAGAGCGTAACTTCTGTTTGGCGGAATCTCAAGACCTAATCCACGTATTATTCATTTGTCCATCCCTTGCCTCACTCCAGCGTAAATAGCTAAAACCAATCTGTCTTCAGCTCTCTTTGTTGTCGGTGCCTGAGTTCCTTCGAGCCCTGTTTGATTCTCCTAACAAAAGATTCTGTTTCAAAATATTTAATTTTTTTTAATGTTTTTTAAATTTATTTTAAAAGCACTCGCTGTATGGCAAGTTGTGTGGTAAGGCCTAATTATATGTCTATTGCATTAACTTGCCTATAATAACACTATCATTATGGAGCAGAGAAATCTAGGTACCTCCTGACAAAAAGCAAAAAGTTGTTTTGAGTCCTTGAAAATCTTTGTTCCCCGTACATGTATACATCTGTAATATTATGGTTAGACAGACTGTGTTCGAAGTTAATCGGCGTAGGTATCTTTGGTATTCCTCTTTTCTATATATTGTGTTTTACTTATACTTTAGCACTCTACACCATGCAGTTATATATAGCGGGTATTGTTCTTGAAGCCTTAAATATATTTGTCTTTTTTCTTACTTGTATCTGAAATTTTAATTGTACTGAGGTGAGTATCCACATTTTCTTCTCTCTCTGTGCTATTATTTTAGTAAGGTAGCATGCAATTACAAAGGTTGGAAGACATCATGGAACATTGTGATACAATTCTTTACTGTATACATTTTTTCCCCGTTTTCAATTTGTTTTTAGATGAAAATAGTAATAATGACTATAGTTCTTTTGTAAGGTGTATTTTATGTGGACCCCAGTAGAGTTCCAAATCATAAATAAAATTGAATTGAATTGTCCTATCCCAAAATTTGCAGAAAAGTTTTTGAAGCTAGATGTTTATGAAAGGTACACTCTGCCTATGTAGCTGAATATATAGCTCTCACATGTTCTTGTATACTAGCCACACTGTAGCAAAGTCTTAAACCATATTTACTTAATGAAAGTATTTGTTTGAAGTTGTCATGACTTTGGACTTCTCTGGATGCAGTTTCTTGTCTCTGAAGGAGTCCCAATCAAGAATGGATCTTATGTTAAAGGTTGCCCGATGCCCTCCAATTGCCCATAATAGTAGCTGTAGTTAACTGTGCTTCTCACCAACCACTCAAGAAGAGGTGTTCGCAGGTAGTGCTTTTGCTGACCATACTGCTAAAATAGTTGTCTTTTCCTCCAACTCTGAAATCACACTTTGTGTCCCAGACTGTTGGATCTCTCATGCCCACCCTAAAATTCTGGACTACAAGAGTGTGCCCCCAGACAACTGAAAGGGAACCTACATTAAATGCAATTGTCAAAAAGACCCTGATGGAGTTGCTGGTTAGGTGCTGCTTCCAGATTTAGCCCCTGTGATGCTGTTCACAACAGTGAAGACAGCATGGTTCAAACTGTAGGTATTCATTGGTCTGCATCCCACATCCCTTCCATTATCCACCGGTACTGTCATACAAGTGCCACTTGCCAAACCTACAGTGTTGGTAAAAGTGGCACAATTACTCCAGGCACTCTTTCACCTTTTTAAAGTACCTTTTTCCATGTGCCAATTAAATTTATTTATATGTCTCAATCTTTCTAGTTTGTGTACCGGTGTTAGTGTGTATGATGTCTTCATGGACTGACGTCTACCCACATGTCTGAGCGGATGCAGTCACTGTAGCTAAGAAAGTATTCAGGGACTTCGGTCCATGTTCTGGAATCCACTTCAGATTCGAAGTGAGAAAGGGACAAATTTTGTGTCTTTAGTGGTCCATGAACTATGCACAGCTTTAGGGATTAAATAATATCTTTACTGTGCATATCACCCTGAATCTTCAGGGGAAGTTTAAAGGTTTACCAAGACTTTGAAAAGTTTTATAAAGTGTATAAAATCAGCAGAAACCAGAGCACTTTGGTCCTTGGATCAGGGATCCTTCAGTTCGCTTGTAGTTAGGTGTATGGTTCCAGGCAGGCAGCCTGCATTGTGTTATATTCAAGCTCTGCTTTGTGCATCAGCAGCTGGGTTGGAGCACTGACTTTGGCTGATGGACCTTCATATGGAACCAACCTCTAGGCTGCAGATCATGGCAGACTCCCATGATGCTGGTGACAGTGAAACATACATGAAAACCAAAGCTGCTGAGAGAGAGCACATCAGTTATGTATGGTATTCTGAAGTCACATAGGGGGTTATTACAACTTTGGAGGAGGTGTTAATCCGTCCCAAAAGTGACGGTAAAGTGACGGATATACCACCAGCCGTATTACGAGTCCATTATATCCTATGGAACTCGTAATACGGCTGGTGGTATATCCGTCACTTTACCGTCACTTTTGGGACGGATTAACACCTCCTCCAAAGTTGTAATAACCCCCATAATCTTTCAAATGCAAATCTAGCAAAGCTGGAGATACTGGAGGGGTAGTGGGTAGAGTCATATGCCTTCCCATTAAACTCTTGCAAGTCTTTCGGCTAATGGGTGGCTTGATTTGACTAGAGTACTAAGTGTAGGGCATCAGGCCTCTTTGAGTTCTGGTTTCAGTGCAGATTGTATAAACTCTGTTTTTCAGTCTCATTAAACCCTTCAATAGATATACACACAATTACTATCGAGATATATACGTGTATACTGTTTGCTTTTGTGAAGATTGACCACCTTTTTGAATATATATGTATGAAACATTTGTTGTTTAAAACATGTAGTTCAGAGGATTTTTTTAATCCAGTGCAGGGCTAATTAAGGATAGCGTAAAATTGTTTCAATATCATGTTGGAAGAAATTACAAAAGCCTTGTACAGTAATACCTATTGTGTTAGTGTTAACATTGATTTTCATTTTTTATTTTGTGTTTGAGGTGTAAATCAGGATTATGAATGTAGTTTGTACTTTTATATGGTTTCAGTAGTAAAATATTGACTGATAAAAGCAAGTAATACGTGTTTATTTTGAAAACAAGATTGAATAAGTATTTTTGTATTTGTCAAAATAAATTTGTGTGTCTTGTATCACACTTTATCACTAATTGATCATTTAGTTAAAGGCAGGTGGATGCACAAGTCAATTTTAATTTCTCACCATAAAAAATGATTGGAATTGGTATGGTCAGGAATGAGGGCCCATGAATAAGATTAATTAATTACTAGTCTGATACTGGAATATAGTTGAGCTAGAGACCGTTATATCATATGAAGTATAGTTTTGAGTACCAACTTTCTGAACATTTGTAGAATATGAGTCTGTGTTAACATATAGTGGAAGGAGTGAATTTGGCCACCACCTCAGGCTCTAAAGACCCTCCTTGCCCCCAATGGAAAGGTGTCTGTTGAACTAAATTACAGACTCAATATTTGTTTTTGCATGGTCCCACTCATAGGCTTCTCACACTCATGACGCCATAACAGAGGCAGCCCAGTTAATGAAGGAGGCAGTGGATGATCTTATGGTGACTCTGAACGAAGCAGCCAGTGAGGTGGGCATGGTAGGAGGTAT
The DNA here is from genome assembly GCF_031143425.1 of Pleurodeles waltl. Classification (NCBI taxonomy): domain Eukaryota; kingdom Metazoa; phylum Chordata; class Amphibia; order Caudata; family Salamandridae; genus Pleurodeles; species Pleurodeles waltl. The sequence goes on from NC_090440.1 coordinate 150,290,439, forward strand.
GGTGGACTCCATCGCAGAAGCAATGAATAAGGTGAGGTTTAAAACTTATGTTTTTTGCCTGATTCTTTTTATGAACACTGTGAAGTATAAAATGTATCTGCTTTTTCGTTATTTTTGCAATAAATAAAATATACATGATGCTTATAATGGTCAAAATGCTCCTAAATAAGCTCTCTTAAATCTAAAGTAGTGACACCTAACTCAAAATTACATTAATAAACAAAGTTAAATGTCTGACCTTTTCCTTATGAGATGAGCATCCAACCTTTTACCCACTATAACATGTTGAAATCTCTTTTTATAGCCCCATCAAGGAGTATAAAGCCTATTTTACAGATTGTTATGTCGTGTTATTCAGTTATTTTACAAAGGATGTTTGCGTACTGTAACCCTTAGTGTTTAAGTTTCAAGCATTAAACAGTTCTTGTTAGGATGATCGGATGATGCCCGATGAAGTCATTTGAACTAGCTGACATTTTCACAGGTGTAAATTAGCATCTTGCACCTCAGAGTACACTGCGACAGAGTGCAGTGGTTTGTGGTCAGGCAACACCTCTCTGCCATTAAATTTAACCCAACTTTTTTAATATTACCTAGTATTTGGCCCAGTTTTGCAGGATTTAGGGTTTGTTTATCCTCCCTGTGAATAGGCATCTGCTGTGCCAGTGAGGCACACATTTATTTTTACCCTCACTAACTTAGTGTGTTTCATTGTGTATAGATGTCTTTAGTGGGGTTGCAATAGAAGATTTGTGTTATTAGTAGACCCTCGTACACCTTGTAAATTTACTCTAGATTTATTTGGAGAAGAGGAATTAATTCTTCCATGGGTGATAAACTAAAATCTTGCTATAGCTCCTTTGCTGGTCTAATTGGAAACTGCATAGGATAACTATAAAAATCTGAGGAGGAGGAGTTTCTGGCTTCAGTGTTTCTACCATCACCACATCAAGATTCTTGGGATATATAATTTTTTACTCCACACCATCATAGAATGAAACATGTCGTTTGTGTTCTGTCTATGCTGTATGATATCAGTTGCACATATAAGCTTTTGAAAAGCAATGCACAGACGTCTGATTCTTGTAATGCCCAACCCCTGCGGCCTAACCCTGGTAACAAGTAGAGAGTCTGACAGATTGTACCCTAAAATGCAATTATGCATGTGTTAATCATATTGTCATTCTGACTTTGTGATGAAAAACATTAAATGCTGTTATGTAGCTCTGACCATGCCGGGTGAAGAAAGTACTTTACCGAAAGTGAGTCCAACAAGAACATGGTACTGTGGCATATGACATGCACCTTGTAATGCTTTGCAATTCCTTGTTTATTTAGTCTTGTGTTCTAGCAGTGCTATGGGGTTCACATTTGACAGTCTCATCCTATTTCAGTTGGATGAAGGAACTCCTCCAGAGCCCAAAGGATCATTTGTGGATTACCAGACCACAGTAGTCAAATACTCAAAAGCGATTGCTGTGACTGCCCACGAGATGGTGAGTAAACAGTGTTCATTGTATTTATGGAAGCACATGCATTGCCATCATGGGGAGAAGTGTGGCTCAATGGTTAGAGCGGCAGACCCTGAAGCAGAGATCTGGCTCAAGACCAGGGTTCAAGTCCCGCTTCGGCAGGTCTCGGGCTCAATTCCCCTTGACCAGATAATTCTCGCCTCGGTGCCTAATCTAATTCATGGGTCCCACTCTGCAACTCTGGGCAATAGCTTGCTTAATCTCCACAACGGCCCCAACAGCGCTTGGATGCCTGGCTTCACCCTGGGGGTGCTCAGGAGTGGGCGCCTCACAGGGAAAAGCCAGGAGGGGTTCCATAGCGGTATGAGTACAGCGCCTTGAGACCCTAACGGGTGAGTAGTGCGCTATACAAGTGCTAATTTACATTTTACATTTACATGGGGTCTGTGTACATTTCAGTGTGTGTGGAATGTGTGATACCAGAACATTTGTAGTGTAGGCATGTGAGAGCAAGGGCATGTATGAGCGTGATGAAAGAGAGTGGTGTGGCTGCCCCAGTGCTACTCTGCAGTTAGCTATACTCCAAGGTAGCACTTGGGGAAATTAGTTGGGTTTGACCTACAGTAATGTCTTACCGTGGTAGTTAATTACAGTAGTGCAAATGCAGCTGGTGCTAAATGTGTGTTCTGCAAGCAGTAATCAGATACATTTGATTCTTGCTGCCATGATGCGTGTTACCCTTCTGCATTAAGGGGCATTTCATATTTTTAGGACATGATTCCTACAGTGGGCTCAAATGTTGATTGCCTTGTAAATAGATTTGTGGTGGAGCCAACTTCTGGCTGACAGTATTTGTGCTTCTGCCAGCTGCCATCTAGTGCTGGGAGATCTGACAACTCGCACAAGTTTGCAGGACTAGCATGTTCTGCCTTAGTGACGCTTCTTTCCGGGTACTCTTTCATACTGAATTCTTGTGCTGTGTCCTGCCCGTAGAGAATTCTCAGACTAGCCGACTCTATGGGTGGCATCCTTCCAGTAGTGAAAACGTAAGAGCAAAATATGGTCACACGCAGATAGAAATGTACACAGAGCCACATCACTCTCACTGGGGGTTCCGCAGACTCCTCAGATCATATAACATTTCTATGGTTATAAACCCGAGCACACCTGGAATGTCATGCAGTGAATAGTCTACGGTCCTACACACACACACATCACAGTAGAACTAATTGCTCGCTCATAAAGCCTGATTTGTGAGAACACTTCAGGACAATTTTCCAGTTGAGAATGTTCTACCCATCATAAAACAAAATATCACTCCCAAACCACACAAGCACATCACACACTAACACCCAACAGCTAGTATGGTTTACAAGGATCTGTGTATCCTATCAAGACACCATACAGTATTTTACTTCTGATATACTTAAAGCCAGGCAGTGAACATACCAGTACTACCAGATGGCTCATATTAAAATTGTTAAAGATGGCTGGGTATACAAACCAAGCAACATTAATCAAGTCAACAAACATACAACCAGACATAAACACAGAATCAGCTTATTAATCACAGCTACACTATTGATGATTGTAGGAAGCTGGCTCTGTATATACTATATCAAAATGAGATATAATGTGCACAGAGTCCAGGGGTTCCCTAAGAGAAAGGCTTGACAGAGGCAATAATAAATAATACTAATGCTCTATTTGGGGTAGTTTGGTCGAGCAGTTGGGTGTATCAGAGGGTAGTGTTAAGCATTTGTTGTACATACACAAGCAATAAGTGAAAACACACACTCAGTGACTTAACTCCAGGCCAATAGGATTTCTATAGAAAAATATTCCTTTGTTTTATTTTTAGAACCGAAAGATTCATTTAGCAGGTAAGTACATTAAATGAAAGGTACTTTGCATATTAATAGTTGAGACTTTGAATAGATTCAATATTGTACACAGTTTTTATTAGAATGGCAAAAAGCTATTTTAAAAGTGGACAGTGCAATTTTCAACACTTCCTGGGGGAAGTAAGTAGAGTACAGTTTCAAGAGTAAGTACCACAGTTATGGGTTCAGTCTCCTGGGTATAGGTAGTCTATCGTTGGGGGTTCAAGGCAACCCCAAACTCCCAGCAGCCCAGGGCCGGTCAGGTGCAGAGGTCACATAGGAGCCAAAATTACTTACCCACCTACGGAAATAGGGGGTACTCCGGTTCCAGTCTGCTGGCAGGTTAAGTACCCCTGTTCTCAGAGGGCAGACCAGAGGGGTTTGGAGGAGTACTGGAGGGGCCCCAAGTAGGCACACAAACCACACCTTCAGCTGCACGGGGTGGCCGGGTGCCGTATGCAAACAGGGCGTTGGGTTCTCAGTAGAACTCTTTGGAAGGACCCGGGGGTCATTTAGGCGCTACAGGCAGAGCACAGGGGGCCTCTCGGGCAAGCCACCGACTGGGCAAGGGTGAGGGCTGCCTGCTGGTCGTTGCTGCATGGGTGGTCGGTTTCTCACAGGTTTGGGGGCTGCGGGTGCAGTGCTTCCTCCAGGCGTCGGATATCTTCGTCCCGGGCAGTCGCGGTCAGGGGGGTCCTCGGGATTCCCTCTGCATGTGTCGTTGTGGGGGTGCAGGGAGGTCAGCCCAGAGTGGACTTGTCGTCAGAGTCGCCTGGGGCGTCCTCTCTGGGTAGTTGGTTTCTCTGGACACAGGCCAGGGGTTCGGGTTCAGAGTGTTGGGGACTTACGCTTCTTGAGTGAGGTGGGAGTCCCTTTAAAGATGGTTTCTTCTTTCTTGGTTGGACAGGTCTGCTGTCCATGGGAGTTCTTGATCCTTCTTAGGTGCAGGGCCATCCTCTGAGTCGGCATAGCTCACTTGGCCCACAGGATGCATCGATGGGGTGCAGGTTCTCTGAAGTAGGCGACAGGCCTGTACGGCTGGGGGCCAAAGCAGTTGTCATCTTCCTTCTTCTCTGCTGGGTTTTTCAGGTCAGCAGTCCTTCTTTGTAGGTCATTAGAAATCTAAAATCCTGGGTTCAGGGTCGCCCCTAAATACTGAATTTAAGGGTGTGTTAGGGTCACAGGGCAGTAGCCAATGGCTACTGTCCTTGAGGTTGGATACACCCTCCTTGTGCTCTCTCCCTTTGGGGACGGAAGCACATCCCTATCCCTATTGGGCTAAATCCTCCAAAACAAGATGGAGGATTTTCCAAGGAGGGGGTCACTTCAGCTCTGGTCTCCTTAGGAGTGGACCTGGCTGAGGGGGTGGCTCCTCCTTGTTTTTCTCATTATCTCCCCAGACTTACTGCCAAAAGTTGGGCTGTGTCTGGGGGGCGGGCATCTCCACTAGCTGGAGTGCCCTGGGGCACTGTAACACCAGGCCTGAGCCATAAGCACCTCAACCCAGGACAGGCTTTGTTCCTGGTCACAGAGTGCACAAAGGCACTCACCCCATGTGGCCAGAAACGTGCCTGGAAGTGGCAGCCTGGCAGAGACCGGTCAGCCTAGCACTAGCAGTTGGGCTGGCATGCAGGGGGCATCTCTAAGATGCCCTCTGTGTGCATTTTTCAATAAATCCCACACTGGCACCAGTGTGGGTTTATTGTGCTGAGCAGTTTGATATCGTAATGACAAACTCTTATGGCTACCCTGCACTTGCAATGTCTAAGAATTGACTTAGACACTGTAGGGGCATAGTGCTCGTGCAGCTATGCCCTCACCTGTGGTATAGTGCACCCTGCCTTAGGGCTGTAAGGCCTGCCGTAGGGGTGACTTACCTATGCCACAGGCAGTGGGTTATGGGCATGGCACTCTGAGGGGAGTGCCATGTCGACTCAGTCTTTTCTCCTCACCAGCACACACAAGCTCTAAGGCAGTGTGCATGCACTGAGTGAGAGGTCCCTGATGGTGACATAATACATGCTTCAGCCCTTAGGGACCTTCCCTGGCCACAGGGCCTTTGGTACCAGGGGTACCTTTTACAAGGGACTCAACTGTGTGCCAGAGCTGTGCCAATTGTGGAAACAAAGGTACAGTTTTAGGGAAAGAACACTGGTGCTGGGGCCTGGTTAGCAGGGTCCCATCACACTTCCAGTCAATGCTGGCATCAACAAAAGGCAAAAGGTTAGGGGGTAACCATGCCAACAGTGGCATTTTCCTACAATGATCTAACTAAAACAATCAGAAATTAGACTTGCGTCTGTGACAGAATCCTCAAGCCCAGGGTGTGAAGGTACCGGAACTCCAACTGCACTGCAGGACATACGACTATAGAGCACATACAAGCTTAAGCTTAAGTTATTTAACACAAAAGGGTAGAGTGTAAATAATAAGAGTATTCTTTACAAGTGGCAGTTTCAAGGTAGCTTCAGCCTCACATACAATGTATCATAAGCATTTTTGTAACATGAGTAATGACAGTGGCACTTGACACATACTTGCTTCTTTAAAGTAAAATTAAAATCTACTCAATGAATTGCTCACAGTTGCCGATTGATTGTTATTATCCATCTCACTGGTGCTTATTTAATCAACAGCAAAAGGACGTGTGGCTGAGGTGAATACTTTGGGATTTACAGATGAGTCTTTCCAAGATATAAACAGATCACTGACAGATCACTGTATTGTATATGAGTCTGTTGAACCATCACCTTGGCAATGTTTAAAATCTCCAGCCTCTTCCAATCCATGTTTTCTCAATCTACGTGCCATGCTAAGAACTTCAGAGTCTACTGTTAGCAAATGTCGTCAGTTCGTTTTCATCCTGTTATTCATCTGCTTTTACTGTGTTGCTTTTCAGATGAGCAAGTCCTTTACAAACCCAGAGGAGCTCGGAGGTCTGGCCTCGTTGGTAACCAGTGATTACAGCAATTTGGCTGTTCAGGGGCGGATGGCTGCAGCGACAGCAGAGCCAGTGGAGGTCAGGCCCAAGAAACGAATCAATATGCATCATTTCTTTTCCAGTGACTTCGGAATATGTGGTTCTGTCTTTCACACATGATTGTGGTGTTTAATCCAAGTGATTAGTTAAAGAAAGCAGGCATGGCACCAAAAAGGAATGCTAACATCAGAATTCTCCTCCTTACTGATAGGCACCTGTAAAATATTTAAGCATCTGACTATTTCATTTTGCAAGGAACTGTCTGTAGCAAATTCAACAACCCAACACCAATTGCGTGATTTGCCTGGGTTCCATTGTGTATTATCTACCAATTTCACCCAATGCGTGAGGTACATCGCCTTAAATGGAATATGAACCTCCTTCACTTGACACACTAGAAGTGGAGTCTCACCCATTATTTATTGTTTGTGCTATTAATACTGTTTCCCCAGTTCTTGCCATCAAATTACTCAACCACTCTATATAATATTATTCTATCAGGTTACATGCATTGTGCATAGTAAGCATTTGAATGTGTAAAGATGTTACTATAAGCAATATAGAGTAAGCCATCCACTCAATTTATGTTCAGCACTTACTCCTAGACATCATGCATTTCTCATTTCTCCTTTCCAGTGATGTTTCAGACATTAATGCATCTCTGCAGCAAAGATAACACCAAACTTTGTGATCTGAGAGGGGGAGCAGCTCAGCCAGTGGTCTGGGTGGCACCCAGTACCTTGGATACAGCATCCCTAGCAAGGCAGAGATTGCGATGGAATAGAATGACTAAGGGGCACCCTTAGGAGCGTCTATGAAATGTGCATAGCTTGCTAAAGTGTAAATTGTTCAGCTGTCTCCTTTGTCTATCAAACAAGATTACATCCATAGTGCAGATCTAGAGATTCCTACCAGAGATCATGGGAATTACATGCTTTGGCAATCTAGATGGGTCTGAATTAATGGTGGTGCATCACTGCTTCCTCTCTTAAAGACAGGAACAGGCTGAACTTCACCAGAATTTACGGACAGCTAATCTTTAACAGGGATTACATTTATTTTCCTCTTTGGATAATCTCTGATAGAAGATATGGGTGGGAGAAACATGAAAAACAGAAGAGTGTCCACTGTCTCCCTAAATAGGCATGCTTATTCTTTTGGAAGAAGATATTGAGGGAGTGGGTACGGCTGACTAGAGTTCTTGTTTTATACTCAAATTCTTTAAAAAAAAAAGAAAAAAAGACCCTTTGAAGATCTGCGACTGTCCCTGCATAGATGTATTTTACACACTTCACACTACTTTTGATACAGATAAGTAGTTTAACCCATCTGGACATAGATCATCATGAAGAATGCCTTTTGTTCTTAGTGGACAGATTGTTGAGCATGAAACATGTTGGTAATTGCTAACTAAGGAATCCTAACTCAACCCTCTTAGTTGTAACGCTGTGACTAGGAGGTGTTAGGTAAAATAGTTTTGCATACCCCCTGCAAAGTTTTAAGTTGATCCTTTGGTGGCAATACAGTTCAGACCCGGACCCAAGCCTAAATGTTGTTATTGGGAATAGAAGGTGAGATACAGATGTAGGTCAGACATTCTCCCAAGTATCAGAATTCCATCACACACCCTACTAGTGCCATTCTGCATGGAATGGCTCCAGGGACTCTGCCATAGCGAGTATTGATTCTTGTGCATGGTACATGATTTAGAGTGTTTTCCCCTTTTTAGTGACTTTACGGTTTGTTTGCAATATCAGGTTCACATTCACTTAGGCACAGTTACACCACCCCTTAGACGATAGAAACAAGCGGCTACACTAACTTTGGTCTATCCACTGGGATTGCCTCCCAGGCAGAGTTGCCCCTCCTGTAGCTCGTGGCCCCTTTATACAAACCTTCTTTTTAGGGTCATTTTGTTCTGTTCCTCATTGTGAGCTGCCTCCTTTGCCTGAGTGCATTACAGCAGGCTTACTTTCTCCAAGTAGAACCCTAAGGTGATGACCACCATGCCAGCGTAACAGCAAACAGTGATCATGCAAATAAGAAATGATAATGTAAGGCAAATTGGTGTACGTAAACCATTTTTTTGTACATTTGCATTTCAGATGTGTATCACTTCTTTGACTCAGCAGATTTGTTTGTGGTATGCATCCCTATTTTTAATTTTTCACAGTCTACTTATTTTTTCATATTGTGTGCTGGGTTTTCATCTTTATTGACCTCTGGGCCGTAAGTAATTATTTTAGTTTGTTTTCTGTTCACAGTCTTTTTTTCTTTCCTCCTCTGTTTTTGATTTTTCGGTATCAGAGTGTTAGTTCTGCCTTTTTCCCAAAGTAGATGTGTACTTGCTCAGTTTTTATGTCCCTTTTGCATTGATTTTCTTAACGGAATCAGACAGCTGAGGTGGCAATTTTGAGGGCTAGAAAAACACTAAGTTCTAGGATGTTTGTGTTGTGATTAGGTTGTTGTGATTAGGGTTGTGTGAATGTATGTAATCTGGTAATGCCAGCCTAACTCACATTTTGCCCTGGTCTTATTCTGATACCTGTACACCTTTGATGGGTTGAGACCTCGAAATTAGTAGGATGGGAATAGACACCATTATAGCCTCACTCAGCCAGAAAAATCTGTGTACTCCTTTGTTATGTATGATGTGCAAAACGCTGCCTGTGGTTTTGTAAATGATAGACCTTGATTCACATAATTAAGATTTGCTGATTTGTGTGGTTGAAAATGGCGTTTAGTACAGTGGAAAACGTGCTGGTTGGTTGAATTTTATAGTCACGTGTGGATGTTCACTTGGTTAGTGGTATTACTAAAGGAGGTGAACACCCACACATTCTTACCAGTATGGGCATTCACAAGTATTTCCAAAGTCGTTTCCAGCAGCCAGTGCAGATGTAAACATAGATAAGTTTCAAGAAGCAGTGACGTTTAGTAAGTATCCCCTGCACCCTTCTTGATTACAGGTACTGCAGTGGAAGACGTTTCTTCATATGAAAACTGTTTTCCATGTGAAGGATAATAAGTTGGGCAATTTCACTGTTGCGCTAGCCCAAAAATGCACATTTGCTGCTTTGAAGATGATCAACATTCATCAAGTTGAAACTAACAAATGTATGCCCCAGTAACTTCAGCCAAGGGTCTGGCAGTGTTGAGAGTTACACTTTGGGGCATAGTGGCGAGAATTCTGGTAGGCATTTACTGAGCTTGCGTTAACTTCATAAAAGTGTAGAAACAGCAGCTAAGCTATGCAGGCAGAGTGTGCGTGTGCCTCCATTGATCCACTGTTAAGTTCATTGTTTTTTCTTTTTTAGCTGCCCATAGTGGCACAACTAGTCTACTTGCAGCTGCCATTGGCTGTGTCCAGGATGGATCTTTAAACTCTGTACACAAGACTAGAGTGGATAAAATATTTCATTTTCAGGAAATTCTGCTTTTCTTTCATCATTTAAAATAAATCCCATTCTTTGTGTGGTTTTTCAAATTGGCAGAATGAACAGTACAAGCACATCTACAGGTTTACATGTCTGAAGATAAGCCTTATACAAAAGTATGTAATTGTGCAGTTCTGAACAATTTTTTTTAGTTCTCTGGTACCTGTAGCTTTCCCCAGAACCTTCAGTGGAGCACATACACCTGTGATATTTGAGGTCTGGTCTGTACTGCATTCATATTTGTGTTTCACTTTCTTCCTTCAGATTGGATTCCAGATAAAGACCCGCATCCAGGATCTGGGACACGGCTGCATCTTCCTTGTACAGAAAGCTGGAGCTCTTCAAATCTGTCCAACTGATGGCTACACAAAAAGGGAACTCATCGAATGTGCTCGAGCTGTCACTGAAAAGGTTAGAGAAAGGGCAAGATCATCACACATTGGTGTAGCTTGTATTTATTTCATGTGCTACAGCAGACCTCATTTGCCACCTCTTTTTGAGTAGAATTGGTATGTGGCTATTAAGTTTTAAATGTCAGCCAACAGCCACCAAACTACAAACAAGGGTAAAAGACAAACTTTTTGTCATTGAGATTGGAGCTAGCTAGTAGTTCAACCACAAAAAATAAGTATAATCTTTTTTCTTACAAGAACACGCTGAAAATAGATGCATTGTACATTAAATACCATACAGCAATGGAGCTTCTTTCTTTTAAACTTCATGTTCTTGCTTCTTTTCCACACGAGGGGCCTTATTTAGAATGTTGTGGGGAGGGATACTCCATTTCAAATGTGTCAGATGTCCCGTCCACACTATTACAAATATTACGAATGCTTTATAGCCAATGGGACCCATAGTACTGCATACAAATTATTTGCCATGTTTGGGAGAGTATTCAGTCTGCTGAACTCTAAATAAGGGCCAATGTCTTAATTTTACAAAAGATACAGTTTAGTAATAGACTTGAATGATCAACTTAAATTATAATGTTTTGAGGAATATAGAACAGAAAACAAACTACTGGGACTCCAGTTTTCAACTAGTAAGTGGTAACACCACTTAAGATGAATTAGCTGTACAGCAATATATCCAACATTAGTGGCGTGTACCCAAGACAAGCAGGAATACAAGAAAAATCAAAAAGAGGCTGGAGAACACAGCATTTACATTACGTGGCAGATGATTGACCTTGTAGTTCATAATTATTCTATCAATTTCCCAACTCATTTGTCTAGGAATGCCGTAGTTTTTGAGGCTGAAACAGTGCAATTGCAGCATGCTATTGACAGAAAGCCACTGTAGTTACCCCTTCAACTTGCTTCAGGTTCTATTCCGGAACTGGTGCCAAAATCTGCACCAGTTCTCAAGCGTCAGTGCGGGAGAAATGCCTGCAACCCATTGTAGTGTCTGACTGAACCAGCGTTGTCTGGACCAAGGCCACATCCAGATCTTGATGACCCACCATCTCTACTGAATCCATCTGCCCCAGATAGGATTCCCCTGCTGCGTAGTCGCGCACAGACATTACACCAACATTTTGGCTCAGACATTGGCCAGAGGCAGCTAAAGGAGATGACTGTGGTGAGGATGGGGAAAGGAGTTGCCCCATCCTGTTATGATTATGACTACTGGTGCATGGACCTACAGGATGACAGTGGACTGCACACCTCAACTGATATTGGACCACCAACAGAGGAAAGCACTTCTTTTGCTCTAGTTATCAGGAAGGCTGCTGAATTCTTTAACCGTCACACCTCCACTGTGGTGATAAAACAAACCTTTTGACAGAGGAATTGCAGACACTTCACTGCGGTACTAACACATACTCAACAGATGTGTTCGTCCCATGTTGATTGCCATTTTTGTAATGGGGGGTGCCCTCGCTGCTCTCCACACCCTACCCTAGGTATTTTTCCATCTACAACTGTGGATCTTCGCCCTTTCAACACCTTTCTGCTCTAGGATACATTCAAAATACTCATCCTCCTGGCCCAGCTTCTCTGTACCCTGGATCCCAGAGACTGGATGGTGGTGTTGAAACTGCAGGACTCTCAATTTCACACCCCTGTAAAGCAAGCCCACAGACGCTATCTGTGGTTCACGGTGGACCACACGCACTTTCAGTTTGCCGTATTCCCTTTTGGCCTCACCAGTGCAAATCAGGTACTTACAAAGTTGATTTGTGGTTGTCACTGCCATCTTCAGAGTTCAGGGCTACCAGTTTTCCCCTTACCTTGCATGACTGACCATTTAATGTGGGCTAACCACAGTCATCCACAGACCACCTCCGAACAGCCTTGAACCTCTTAACATCTTTGGGGTTCTAAATGAACCTACCAAAGTTACACCTGACTCCTTTGCAGATGTTCACCTTCATCAGAGCCATCCTGGATGCAATACACTTTCGGACCTTTCATTCACACCGAGTCCAGGACATTCAGGCTATGACCCCAATGTTTCCATCTCTGCCATGAGTCTCCATGAGTATGGCACTGAGGGTTTTGGGCCTGCTAACATCCTGTATCCTGCTCGCCTACCATGCTAGATGGCAAATGCAAGCTTTGTAGTGGAACCTTAAGTCTCAGTGGCCCCAGCCCCAAGGGACCCTGTTAAACTCCATCCAGGTGTCAAAGGAAACTGCAAAGACCTGCAGTGGTGGCTACTTGATAGCTATTGCACCAGTGGAAGACCTGTCCCCCTGCTGCACCCAGAGTAGACAGTGGTGACTAATGCATCGCTACTGGGTTGAAGAATCTGCATTAAATGAGTCGAATGTGCTCTAAACGCAAAATCCTCACCGCCCTCTCACCTCCCCTTTCTATGATATGGTCTCTTCGATCTAAAAAGATCCTGCTCTAGGAATCTGCACTCTGGTTTGTTCAGTATGCTGATGGGCACCTCATCTAGCTAAGTAAACGGAAGGGTTCATGAAAGAAACTGACATTACCATTAAATCAACTACTGTAACCAAGTCGGTGCCTTGAGCAGTGTTATTTAACAACATAGATCTCAGCTCACACTGTTATAATCCTTTTTTCTTTCTTTCATTTTAGGTTTCATTGGTGTTGTCTGCCCTTCAAGCTGGAAACAAGGGTACACAAGCTTGTATCACTGCAGGGAGTGCAGTATCTGGGATTATTGCTGACCTGGACACCACCATCATGTTTGCTACTGCTGGAACGCTCAACGCCGAGAACAATGAATCGTTTGCAGATCACAGGTCAGATATGATAATACACAAGGGTTTGTTTGCTTTCAGGATAACTGAATTTGTTTTTCATTACACGGTTGTGATGAGGGGTTGGTGGGTCTCTTGACTTTGGTATTGATGTAATACACACACACACCCACCAATCCACAAACCTTCACGCATTACTCATACACAAAGGTATGGCTCCTATTGGCCCCATATTAATAAACTTGGTGTTCCTAAGGCAGATTAGGTCGGAGAGGTGAGTAGATGCCACAGCCCCAGTTCCTTCGAGGTTTGGATCACAAACATCTCAGTCAGGCCTATATTTGTACATTCTAAAAATAGTAAATTTTCTGAAAAGGTTGGGAAACGTTTATGTGACCTTATGACTACTCTCATTAATATGTTACTATATAACAAAGGACTGTTGTTTTTTTCATAAAAAGAAAGGATATTGATGTGATCAACTCTGCTAAGTTTCTGCTTCACCTCTCTTTCTCATTCTTAATACATACGAATAGTTTACACAGGAGGTGGCAGCTGCCCTGTTGAGAGGCTCCAGGGAGCATTGTTGTCAATCTGAAATGTCACGAGAGCTGGGGTGCTGGTCTTTGCATATGACTTTGACATGTCTTCCAAGGGTTGGAAATGTAGAGTAGTAGCAGCAAATGTGCATTGTGTGTATCTGCTGTTGCAAGAAGCTCTGGAGTGAAACCTTGACATTAATCCACACATAAATGTTGTGTGATCTCTGCATCTGAGGTCCTCTTTTTTCCACGTATCTCTGACTTCTGCCCCAGGGTATATTATTACATGACATGATTATTTCCTGCCATGTGCTGCCATTGTGGATCCAGTGTAGGTCGGAGTCCTGACTGCTAGCAGGCAAGATGCTCAGTGCCAGTTTGCAGGATGAAGACATGGTGACACAGCCCATTGAAAAAGAGTCAAGCATGCTAGGAGGTCTTCTCTTGTGGTAACTGGCAAATGTGCCTGGTTGATCCATCAGGGTTCTCAGTTCTGAATCATTTTAGGTTTACTTTGTGGCAGTTAAAATTGAACCCACAAGAACTGTTGTCTTGAGGACTTGTCATTCGGGTGACACGCAGAATGATGCCAGAGAATCTTAAAATGTGTGAAGGTTCCCACAAATCCAGAATGCTTGTTGGATTAGGCTTTTATCTGGCATCTGCATTCAGAATGTGTTCTGTCAGTCTATCTACTAGAATCGCCCTTTCTATGTTCTGAGCAACGTGCTGTCATCCATTCTTCTGCCATTGAAAACTCCTAAAAGAAAATTCATCCTCACAGGTGTGTTTGTTGTTTCCCTCTGCATGCTCTTCACCTTCAATCCGTCATTATCCTCACCTTAGCAACTCCAATTGTTTACCTCCACCTTCTCCTCATCAGTATAATTTATTGAATGGACATTGTGCTGGCTTTTTTGACCCCTTTATATTTCACCTGATTTACAACCACTTCCTGGACTTTTTTTTTCCTGGTGACATGTACATACCTTGCTCCTTTTTATTCCTCTCATCTGTTTCCTTTATTTTTCTGTCTTGAACATCCTTTCCAAATCTGTACTTTCTAATTATCTCGCACCTTTCCTCCTCATTGTTTATTCCATCGTTCCTTATTCCCTATCACGCCAAAGTCGACTCTCTCGGTCTTATCTGTCCAGACAGGTTATCTCCCTTGGCCTCAACATCTTTTCTAGTCTGTGACTGGTCCCAACCAACACCAAAACAATCTACCTCCTAATGACCTATCGATATCCAATTTAGAAATGTTCTTTGTCTTAAAAACCCTCACCTGTGCAAAACATCTAAGGGTAGGAAAGTAACATCATGTACCGTTTGACCGCTAATGACATTAAATGAATACCTAGCCACGCACCTAGCCCAACAGCGGCCTTCTGTTTGCTCCTAAGGAGACAGAGGTCAGGCAAAGGTTTGGGATTATATGGGTAATCAGAACAATTTACACCACATTTATTTTATTTTCGTGGTGCTGCTTTCATAATCTCCGGACCAGGGTAGCGACGAAAGTGCCCGGAATACCAAAGCACAAGACAATGGTAGCATGTCTTACCTCTAATTCATGTCCTTGACCTACTCTCTTATCCCAAAGGTAACCAAGGGACTTGTAGTGGACCAGGTTCAGACACATTGATTCTTTCACAGCTTGCTGCTTTGTTTTAGACATTTGCATTGGGAACCAAGACTGCTCTGCTGTTTACCTGAGATGATATTCTAGCCATAATTGACCCTGCGAATGTGCATACCGGTGCTGTTGGAGGTCTCGCTGGCATTCAACACAATCACCTATGGGATCATTCTCATGTCTGGTGCACACAGCTGGTCTCTCTTAAGGCAGTAATGTTTTATATATTGTCTCAGTCACAAAGCTTACTAGATAACATTATGCAGCCTAGCCTCTCCTCCCTTCCTTACAGAGGTCCTCTAACCATGGTTGTTTATTATTTATGTGAGGGGCTAGGTAATAATTTCTCAGTTTGACACCTGCTACATACCTCTAAATAGGCAGAATTTTTTATCCTTGAACCTCATTTATTGACCGAGACAAATTTCTCTTTTGTACCAAGATGGGAAGAAACATGTGTTTAGTTATCTCTGTTGTTCGATACCTCTTTGGATAAAATACACAAACAAGCACTCATATTCTCGCACAAACGTGCTCACACACACGTATTTGCACACATACTCATATTCACACATGTACTCGCATACACGTACTCTCACACACATACACACACAGTCGTTCTCTCTCTCTCTCTCTTTCTCTTCCCCTCCTCCCCCCCTCTTTAAGTTGTAATTTGACATCAGTATTAGCTGGTCAGTAGACTTGCCACACAAGGCACAAATGGTTCTAAAGAAATTTGATCAGGGCTCAGATGAATTATGGGTAAAATTTACCATTATGTGAGCAAGGCCATTTGTTTGGCCGAAACACATTATGGTCGAGATAGTAGTGTGAAAATAAAGAGCTTTCGAGAAGAAGAGTTGGTCTTCACCTGGTCCTCTGGGACTGTGTATTTAGCATTACCTATTTTTAAAAATCAGGGAGCCCAAGCCCCCACCATATTAGACTTCAAACATCCAGTTCATACACCCATGAGATTTCTCAGATTAGAGATCTTTGTCTTTCAATAGTGGCCTCCTTTAGCGTGTCCATTGCAGTAAAGGGAAGTTAGCCTTCTATGTGAATCATCTTTTATCTTAACTATGAAAACAGAAACACTTTAACTAATTTCACATTAAAACATTTCCTAAAATAATATGTTTGATGGCATGTGTGGCTGTATATACACATGCTCTGCATACACCTTCCATCTAGTGTTTTGACCGGAGTGGTACAAGTTGCTTTTCTTCTAAGAAGTGTTTCGAGTCACGAGATCGAGTGACTCCTCTCTGTGATATTGCACGTGGGCATCGACTCCTTTGTTAGGTTTTTTTTTCCTCCACTCTCAGGTTCGGACATGTGCATTTCTGTTCTGACAGTATTGTATTCAATTGTGCTTTTCTATCTCAGCGCTTCTTATGCTCTACGTCAGTTCGGGCATCGACTTACACCCATGAGGCACCAGCGCCCATCTTAGTCCTACCTTCTTTGCAGCACTGGAATAGATGGAAATGGTTTCCTGATGGACTGTACTCCATTCCGCTTCTGGTCCTCGGTGACACGCTAAGTTTCTGGACACCGACAAACACCTCATGTGCAGCCTTTGCCTCTCTCCAAACCACTGTGAGGCCAACTGTGATGCCTGTAAGTCATTTAGATCCAAAAATACCCTTCGGGCCGAACTGCTTGTCAACTGCAAATGGCTCTGAAGGTGTCGAACGACACCCAGGTCCTCTTCGGGGAAAAAATTCACTCAGGAGGAACCAACAGGCAGTAGGAAGCAATTTCCATCCAAGACAGCTAAGAGTCCGGTGTGGAGTTCGACATCGAGAGCCAAGAACTTTCCTCTGCCCAGCACATTAGTCTGTGGCCCGTGCTCTCCTACAGAAACCCTCCAAGAAGGCCCTACAGCCTATTCTAGAGGTAGTCGGTCCACCACTGCTATCTGGCCATGATGAGTACTGGAAAGACTGTTTTGCCCGCTCTACCTTCCGGCTCGGCCCTGAAAATGGCCACAAAGGCTAAACCCTCAGCCTCGGCTTTGACACCCAGGACCGGAGATAGTTTTGTTTTTCAACACGAAGCCTCGGGACCGATTCAGCAGCCGTCTGCTTTGACTTCGGTGCTTACCAAGATCACAAAGCACAAATCTTTGGCGCCAAAACCTTTGGAGGCGAAATCTTCAGAGTCCAGGTACTCGGTCCAGTCTTCCATCAGTCCTTTTCCAGTTCAGTCAATTCTTAAAAAGATGGACACTAGACAGCGCAAACCTCATATTCAAGACACCACAGTCTGCATCATAGCTGCATCTTCCTCTCCTGGGCTTTCAAAGAGGAAATTTACATTTGAGGAGGCCCTGGGCATTCCTGTTCCACCAAAGAAGAGGACAAAGGTCAAAGGCTACTAGCCCAACTCGCCAGCCTTCTCCACACCTCCACCTCCTTCCCCTCCTCACTCTCCACCTGAATCTCCTGTACAAGGGGATGACACACCTCAGCAGTCTTGCACTGGGGGTACAGGAGGTGCTTCTGATGATACAGATACTTGGGATCTTTATGACCCGGATCACATTACCATATGACTTGGATCGTTATCCTACTCGCGCCTCCCCTGCAGAGGACACTGCCTCCTACTAACAGGTAGTTTCTAGGTTGGCAGCATTCCACCACATAGAGCTTCACAAAGAGCCCATAGAGTACGACTTGTTGTTCGATACTCCCCTCCACACGTAGGGATGGGCAATTTCTTCCTATGCACCCTCATATGATCAGACATGCAGAGGACATATTTAAGGAACCTGTACACTCTACAGTGATCACACAACGGGTGGATAAGAAGTATAAGGCGGTCCCTCAGACCCACTTTGCATTAGGGCACAACTACCACCTGATTCTGTAGAAGCCACCACTGCCCGTAAACAGGCTAATAGTCAACCCACCGGGACTCTCCTCCCTTAGAAAAGGAGAGTAAACAAATTGATGAGGCTGAAAAGAGGGTGCACCTGCTGCAAATCATTGGCGCATTGCCAACTCTCAAGCCTTTTTGGCCCGGTACGCTCTGGCTCATTAAGATGAGTTGGAGGAATTGCTACAATATCTCCCTGAAGAGAACTGGAAAAGGGGACAAAAAAATTGTTCTGAGGGCCAAATTATTAAGAACAACTTTATCATATGCACCCTTGATGCAGTGGACACAGGAGTCGGGGGATTAACACCAGTATCCTCTTGATGAGACATGCTTGACTTTGGTGTTCAGCTTCAAGCCAATAGTCCAACAGGCAGTTTTAAACATGCCCTTTGACAAGGAGCACATGTTTGGACAAGTGGATACAACACTTGACAAGATGAAGGACACCGCCAAGGCCATGGGTGCCTTACAAACTCCCATACAGAGAGGTTTATTTTGTCGCCCAGGGTACAGGGTAACATACAAATCTTCCATAATAGAGGTTCCACGTCGCACAGCAGACAGCCTCAGTCCTTCTACAGTAGAGACTACTTCAGAGACTCCTGCAGCAGATCAAATAACAAAGGGAGGGAAAAGAGTATGCCACAGGCAGATCTTCCTCCACTGTCAAATGATGCCTTCTTACACCTTCCCCCCAACCATCTCACACCTGTCTGGGGAAGACTCCAACATTTTCACACCATCGGGGACATCTTCACCACGGACCAGTGGGTCCTTGCCATTATCCAACATGGATATTGTCTGGATCTCATTACCACACCTCCCAACATTTCCCCTTGCAACCATAGGTTATTGCAGGAACACTTAACGCTTCTCAAGCAAAGGGACCAAGCCCTTCTTCTCAAATGGGCCATAGAGTCCGTTCCTCTCCAACATCAAGGTTCAGGAGTATATTCCCTATACTTCCTGATTCCCAAAACGATGGCTCCCTCAGACCAATACTGGATCTTCGACCTGTAAACAAATAGACCCGATTAGTACACCTCCACATGGTCACTCTCCAGGATGTCATTCCACTTCTACAGCCGGGCAATTTTATGACAGCTGTGATTCTAAAGGATGCCTAATTTCACATACCAAATTACTCTGCACACCGAAAATACTTTAGATTTGTCATTGTAGGCAAACATTATCAGTTCAAAGTACTTCCCTTTGGGATGACTACCACTCCCAGGGTGTTCACAAAATGCTTAGCAGTAGTCGCAGCACACTTGCAAAGGCAAAATGTCCACGTCTTTTCTTACCTGGACGACTGGCTCATGAAAGCCAGTACACTGCACCAGTGTCAAAAACACACTCAGATGACAGTGCATCTCCTTTACAAACTGGGTTCACTCTCAACATTCCCAAATCCCATCTCCAACCACTACAAGTTCAACCTCAGTTGGGATCAATTCTAAATGCACAGTTAAGGTTAGTGTACCCTTATCCAGTTCGCATTCAGAATTTCCAGACACTTCTGCATTAGTGTCAGGAAAATCAATCCTGTATGGTAAAGAACATCATGCATCTCTTGGGAAAGATGGATAATTGCATTGCCATAGTTCCCCATGTGAGATTACACTTGCGTCCTCTACAGCAGTGTCTGTCTCGCCAGTGGTAAGCAATCTTTGTTGTTAGACCGCCAAACTCACTGTTCTCTGAAATGGTGGCACACCAACAACCTCTTAAAGGGGCAGCTCTTTCTAGACCCTGCTCCTCACATCACATTGACCACAGATCCATCACTGACTAGTTGGCATGCTCATCTCCAAAACCTGACAGTTGAAGGACTCCGTGATGTCAAACACCAGTCCCTACACATCAACTACCACGGTCTTCACAACTATCACACCTGTCTCAGACCATATGGGATTGTGCTTTTCACCACCACGTTCACCTGTTGACAGAGTATCTTGGAATGGACAACAACTTTGCAGACCTGCTCATCAGGATGCAGCAACAAGTCCACGAGTGGGAACTCCACCCACAAGTCCTCCAGTCATACTTCAAAAGGTGGGGGACTCATCACATAGACCTTTTTGTCACAACATAAAACGCGAAATGCCAAAACTTCGCCTCCAGGTATCCACACCCACTATCCAAGGGCAACGATCTGTGGATGAGTTGGTCAGGGATATTTGCCTATGCTTTCTACCTCTCCCTCTCATTCCATTTCTGATTCGGAAGATCAGACAAACATCTCTCACTATGATCCTTGTGGCTCCCAACTGGGCACGCCAGCCTTGGTTCACCACACTCCTAGATCTTTCAGTAGTCCCACACGTGAAGCTCCCCAACAGGCCAGACCATCTCACCCAGAATCAAGGATAAATCAGACATCCAGACCCTAGGTCACTCAGCCTTGCAATATGGCTCCTGAGTTCATAGAGTTTGGCTATCTAGGTTTGCCTGCAGAATGTCTGAACATTCTCAAGGAAGCGTGCAGACCCTCCACTGGAGCCTCTTATGCTGAAAAATGGAAACGTTTTGTTAGCTACTGCCAACCTACGCACATTTATCCTATCAAAGCCACAGTACAAGAGATTGTTTACCTCCTTCACTTGCAGAAAGTAAATCTTGCCTACACTTCCTTTCGCTTACATCTTGCTATAGCTGCATATCTCCAAAACAGAGAACACATTTTGTTATTCAGAATTCCAGTAATAAGGGCTTTCATGGAAGGACTGAAACAAGTTATACCACCTAGGGTGCCCCCTCGTGGAACCTTAATATTGTAATCACTAGACTCATGGCCCCCCCATTCGAGCCACTTCACTCATATCCACTTCTATTTCATGGAAGGTGGCTTTCTTAGTTGCCAGCACATCACTCAGACGTGTTAGTGAGCTTCAGGCACGAACCTTAAAAGAACCTTTCTTCCAAATTCATAGGGACAAAGTAGTTCTTCAAACTAATCCTAAATTTATACCTAAAGTGGTTTCACAATTTTACCTCGATCAGTCTATAGAGCTCCCAGTTTTCTTCCTGTAACCAGATTATGTTGCTGAAAAAGCCCTTAACACATTAGATGTCAAAAGAGCTCTCATGTTCTGTATTGACAGAGCTAGACTTTAGGAAAACCAAACAACTCTTTGTAGCCATTTTCCCTCCTCATAAAGATAACCCAATATCCAAATCCAGCATAGTCAAATGTATCCAAACTTGCTACATTCAGGCAAAAAGACATTTACCTGTTTCTCCCAGAGCACACTCGACTTGTAAAAAGGGAGCTACTGTGGCCTTTCTTGGAAAGATTACCATAGTTGACATTTGTAGGGTAGCTACATGGTCTACACCACACACCTTCACACAACACTACTTTGTGGATGTTTTAGCACGCCAACAAGCCAGTGTAGATAAGGCAGTGCAACGTACCCTTTTCCAGAAAGCTGCACCTCCCTTAGGCTAGCCACGCTTCTGAGGAGGGACTGCTTTACAGTCTATGCAGAGTATGTGTATCTACAACCACACATGCCATCGAATGGATTATGTTACTTACCCTGTAAGCATCTTTTATACGGGACATCAACCTGTAGCTGTTGTCAGTTTGTTTTTCACCAGTGCACCATCGAGCATATACTGTGCGTACACAGTGACCTCAGGGTAATGCTTGTGATCCATTTCAAGAAGCATTTGCACACCCAAAAACTTGAAAGCACAATTGGCAGCGCAGGAAGGTGGAGGGGGGCACACCTTGCTCTGTGGAACCAAAATGATCCTAGTGATAGTGGACATGTTACAGTGGCAATAGGATAGTCCTGGAAACCCCGTTTACTATCTGCCGTACAACCCAAGAGACCCGATTCAGGCTGGAGACTATTTTTGCTGCCTCCTGCCTGCAATTGCTTATTCACTAGAGGTCAATTGGGGGGGGGGGGTAAATTCTTCCGATTATCATTTAAAATCATCCACTTTCCTCTTCTAAAATGTTGTCTTGTATATACTGCAGCCTTCCTCCAAATGCCATGACTGAGAAGTGGCTGGTGATTGAAAGAGGCCCACCAAAAGCCCACTGTTTCGCGCCCAGAAACCTGCATGTACTTCTTAGTTAATTCCATTTCTACTTAAATACATCAGTTCTCTCTTTTAATTGTCTCCTCAGCGCACGCTTTTATTTTTATTAAATAATTTCATGCGATCACTAAATATAAACTTGTGCTTTTGTATAAATATTTTTTTTTCTATATCTTGGGTTTCTCATATTCCCAACGTGAGGGTACTCTGACACCTAGTGGCAAGAGTGAAAACTGCTTTTCAAACCTGTTAGAACTCGGTGTGGACAGGGTCACGCATTCCTCATGGTTTGTGTGTGGCTCTTAGTACATTAATCAACTTTCTAACAGTCAAGACAAAGAATAGCTCTTGTCCGGGGTTTGTAACACACAGAATGTTGAATCTGTATTTCCATATTTCTAAATAGTACCCCTGAGTTTTAGCTGCCACACAATATTCTTTTTCTTTGATATGCTAAGGCACTTCCAAAGCCTGAAATGGAGACCATTTGGAAAGATGTTGGCCGTAAAGGCACTCAGGAAACCACAACACAGAATCAGTGTCCAAACATGTAATATGCCCAAACATCTTGGTATCTGTACATTATTAAATAGTAATACACTTCATAAAAAAACTATTTGGCAATATTGCTTGTATTCAGCTTCAATTTATGTCAGTAGAAAATTTACAGATAGAATAATAAGTGTACTTAAGTGGAATTTTTGTGTGAAGTTGGGTGGCCCAACTAGACTTTTATTCTTCTGAGGTCAGTAAAATGAATACCAGTGAGGCTGGTAAACACAAATATCTGTTATTCACATTTTATTTAGTGCGGTGTACTCATTACATAACATAGCGTTAGATGCAGAAAATGATCAGTAGTAGCCTAACAGAAGACAAAATGATAAATACATGAAACTGTCTACTAGCAAGAGTGATGGGTTAAATCCCATCAGAAATAGAATTTGAAAAGGTTCTGGACACACAGGATTATTTAAAGTGCAAGGGAAAGAGTAAGTTTCAGGTGTACTTGTTTCTGTTGTCTTGCAGCAGCAGGGAGGTGAGAGGAAAAGATAAACATGGCAATCTTAATACCAAACTCATTTGAATTTCAGAAGTTGAGAACTGGCTCTTCTGAGCATAAAACGAGTACTGCAAGATAATAAATACACGCTCCTGACATTTTCCATTTCAAGAAGTACCATTCGTGTTGGTTGAACCCATGATCATTTCTAAACGTGGTCATCTTTTTCATTAAATACTTATCCTTTACTCTCTCTATTCTCACCTCCTTTTTTTCTCTCATTCCATCCTCTCTGTTATTCTCTTCTGGCCTTGTCCATTGCTAATCCCTTCCTATATGTACATTATCTTTCTATCTCTTCTCTTTCTATCTCTTTTTTTCTATCTTTTGCCTCCTTATCTGGCTATGCCCCATCTCTTTTTCCTTTCTCCTCTTGTCTCCTATATCTTCTTTGTAAATTTCAACCATTTCTTTGACTATTCAGAGGCTGTGATGCGCTCTCAAAGTCTTCATGACTTCTGTCATATGCAGCACACATCCAACACGTACAGTGCATTTAGAAGATGGTGCAGACTGAATGTTGCCAAATGTTATCAAGTACAGAAAGATTAAAACTCATGAAATCTGTTCTTGCAATGTTTGGTTAAGGAATGTTGTGCTTGTGGTGATAGTCAGAGTTTGAAGGCTCAAGTTGGAGGTCCCTCATATATGTAAAGTTTCACATAGAAGACATCCCTGTGCTCTTGTTTTAAAACACCACTCATTTGGGCTTCATGGAACCATCCAGTATTGATTCGGCACAGTTGGGTTTCAGTTCCACATTGGCTGGCTTTAGTCAGTAAAGTAAACCAAGGTGTCCTGTGTAATTCGGTTTGTCATTCTACTACTTCACCTTTAAGGCACGCCTGCACCCTGCTCACTATAGGTGTATGAATTTGCCAGAGCATCACAGCTCTCACGTCCATTTCTCTAGCATGATTGTCGTTGCTTTGCATCCAAGCATGAATTTTGATGAAATGAAATCCGTCATGTTCAGAGTGCATTTCCATCAAAAACACTTTAAAAAATCTGTTCTGGAAATCTTACCATGACACCCTTTCGGTATAGCATCCTGCACAAAAGATCATTATCTGCAGTTACTTTGCTGTTTTTTTTGGCCATGGATGAGACAAGCTGTCAAAGCCTATCCACATCCTAGCATAATATGCTCAAGTATGTATTCACTGAGGGTAACCATTGGACTTCTTTGCAGCCCACATTCAGCACAATATGTGAGTGCAATAGTGTGGATTTCACATTGGAACTGCTACATTTGCAGCTCTGTGTCTTTGAAGACATGAGTCACGGTTGGATTTTCACAGTGGTAGAGGATGCCCAGAGAACTGGGGCATGGACTCAGATGTGCGCAGTCCTCATTGAAAGCGGAGCTGGAGACAGGGACCTAAAGGTGAAATCCGTATATCCTTGCAACATATTTAGATACAGTTACAGACTCATTGTGGCCTCACTTCATTACCCACTAGATTGATTTTTCCAGGCCAGGGGACAGAACTGAGGGTGTTGTCAAAACTCCATGAAACAAACAGAGACATGCTCTGGCTTTCCTGCAGTGTGCATCCTTTCCATGGGCCCCCGGGTGATGCAGAGACATATAGGTGATTTCCCTGTACAGCACCTAGGTGATGCATTCAGCAGTGGCACAGACCTCACAGCTACATCATCCACAAGTCCCTCATGCAGCTAGGCTGTTCAGCTTTTTCCAAGCAGGCTTGTCTGTAAGATATTGTTCAATAACCCCCTTCAGCAACAGACAGGGCTCTTCTTGAAAGGCTTCCAAGAGGATTCTTGATCCATACTCAGTCCACAGTCTGCCAGAAGAGTAGAAGCCAGAGTGATTCTAACCCTGAATCACTGCTCCTCTCAAGTGTCCAAATTCTTTCACACATACCCTAATCATGCCAAATAAATATGTTTAAGAGACACGTGCAAACATTTTGATTTGGGGCTGACCCTCTTCCCCACTAAAAAGACAGACAAAAAGGATTGTGCCTTCTGTAGGAATCGTTTTTTCACCACCACCAGTCTTACAAAGGCTGGACAGCAAGTGCTTTCCTGACTTTAGAGCAGTCCACTGGGTTCTAAAGCTATGCAACATGGAGGTGCATTAGTACTCTTGTTGGTGTGTTGGGCTCACTAAAGGAAAAGACTGCACCTGGAAAAAACAACAAAGGCAGTGCAGAACACTCTTGAGAGCCATGCAAGGGACTTTGTGACACAACGTGGACTTTCTCTTTAGCAAAACAAAAATATTTCTCAATAAAGTTCTCTTCAAAAGACTTGGATGTAGCATATTCTGTTCCAGAGCGGGCCCCAGGGGCTCATGTACAAGTGGTGTCAACCTGTTTCCCATGGTCACCACATTTTACTTCTATATGAACCTCATGTACCAACTTAAAAGTGGTTTCTTGATTGTCCTGCAACAGCATCTTCCGCTCCTGAGTGGACTCAACAGATACCTGATTTCTTAGGGTTGCTGCACCTTCACTCTGCTGTATGCCACTGGGCCTCATCTAAAAGCATTTCTAGATTTTCATGTGTCACAGAACCTCTAACCCTGGGTGGATCCCACTTAACCCATATATGAATGGGATAGCTTAATCATGTTATGTAAAAGCATTTCTGCCCGAGTGCACCATGTTAGAACGGTGTCTGTTGTTTTTTAGTGGGTCATGACCTTTCTTAGCCTGGCCTACCAGCCTCCGCCTACTTAAAAAGCACAACAGGGACAGCTCACTTGTCACTCACCATAACAAATAATGATGATAAGGGAAATGTAGGCAAATGTGATTCTGTTTCCCACAGTTTTCTGCTTCATGCCATGGTTAAGCTCTGCCACACATTTACCACATGCATGTTTGGAGCAAGCCTATGAACCTCACACGCTATCCCAAATAGCGTCCAACAGAGACTACAATATGAAACACACACTCTACCAGCCATGCACCAGAACCCAAGGAGATGCTTGCTCAACACCCCAAAAGAACTTTGAGGCGTCATGAGAAGTATAAAGTGGCATACAAACGCTACAATATAACATAGTGCTCAACAAAGCCATTACCAAGGAAAAGTCTGTTGCTGTGGTTATTATCTGGAGACCACGATATTTTGTTGCATAAAGAAACTGTTAGGAAGTCCACTCTGTTAACTGTTTGGCACATAGGAACTGCACCTAAACAATTGTACATTTATTATCATGAGTATGCAATTGGGCAAACTAAGGTAGATTAATTCTAACCAAAGAACACATTTTGAGACTGAACATCTGTTTATAATGTTCTACTCAACTTCACTAATTCATTGTTGTTCTTCACTTAATACAAAGTGTCTATTAAGAGAAAGGCATAGTGCAAGGATTTTTTGAGCCACGGGCAAACATTTTGTATGTCTGTGGACTCGGAAGGGCTATATTTGCAACTTCCTGCTGCAATATGGGACTCTTTAATCCCTGTTCCTGATAGTACAGTAAGACAGTTGTACACCACTTAAGGTGCTTTTGAATAAACATGTTATAGTTGAATACTCACAACAAGTAACATGCCGACATGCATTATTCAGGAAAAGTTATGATTTGTATAGCTATTTGCCTTTAAAATAAAAAAACACTTTAAAATGTGTTCATTGCTTTTTAAACTTTTTCGTCTCATACCCTGTAGCCGTTGCAACACTAACTTTAATTAAAACCTTTTTTTGATGTAACAAATGTATTGTATTGCAATTGCACTTATATAGAGCATACTACCCGTGATGAGGCATTAAGCTGAATTGTGCAGTACTACTGGAAACCAAGGATAGAGGCTGGTTGAGTACATTAAAGGCAGGGCCACTGGAAGTATGCGGCTGTAGAGGGCCAAATTTGGGGCGAGAAAAAGAAAATTATGCAACATAATGCAGCACATTTTGTAGTAGTTTTATTAAATTATTTCATCATGTCTAACCTTGGTTACTCAGCCTGGACATTGGTTGCACCTTATTAGTACTAGGTTAATACCCAAATATTGCACTCAGCAACAAAACGGTGAAAGTCCGGATCTGCAAAGGGCCTTTCACTGTGCGCCAACACATACTGCTGCATTTTTAGTAATCTTTGAACTGTATGAGCTAGAAACACATTTTTTGTTTAAATCTGCAGAATATGTAGCAGATGGTGGATTATGTGGCTAATTTGGCAAATCTATAATTATACGAAAATCGCCGCAGCCACACAATCCCATAATTCCAGTTGCCCTGATTATCGGCTAATATGATTAGCCTTGTGCTTTCAAGGAAGTAATTCCATGCATTTACTTCTGTTTCCTTGAGATAAATTGAAAATAATTAGATTACAGTAGGATCTTTACGGCACCATACAGGTTAATGAAGAGACGAACCGAGGGGCTAAAATGGACTAGATGTGATTGTATTTCAGAGGGAGTTTTTTTTTTTTTTTTTTTTTTTGCAGTTTTATAAAGCGCAAACTCGCCCTGAAGACCACATACATTACACAAGGACACATTCTGTGTTTTTTTTAGGCACATAGGGATTAGGTGATATGCCTAGAATCACAGAATGTCACTCCAAGACTATAACCTGTGCCCCAGATCCATATTCAGCAACTCTGGCTGTTGAAAGGGGTGTTCTTAACACCTTACTTTGTTTTTCCCTTTAATGCAGATTTCACAATTAGGCAGAAAGAACAGGAGCAGCAGGGGGAACGGGGAGACATCAAAGACTTGATTTGATATAAAGAGCAGGTCAGAGCGGCACCATGAGACTTGACATCCTGGTTTCCAGACTCTCCCAGCCCACGGAGACTTAGCCTACCCTATGTCATCTTTCCAACAGCTGTGCTCCCTATGGCTCCACTGTTGGAAAGCTTACTCTGAGGGAGTTGGGGGCGTTGAAGTAAGGACATCAGATCTCTTCCCCTAGTTAGAGTCAAACTAACTCTGATGTTTTTTGTCTGTCATCGCCACCAGAAAAAACTTGGCCATATCAGATAGAGGTAAAGAAAAGCATTGGCAAAGCCCAATAGGTCTCACCTATACAATAGCTGTTGGCTTTGGCAATGTGTTTTTGCCATGTTGTATACCAGTGTGGCTGCTGTTCAGCATGGCTAAATGTTAGTGGCATGGAGTGGGGGAGTAGAGTGTTGTAGGCTGGATTTGTCAGAGTAGGGTGCCGTAGAGGGGAGTGGGGAGAATAAATTGGCGTAGAGGGGAGTAGAGCCCAGTGTCAGAGTGCTGTGAAGTGGGGTTGGATGGAATAGGGCGAAGTGGGTTGGAGTTGACTGAGGAAGTGGGGTGGATTGGAGTAGATTGGGGTGAAATTTGTTGGGATAGAGTGGGTTATATTGCAGTGGGGTGGGTTAAAATGGGTGGACTGGATATGGTGGCTTGGATTGGAGTGGTGAGAATTGAAATGGGGAGTATTGGATTGGGGTGGATTAGATTGGTTTGGAGTGGTGCATTGAAGTGGAGTGATAGGACTAGGGTGAGGTGAGTTGGGATGGGGTCGATAGGATTATAATGGGGTGGTTTGGAGTGGGGCAGATTAGACAGGACTGGAGTGGGGTGGATTGGGCTGGGCTGAAGGGGGTGGATTTGACTGGACTGGAGGGGTGGATTGGAGTGGGGTGGATTGTATTAGATAGGAGTCAGGTGGGGTGGACTGGAGTGGGATGACCTGGATTGGCGTGGTTTGAAGTGGGGGTGGGCGGACTAGAATGGGGTGGATTAGATTGGAGTTGGGTGGGTTGGGTCGGAATGTGGTGTGTTGAATGGGGTGGATTGCATTGAGGTGTGGTGGACTGAGTGGGGTGAAAGGAATTGAGTGGGGTGGATTGGACTGGAGTGGTGTGGGCTGGAATGGGGTGGGTTGGATTGAATTGCATGGGGTGGGCGGATTTGAGTGAGGAAGATTAGATTGCATTGGTGTGGATTGGATTGAGATGGGTGGATTGGGGTGGGGTGGATTGGAGTGGGCTGGGTGGACCGGATTTGTGGGTGGATTGGTTTGAGATGGATTGGATTGAATTCGAGAGGGCTTGATTGGAGTCGGGTGGATTGGGTTGGAGTGGGGTGGATTGGAATTGCACAGATTATTTTGGATTTGTCAGGTGGATTGGAGTGGGCTAGATTGTTTTGTATTGGAGTGGGGCACATTGTTTTGGATTAGAGTGGAGCACATTGTTTTGGATTAGAGTGGAGCACATTGTTTTGGATTAGAGTGGAGCATATTGTTTTGTATTGGAGTGGGGCAGATTGTTTTGGACTGGAGTGGGGCAGTTAGGAGTGGCGAAGAGTGGGCTGAATTGGGGTGGATTGGATTGGACTGGATAGGATTGAAGGGAGGTGGATTGGATTGGGGCGGATTGGATTGGTGTGGGATGGATTGGAGTGGGATGGGGTGGGTTGTGGTGAATTGGAGTGGGATGAATTGGGACAGAGTGGGTGGATTGGGGCGGATTGGATTGGAGTGAAGCAGATTGGAGTAAACTCACATTGTTTTGGATTAGAGTGGAGCATATTGTTTTGTATTGGAGTGTGGCAGATTTGTTTTGGATTGGAGTGTGGTGGGTTGTTTTGGAGTGGAATGGGGTGGATTGTTTTGCAGTGGGGAAGATGAGTTGGTATTGGAGTGGGACATTGTTTTGGGCTAGATTGGATTGGTGTGGGGTGATTGAATTGAAGTGGGGGGGTGTATTGTGGTGGATTGGTGTGGGGTGATTGAATTGAAGTGGGGGGGTGTATTGTGGTGGATTGGTGTGTGGTGAATTGGGATGGAGTGGGACGGACTGAAGTGGGCTAATTGTTTTGGATTGGAGTGGGGTGGATTAGAGTGGGTAAGGTTGTTTTGGATTGGAGTGGGGCAGATTGTTTTGGATTGGAGTGGGGCATATTGGAGTGAGGCAGATTGTTTTGATTTGGAGTGGGATGGATTGGATTGGAGTGGGGTGGGTTGGGAGGATTGGAGTAGAATGGATTGGGGTGAATAGTGTGAATCTGATTGGCCTGGGGTCGATTCAATTGAGTGGGGTGGATTGCTGTGTGGTGAGGTGAGATGGATTGGCATGGTTTGGAGTGGGGCGGATTGAAGAGGGGTGGATTGGGGTCTGCTGCACAATTATGTGTTAGAGCATCATTTCAAAAATTGCACATAAGAAAGAAAAAATGTTGCTTTGTAATATTTAGAGGAAGATAATCCTCATCTTTTGAGAACAGTGCCCACGAGCAAAAAAAAAACAAAAAAACATGAGTGCAAAGTGAGAAAAGAAGACTTGGCAAAATAAAAGAAAGTTAACTAAAGAAAATAAATGTTTGCAATTTTATTTGTTCTGCTGAGCATGTTTGTGCCTTCTGTTTGGAGGGCACTAAAACGTAATAAAAAGAACAAAATAGTTCCTCAGTCATATAGGGAGAAGCGGATGCACACAGAATAAATTGAATCAATCTTTGCTTGGTCCCGGCTCCACTGTGCAGGAACGGATGTGACGTTTGTAGTTCGGTGGTCAGTTAGAAGGCTGCAAAGAAGAAGGGCACTGATGTCAGTAAATGGTAAACAGCAGGCGGGCTCCAAGCCCTTTGTTGTAAACAAGAGAGTCTTGCAAACAAGAAGATTGCACTAGCGCATGCACTCGCAGACTCAACCCGAAAAAATGACCCAAATACTTTGAGAGAAAATTCCCAAGGTTGTTTTGAGGGTCATTAAGGTTTTGTTTTTCAGTGACAAACTACTGCTTTTAGAGTTTGTTCTTGAAAAATAAAGGTTGGTGCACTGCTGCTTGAAAGAGAGTGAGTGCATACCAACAAGCCAACCAATCCCTTTTGAGGAGGTGCCATGACAACTGTACCTCTAAAGGCAAGGAGGTCACCCTTGGGCCAGCAGTGAGCTTTAAATATGACTGGCAGAGTCGGCCAGGATGACGAATGTCCTCCACCACCCTGATAGACAGCAGGCCACCTGCCAAACTTCAAATCAGGTCCCTAGTCTAGTGAGTTAGGAGGGGTTGCAGCAGGAGTTAAGCCATGTTCCGTGGTGAGTGTGCTGTTGTTGACTAGTTTGTTAACAATACCTGTCATTACTCGTCCTCATCCCCTTCCCCAGCAGTTGAGTCTCGCTAACATTAACCACAGTAGGTAGTTGAGAAGAAGTAGTTCACCCAAGTCAGTAAGCGAAAGACTACACTGCAAGAAGCTGAAGTGTCCTGGTTTTTATAAGCCACTGGCATTATGCCACGGCTCACTATTGCCTAGAAGGCATAGAACAATGTAGAGATAAGTTTGAGGACTTAGTGTTCACTGAGTCCCCTCCTCCAGCCACCTGCAGTAGTCCACACTAGTTGGGTCACTCACCTCTGAGCATCATTCTGAAACTCAGAAAGATGTATTTTAGTGTTGACTTGTTGCGGCACAAGTTCATTACCGCTTGAGTACATGCTGTTCTTTCAGCTATACTACATTTGTACAGGGGTGGGAGTGGCACATTCGCTCTCCTCTTCTGGGATTACTATTGTCACAGGTAAGCATCGTGTGAGCAAGAGGCTGATCTAGGACATCCAGGATTCTGTTGGAAAGGCAGCAGTTATACTATTGCAAGCTTCAATCAAAAGCAGATGCCTCATTGTACGCCAAGCTGATGAGCAAACCAAATGGGGTGGTTCTAGCTAGAGGAGCCCTGACCCAGCAAGTCCCCGTATTTGTATGCACCACATGAATTGGTACAGGTTCAGCCACTGCTACCAACTCTGCTATCTTTTTTTGTGGCACACTCAGTACCATCACTTCAGAGACTGTAGCTGTCAGCAAAGCCTTGCAGGTTCAAGCGGAACCCCATGGGCTGGAGAGGGAGGGGCACATGTACAAACAGGCAAACATCCCTACCATCCCCAAGCTGAGCTCACGGGTAGAACAAACAATAACTGGTTGGCTCTGCTCAGGTATGGTGAAACCCTACCAGTAGGCAGTCTCATAGAATCCTGCACCTTTGCACACTTGACTGCATCAATTCTAACAGCGGTTCTGCAGTAGATAAATCAATACTTGCTTTTGTATGCGCAGCAACTGTTCCGATTAATTAATAGCAAACTCTTTTTAGCAAAGGAAACAAAGAAATGTTTTTCTGATTATCATGGCTTGCTTCAAATTCAGCAGTATGTTCCCTTTTTTTTTCTTACAAGCCTGTCTTTAGTAGGTCTTCAAACTGCCTGCAGCAGTCTTCGGTGTGACATTCTAAAGAACTATACGAAACCTGTGAATATACATCACCTCAGAAATAAAAGTGGAATTACGCACACAGCATAATATTAGCAGGCTTATGGGTAATTTGTACCTCACCTCCTAATTTTACAAAATCATTTCTAGAATGAGACAGATGTTTATGCAGCTTTTGAAATTGCTGAGTTAGGGCCCTTTGTTGTAAGAGACAAGTTGCTTCTATCCAGTTTGGTGTCTAAGTTGTCAGTGTGCATAGGCCGTCCTATTGGAATAAGCTATTTTCATAATGAACACATTTGTGTTCAGCCACTGATTCAGGTTCATACGTTGGGTGTGTAGAAGAAAATATTGCATTTGAACTCACTGAATTGTTATTCAGAGATAAGCCAGGTTCTGGCCCATTCTTGTTTAATAGTTAAAATGTGATAAGCTGTGAAGGTAGGTAGTATAGTCAGTTTGTCTTGACTATGAATACATGATGATAGAATGTGCCATGAGAATCCTTTTCTGGGATATATTTTCATGATGTGCGTACCTGTGCAATGTTGCCTGCTGAAGCCAGTTGTAGCACTAAGATCGGCTCTTTTTGTCCCTGCTTTACTGTACTTGTCACAGGTTTACTCCATCATGCTTGAATGCTGTAAACTCCCTGAATATGTGTGCCACCACTGAGTACTAAATTACATGTTGAACAAAAACCTAATTGTCTGTCCCCAGAGAGAACATCCTAAAAACAGCAAAAGCTCTTGTTGAAGACACAAAGCTGTTGGTATCTGGTGCTGCCTCAAGCCAGGACAAGCTCGCCCAAGCAGCTCAGTCGTCAGCCACCACCATCACGCAGCTTGCGGAAGTTGTGAAATTGGGCTCAGCCAGCTTAGGATCAGATGACCCAGAAACCCAGGTTTGTGTGCATCATGTAAAACTATGAAGACCATGCTTTTTTGAAGTTCCCAGTTATTTTCATGTATGTTGAGGCTAAAAGATTGAGCTATACAATTATATCAACAAATATTACGGTAATAATTAAGATAATTATAACG
Organism: Pleurodeles waltl; assembly: GCF_031143425.1. NCBI lineage: Eukaryota > Metazoa > Chordata > Amphibia > Caudata > Salamandridae > Pleurodeles > Pleurodeles waltl. The sequence goes on from NC_090440.1 coordinate 150,323,806, forward strand.
TTACCTTTTCTGAAGGGCACCTTTACATGGATATCTGATGGAGGCTTGACAAAATAGTCTGGAGACCAGTAGTTCTTGAACTAATAAACAAGGTGGAATAGCAGAAGGTGGGCCCAACTAAGCAGCAGTGTGGAAAAGGTTACTCTCCTAAACGGCATGAATTTTGACATCCATGATGTACTGGATAATGTCTTACAAAAATTCTGCTGCCATTCAATTTGATTCATGTACCCGGTGTTAAGCCTTTATATCTGTAAATATATTTACTGAGATCTTGAAAATTGGACCAACCTCACAACATCTAGTGTCTATCTTCCGAAAAAGGCAGCAAAATGGAACATAATAACTAGAGGCTTCTGCCTGCAATGCTGCTTGTGAAATTGTTTTTTGCCAGATTGACCTGTAACCATATTATGGAGTGGGTTTAATGTGAAAACTTATTTCAAGAAAATCAGTACTACAGGTTGGGATTCAGGCCTGGAAAGTCCACATTTGACAATGCAGCGCCATTGGCCATGGAATCAAAGACAAGGGACTGTGTGGTCCAAGCCATCAGACTGTGTGTTTGTTAATTTTTCCTCAAACCTTGACAGGATTAAAATGCAGCTAATTTAGGACAAAATTGCTAATGGGAAGGTCCTGCTTGGGTCATTGGATTTATAAATTAGCTGTACCAGAACACTTAGGCTCAAGATAAACGTTCAGTTTCTGAAAGAGCAGTGTTTAAGTTTTGCATTTGTTACTTAATGCATTAGTGACCTAGCAGGATGTGGGTGAACCAGGATGTTTACTTTCAGGGTTGAGTGGCAGGCATATAAATGGATGCATATAAATGGATGTTTGTACTCTGACCGTGAGGTGATAATTGATCACACACGTATTGTGCATCAGATGCTCTTCATAAATACTTGGGAAAGATGCAACTACAGATATATTTTACCACTATCATGAAATTCAGCAAAAAGACAAACCCTAGAATATTATGAGTTGATGTGATATAATTAAAGTTAGTCACAGAGTTTGATGGCAAGCAAAACTCTCAGGCTCAGGCATTAAAGCTCAATTTAATCTACTGTTTCTTAGAATGATGAAATGTTTTAGAATTTGTCCTTCTATTTTATTTGTAATGTGCATCAGGGCCAGATGCAATCACATATAAACTTTACATCATAACATAAAAAAATCTAAAATAAAATAAACATTTGTAAAATAAAAGAAGTCGTTTGTAAGGGCTCAGCCAAGTTCCTAGATTTTTTTATAGTTTAAACAGATGCTATTTCATCTCTATTTGAGGGTGGCCAAGTTCTGTTTGTTGAATACTTGACAGTAAATCCTTCCATAATTTGGTACCTGCCATCTTCAGCAATTTTCCTCCCAACTTGCAGTATCATTATTTGGGGATTAGCAGATTCCCCTTCTTGCTTAATCCTAGGATTCTGGCTGGTTCATGGTGAGGGAAATAGCCCCAAGGTACTACAGAGCTTTACAGGTGATCGCTTTCCAAATCAGAATGAGGCCTTAATGCTGAATGTGTTTTTATACCGTCAGCTTGTAATTTCTGGCCTGCCTTTTTCAGAAGGCATAAATATATCTCCATGCAGTACTGCAGTCTGGATAATCAGACAGTCTATGCTAGAAGTTTACAGTGAGCAGCAGAGAAGAAAGAGCACATTTGGCACAGCACAAAGGTGGTAGTTTGCACCTCAAGTCGAATCAATGGTTACATGAGCTAAGGATAGCTTTGAGTAAAAAAAGACTCCCAAATTGCAGACCACCTAAGCATGTGATGAGTACGCCTGAAATATGGAAAAAAATCATCTTGGCTGCTGTCTACCCTGTGCATCTTACCGCGCCTATGACTTAATCTTCCAGGCTTAAACTTCAGCCTGGATCTTCTCCTACCCTTTGCAAATATTCTTATGCATGGCTTTTATTCATAATTGCCTCACTTACTGCCATCAAATATTCACTTTGATCCCGTTACACTGAATCTGTACCAGTCAGATTATTACCATTCTCTAAAGGTGAAAAAATGGGGATGTATATAAGCACATCATTATCACTGCTTCTGTTGGATACCACTATTATGCCTTAGAGCCCATTTCCTTGATACTGCTTCCTTCTCTTACATCACAGATAGACAGTGTCTTTGCTTCAGCTTTTCTGCAGATCAGTGGCTCAGTCCAGGTAGTGTTAGGATGAGCAGAGGAGACCATATGACAGAGAGTTTACAGAGGCAGAGCGTCACCACCAGAACCAATACCTGGAGGTTATGGGTAGCTTGGAGCTGTAACTCAATACTTGGTCATGGGAGCATTGACAAGATGATAGCTTCTGCCCTGCCCTGACACGTTCTATTTCTCTTCCCTTCATTGGCTGAGCGTGGTCTGCTGCTTGTGGGCTTATCCAATGCATGGAGAAGCTAGGAACCTGGAAATAGATTTGTGTTGGGAAACCCCTTTTTATACACCCTTATGTGCATTCTATGCTTGTGGATCTGGATTATGTAACATAGTGAGCTATCTGTTGACACATACACAGTGTGCATTTGTTGTAAGATATTGCACCCAAACTGGTTGCTTAGAGCAAGTTTAGACAATCATTTGAAGCATTAACAACAGTCAAGTTGATGTAGTCTTGCCCCAGAACACACACAGACACACAAATGAACCATCCTATACATGCCACGTGCCAAGGAAGTGAATTTCATGAAGATTAGATTATTGCGAATGAATGTGTAGGAAAGCTATGGTAAGTGTAATGAGTGTAGTTAGGGATGAAGAAGTGCTTAGGCTTAGAGCAACTGCAGAATTGTAAACATGCATGCTGTTAAAGTTAAAATTCTACTTGAAGTTGCTGGATATAAAATGTGATGACTATTACTTTGTCACAGTGGTTAATTTGTAAATAAAAATGTGCCAGTGCCTAAAGCAGCTGTTGCATTTAAATGTGCGAGCACAGAATACTGAGACAGCATAATCCTAAAGCCAACTCTGGGTTCTTTAATCCATTTACAATAACTCCCTGACCCTTCAGCTCACTCTTGCAGCTTTCTGCTTTCTTTCTTAGTGACATTTTTCTGTCTTTCTTTGCTCCGTCTTTCCCATTTGTGTCTTTTGCTTGCAGTAATTGCCTGATACAGAAAATGCGTGCCAGCCTCAAAAATTGGTGCCGGTGCCCACCACTGGCTCAAATTAAGCACTGGCTTGTCATAATTTGGTATCTGATGCATAGCTTCTAAAAGCAGGACCCATCTCAGGGCTTTCCATTAAAAATACTTTAAAATTCCTACCGGATGACAAGAAAGGAGCAGGGCAATATTTTTATAAGAGACAGGTTCTCGCCATTAATCTAGGTTTTGGCTGGTTGTTGCAGGTTGCTCTTGTCAGATAGAAGGAATTCTATTTTGGTGTGGTTGAGCTCCAAGTAAATGCTGGACATCCAGATATGGATAAAGTGAAGACAGTGTCTGAGGCATTTGATGTCTGGAGTTGAGGAGATCAAGTAGAGTTTTAGCTCCTTAGCATGTTTATGTATTTTGAAGCTGCTATCAGTGAGTAGAGTTTTAAAGACTCCAAGAAGAGATAACCAATGATGTGGAAAATACATAAACACCAGAAAAGGACAGCTTTTGAGATCTTGGGGTGCCCATATGAACAAACTGCTATCAGTTGTATTGTTTGGAGCAGATCCAGTAAATAATGTTAACAGTGAATTCCATTCTAGACTTCATGTTGTGAAGGAGGTTGAGATGATCAATGGTGGTGAAGGTGACTGAGATGTCGAGCAATATCAAGAGGAAAGGTCGCCTTTATCTGTTGCTAGGTGGGTGTTATCTACGACTGGTAGGGCAGCTGTCTCCTTGGTGCAGTGTGATCCGATGTCTTTTTGGTAGTCGTTCATGAGATGGTTGACAATGATGTGTTCTTGAAGTTGTACCAAGAATTAATTTTTTATCTTGCTGGTGAAGTGAAGCTGAGTGATATTGGCACGTTTATCAGGGTCTAATGTGCGTTTCTTCAGGAGTAGAAGGATCTCGCTGTTCTAGAGAGATTCTGGGAAGTTGCCTTGAGTGAGGGAAGTGGTGATGATTGTGAGTAGGGATGAGAGAGCTTCTTTATAGAGGGCTTTGATGAAACACAAGGGCAAGACCAGGAGGTGGCTACAGGATGTCGGGAAGGTCAGCAAGAGACAAGGATTTGTTAATGATGACCTCTACAGGATGTTATGCGAGGGGTGGAAGCAAGGGAGAAGCAGGCATGATGTTGATTTGCTGTTGGATTTCCCATATTTTATCACTGAGTAAGAGTTTGCTGGCATTGTACTTCTTTTTGGAATGTAGTATAGTATGGTCAGGCAAGGGAAATTGCTGCAGTGATTGATTATCCTGAAGAACATTCTGCTTCTGTTTCTTTGATAGTGTTAGTATAGGACATGGCTTTGGCTGACATTTACTTATGCCCCCCATAATGCACTGCTTATGACCTGACCTATTACATCATTCAACATTTTTAAATTACATCTGTTGGACTTTTGCTTATGCAGGGTCATCCCCAGTCTTTTTGCCTCCTGCCTCCTATTTTTTTCTGACCTGTTGCTGTTGGCTTTTCAACTCTGAGCACTTTACCACTGCTAACCAGTGCTAAAGTGCCTATGCTCTCCGTGTAAAATGTGTACGTAATTGGTTCTCCATGATTGGCATATTTGTTTTACTGTTAAGTCCCTAGTAAAGTGCACTAGAGGTGCCCAGGGCCTGTAAATCAAATGTTACTAGTGGGCCTGCAGCACTGGTTGTGCCACCCACACAAGTAACCCTGTAATCATGTCTCAGACCTGCCGCTGCAGTGTCTGTAAGCGTATTTTTACACTGTAAATTCGACTTGGCAAGTGTACCCACTTGCCAGGCCTTAACCGTCCCTTTTCTTACATGTAAGACACCCCTAAGGTAGGCCCTAGGTAGCCCCAATGGCAGGGTGCAGTGTATGGATAAGGTAGGACATATAGTAATGTGGTTTATATGTCCTGACAGTGAAATACTGCCAATTTCGTTTTTCACTGTTGCAAGGCCTGTCTCTCTCATAGGATAATATGGGGGCTACCTTGAAATATTATTAAAGTGTAGATTCACCTAGAGAGTAGATGGACATGTGGAGTTTGGGGTCCCTGAACTCACAATTAAAAAATACATCTTTTAGTAAAGTTGATTTAAAGATTGTGCGTTTGAAAATGTCACTTTTAGAAAGTGAGCATTTTCTTGCTTAAACCATTCTGTGACTCTGCCTTGTTTGTGGATTCCCTGTCTGGGTCAGTTTGACAGTTGGGTTGTTTTTCACCTCGCACTAGACAGTGACACAAAGGGGGCTGGGGTGTAACCTGCATTTCCTGATTAGCCATCTCTGCTAGGAGGGAGGGGTGGAGTGGTCACTCTCATCTGAAAGGACTGTGCCTGCCTCTGACAATGCCAGCTCCAATCCCCTGCTGTGTGTCTGATGCCTTGCCTGGGCAAGGCAGGATTTCACAAGTAGGTGTGAGTCCCCTTTGAAGAAAGGTGACTTCAAAGACTAAAATGGGTATAAGAAGGGCACCCAAATCTACAGACTTTAGAAACACTTCTGGAACCAAGAGGAACCTCTGCCTGGAGAAGAGCTGATCGCTGAGGAAGAAGTGCTGCCCTGCCTGTGACTGTGCTTTGTGGAGCTTTCCTGCAGTGCTGCTTCTGCCAGAGTAAGAGGGCAAAGACTGGACTTTGTGTGCCTTCCATCTTGTGAAGAAATCTCCAAGGGCTTGAGTTAGAGCTTGCCTCCTGTTGTTTGAAGTCTCAGGGACAGCAAAGACTTCTCTCTGCCAGCACCTGGAGTCTCTGGAGAGACTCCTGCTCTGACAAGTGGTGCCCTATCCAGTCCCTGGGCCCTTGAAAGGAAAGCTGGTGGAAATCCAAGAAAATCGACTTCGGACGACTCCGGACCGACGCCGCTGCTGAATCCGGTAACGCCGCCTGCACCTGACGCCGTGACCTTCGCTGGAACGCGACGCTCTTCGCAGGCCCGACGCCGCTGCAGCCCCACTGAAGTCCGCGGCTCCGTGGAAGTCGCCGCACCCCGTCGTTCACCGACACCACTCGAAGTGCACGGATTCAACGTTTCGCACAGACGCCGCGATTCCCGACTTCACGCTTCGGCTTGTTTTCACTCTTCACCAAAGGTACTGTACTTGGGGGTCTACACGACTCCGTGTCCGGCGCCGCTGGTGTCGGCTTGTTGGGAACAACTCTGTCACGACGCCGTGTTAACATCTCATCGAAGCATTCTTGTTTCTAAGCGCTATTTTTGAGTTTAATCTCTAAAAATTCATAACTTGACTTGTGTATGTCAGATTTTTGTCGTTTTGGTCTTGTTTTGTTTAGATAAATATTTCCTATTTTTCTAAACCGGTGTTGTGTCATTTTGTAGTGTTTTCATTAAGTTACTGTGTGTGTTGGTACAAATACTTTACACCTAGCGCTCTGAAGTTAAGCCTACTGCTCTGCCAAGCTACCAAGGGGGTAAGCAAGGGTTAGCTGAGGGTGATTCTCTTTTACCCTGACTAGAGTGAGGGTCCTTGCTTGAACAGGGGGTAACCTGACTGTCAACCCAAGACCCCATTTCTAACATTGGTGATCAGCGGTTGGGATTTGGATTTGTATTTGTACTTGACATACAGTAATTAAGTGTACACTACTGTTTTGATCTCAGACCACTACGTGACCACATACTACTTGTTTGGTGATCTTTCATTTTTCTCTTAAGGACTCCTTTTTGTTCTACTTCCATGATTTTGCTGATCCCTTGAATGATTCTTTTTACTTCATTGGGAACTTGTTTTCTGCCTTTGGAACTTTGCACTTGTTGCCATCATGTCTCAATCTGGAGATGCAACAGCTGGAGCTGTGTTTGAATTAGGAAAACTGAAGAGGTACTCAGTTGCTCAATTGAAACAGTTCTGTGAAGATCTTGCCTTTCACGTTAAGAGCTCTGCCAGGAAGGGGGAGCTGCAAGAGGCATTGAGGACCTGGGTGACAGCCAAGGAAGCTGGGGGGCACACAGAAGATATAGATGGGAAAGTGCAGAGTCTACACCGTGGTGTATTAGAGGTACCTGTTACACCTGGGGGCAGGTTCTCCAGGAGTGGTAGCGGTAGGTCCTCTAAGGGTCTGACTCCTAAAGATGTGCAGGAAAGACAGGCAGAAAGGGCTCGCCGGTTGGAGGCAGAAAAGTTGAGGATGCAAAGGGAGTACGACAAGTGGGAAAGGGACTTAGAGATAAAAAGGATGATTTATGCTTACAAGCTTAAATTGAAAGAGCTGGAAGTCATGAGGGCTGAGTCCAGCTGGAATGGTGGAAGCAACAATTGTATATCCAGTGCTGCTGAAGAAGTGCACATGCCCAGAGATGTGGTGCCCTACTTGAAGGAGGGAGTTAACACACGCCAGGAGGTTCAGGGGTATGAGGTAGCTCCAGTGATGCACAGGGTCCATGAGGTGGATTGGGGAACTGGCATGGGGAGTCATATTCCTACTAGTGGAAGGGACACTCTACTGACTCTAGGTGAGAGTAACAGGGAGAGGGGTTCCCCACAGGTAGACGTCCTGGTTATGGAGTGTGAAGACATCCCAGAAGAGTGTGGGTTGAGTGTCAGGGACAGTCAGGTACTGTCTCACCAGTCTCAGGAGGGTGATGTGGGGTGCTTTTTCAAAGCAGAGTCACTGGATGGTTGGGTGAAGGGTACTTTGGTTAATTCATGTGAGGGGCTGAGTGATGTAATTGCTGGAGAGCATATGTCTAGTCCTTATTTTCCAGAGCTACGCCAACACCAGGTGGAGTGTGAGTTCTCTGACCCCAGGGAGCTTACAATGGAGGCAGACTTCTGGGTGAGTACCAGAGAGTCTGAAGAGGCATTTGGGGGTGCTCCTGAGAGGAGTGGTCTAGGTAGTTCCCAACCAGGTGAGGTAGGGAAGGATTGTAGTGTCCCAGGTAGGTCCCAGTGTAGTGTAGTGGGGTGGGTGAGGGACCCCATGTCCAGTCTCAGAGAAGAGGGAATGGGGATGGGTTTAGGCTCAAGGTGCCCGAGATCCGGTCCCAGGTCCTGGAGGGTTCCATGAGGGAACACCAGGAGGGGAGCCTAGCCTGTACCATAGGGCCATCTGTTGAGGGAGACCCCACAGTGTCAGGAGAACTTGGGGGGGCGGCTGTAGCCAGCGTCCCACCAGTTCAGGTGTCTGGCAGTACCACTCCTAGTGAGGGTGTGCAGAAGTCCAGACAGAGGGTTGAGAGGGGGTTGTGGACCCCAGTGGAGAACCTGGAGGGTCAGGGGTCAGCTCTGAGAACAGAGCCCCCCAGGAATGACCTTGGTAAGACCATTTCTGGGTTGGGGGGAATCCAGACTCTGTCAGATGGGCAGAGGTCAGGAGACCTGCGCCAGCCAGACTCTTGTGTGGCCCTTGGGGACAGTGTGTCCCTTGAGGGCGGTAAGTGTGCCCCCCTGGAAGTCCTGGTGTGCCAGGCAGTGGTTCAACCGCAGGGTGGTGACTCTGGGTTGAATGATCAGGTTCAGGAGGTAAACTCTGACCTGCTGGGGGGTAAGTGTGCTCCCAAGGAAGCCCTGGTGCGCCAGGCAGTGGTTCAACCGCAGGGTGGTGACCCTGGGTTGGATGACCAGGTTCAGAGGGTAAACTCTGACCTGGTGGGGGGTAGGTATGCCCCCAGGAATTCCTGGGTTGCCAGGCAGTGGTCCAGTCTGTGGGTACAGACCCTGGACTGGAGGATCAGGTGCAGGGGATAAACCCTGACCTGAAGGGGGGGGGGGGCTGTTTGCCCAATCACCCCCCCTGGTGTGATTTCAAGGGGTACTCTCCCTGAGGGGTGGGTGCAGAGCCCTGAGAGTAGGGGAAGGGGAGAGAAAGACTCACCCCTGACCCCAGAGCAATCTAAGGGTACAGACCCTGGATTGGAAGGCCAGGTTCAGGGTGTCCCCCATGACCTGGAGGAAGGGGCTACTGCTAACAGTGCCCCTACCATGTTGTCTTCTGGGGGGGGCACTCCTAATTGGGTGGTTCAGGACCCCAGAAGAGAGGGCAGGGGGAGGGAAGCTTCACCCCTGGCACTGGTCCAACCTGAAGGTACAGACCCCAGGTTGGAGGATCAGTTGCAGGTTAACATCCCTGCACAGGTGGAAGAATTGTGCAGGACTGCTTCTACAAGCACCCTGACAATTTTTTACTCTGGGGGTGCCGCTCCTGGAGGGAGGGTACAGAGCCCCAGAGGGGAGGACCAGGGTCAGGTTATCTTCTCTGACCTGGTGGAAGGGAGAGTGGTCAAAGGGTGTCAGGCACCTGGGGCTACCGCCCCCCACTCTCCACAGTCACAGTGGGTGGAGAGGCCTGAGGTCAGGCTCTCATCCCTGACAGTCATCAGGGGTCACTGTGGCTTGCTGTCCTGGTGGACAGAGTTGCCCCTGGGTGTGGGACGAGAGTCACACCCCAGGGGTGGAGTGGGCAACACCACTGTGTTGGCCCTGGTGGTACTATCTGCCCATTGCAATACATCTGTGAGCAAAGTAAAGTTAGGTGCTGCACAGATGGTGTCTGCAGATGTGGAGAAGGGTTCCCCATGGGTTAGCTTAGTGGGCCCTGAGAGTATGGAAAGAGGGATCCAACTGGAGTCAGGAAGGCGTAGAACTGGAACATGCCCCTGCTGTTGTGGGCCTGGGTCCTTGTTCTATCGCCCCAATCAGGGAAGTACATCAAGGTATTGATTGTTCTCCCCTGGCTTTAGGCTGGTAGGGGGTCGTGTTGGACTTTTGCTTATGCAGGGTCATCCCCAGTCTTGTTGCCTCCTGCCTCCTATTTTTTTCTGACCTGTTGCTGTTGGCTTTTCAACTCTGAGCACTTTACCACTGCTAACCAGTGCTAAAGTGCCTATGCTCTCCGTGTAAAATGTGTACGTAGTTGGTTCTCCATGATTGGCATATTTATTTTACTGTTAAGTCCCTAGTAAAGTGCACTAGAGGTGCCCAGGGCCTGTAAATCAAATGTTACTAGTGGGCCTGCAGCACTGGTTGTGCCACCCACACAAGTAACCCTGTAATCATGTCTCAGACCTGCCGCTGCAGTGTCTGTAAGCGTATTTTTACACTGTAAATTCGACTTGGCAAGTGTACCCACTTGCCAGGCCTAAACCGTCCCTTTTCTTACATGTAAGACACCCCTAAGGTAGGCCCTAGGTAGCCCCAATGGCAGGGTGCAGTGTATGGATAAGGTAGGACATATAGTAATGTGGTTTATATGTCCTGACAGTGAAACACTGCCAATTTTGTTTTTCACTGTTGCAAGACCTGTCTCTCTCATAGGATAATATGGGGGCTACCTTTAAATATGATTAAAGTGTAGATTCCCCTAGAGAGTAGATGGACATGTGGAGTTTGGGGTCCCTGAACTCACAATTAAAAAATACATCTTTTAGTAAAGTTGATTTTAAGATTGTGCGTTTGAAAATGTCACTTTTAGAAAGTGAGCATTTTCTTGCTTAAACCATTCTGTGACTCTGCCTTGTTTGTGGATTCCCTGTCTGGGTCAGTTTGACAGTTGGGTTGTTTTTCACCTCGCACTAGACAGTGACACAAAGGGGGCTGGGGTGTAACCTGCATTTCCTGATTAGCCATCTCTGCTAGGAGGGAGGGGTGGAGTGGTCACTCTCATCTGAAAGGACTGTGCCTGCCTCTGACCATGCCGGCTCCAACCCCCTGTTGTGTGTCTGATGCCTTGCCTAAGCAAGGCAGGATTTCACAAGTAGGTGTGAGTCCCCTTTGAAGAAAGGTGACTTCAAAGACTAAAATGGGTATAAGAAGGGCACCCAAATCTACAGACTTTAGAAACACTTCTGGAACCAAGAGGAACCTCTGCCTGGAGAAGAGCTGATAGCTGAGGAAGAAGTGCTGCCCTGCCTGTGACTGTGCTTTGTGGAGCTTTCCTGCAGTGCTGCTTCTGCCAGAGTAAGAGGGCAAAGACTGGACTTTGTGTACCTTCCATCTTGTGAAGAAATCTCCAAGGGCTTGAGTTAGAGCTTGCCTCCTGTTGTTTGAAGTCTCAGGGACAGCAAAGACTTCTCTCTGCCAGCACCTGGAGTCTCTGGAGAGACTCCTGCTCTGACAAGTGGTGCCCTATCCAGTCCCTGGGCCCTTGAAAGGAAAGCTGGTGGAAATCCAAGAAAATCGACTTCGGACGACTCCGGACCGACGCCGCTGCTGAATCCGGTAACGCCGCCTGCACCTGACGCCGTGACCTTCGCTGGAACGCGACGCTCTTCGCAGGCCCGACGCCGATGCAGCCCCGCTGAAGTCCGCGGCTCCGTGGAAGTCGTCGCACCCCATCGTGACCGACGCCGCTCGAAGTGCACGGATTCAACGTTTCGCACAGACGCCGCGATTCCCGACTTCGCGCATCGGCTTGTTTTCACTCTTCACCAAAGGTACTGTACTTGGGGGTCTACACGACTCCGTGTCCGGCGCCGCTGGTGTCGGCTTGTTGGGAACGACTCCGTCACGATGCCGTGTTAACATCTCATCGAAACATTCTTGTTTCTAAGCGCTATTTTTGAGTTTAATCTCTAAAAATTAATAACTTGACTTGTGTATGTCGGATTTTTGTTGTTTTGGTCTTGTTTTGTTTAGATAAATATTTCCTGTTTTTCTAAACCGGTGTTGTGTCCTTTTGTAGTGTTTTCATTAAGTTACTGTGTGTGTTGGTACAAATACTTTACACCTAGCACTCTGAGGTTAAGCCTACTGCTCTGCCAAGCTACCAAGGGGGTAAGCAGGGGTTAGGTGAGGGTGATTCTCTTTTACCCTGACTAGAGTGAGGGTTCTTGCTTGAACAGGGGGTAACCTGACTGTCAACCCAAGACCCCATTTCTAACAACATCATTGATGACATCACTTGTTATATTTAAAAAACAATATTGTTCAAATTACTAATGAGTACCGCAGTTATGTGAGGTCGGTCATAAAGCAATGCATGGTAGTGGCGCAAGTTCTAGTTAATTGTCTAAACTATAACTGGCATGTCAGTGATTTTTTTAGTGTTAGGTTTTTTCTTGTTTCGTGTGTGCGCATATGTGTAAATTTGCGTTGTGAGCCTAAACTTATGTGACTTAAATCTGACATTAGTGAAATGTTGAACAAAACCTTTGATCACTCAACCAAGCTTTGCCAGATTATACAAGTACCATTTGCAGATCTCCCTAAAATGATGTTGAGACGATTTAGTGCCATCAATTGCATTAAAGCAGACTTTTTTCAGAGACAGTAAACATAAAAAAAGGTAGACTGGGCGTCTTATTCTGACAGGGACTGTAAATCTTGCCCTCCTTCACAAATTTGTGATTGAGCATTCCCACGATCTCAAGAACTCTTACTTTTAAAACTGTCTCTGGAAACTTGACTACTAATTTAGCATGTTTTTTTGTTTTTTTTAATTAACCCAAACTGTTTGTTCTTCACAGGTTCGGCAGGTCTCTGACCATTTATATTACTCTGTTTGTGCCTTTCAAATAGCTCTATATCTATCTTCAAATAAGGCGTCCAAACCCGGACGTGGGATTCCCAGAGGAGGCGGAGGCGTGTCCGGTACAGTTTGATGAAACTTTGCTTTGATCGGCTGTCCACGCCACACCTAATTTTTCCTTAAGTCCTTTGCCATTCCTGCTGCTTCCAGTCTGTTAGAAGTTGGTTTGAGGTTGCCTGTCCAAATAACCCAAATAACTTTTTCCTTTGCTGATGTTGCTAACAGTGCCACTTCCAGTAGATCAATGACCATCAGAAGTCGTAGCCCCAAAATGCCAGGCTGTCTGTTATGTGGCATTGCTGTCTGCATCACCTTTGTGTTTCTTCACCTTTTGCAGTGCAGCACAAATCTTGCAACACTACTTTGATGTGGTTTGTGGTTTAACTAACTCAGGAGGTGATCAAGGAGTTCAAAAACATAGACAAAGTCTTTGAATCATCTAATTATAGCAGATTCACCCAAGATTGTATCTTTTGCATGACAGTTGCTATACCATGCACAATCTCCTCTCATTCACACTGGCATCTGCAACTGATCCCAGTTTAAACTTGTTTGCCATGTGCAGAATATTACCTATATGAGAATAATAGTTAAAGATTGCTTGTGTTGCTGACCAGTTTTAAGCAGAAGTAGAAGGTGGCCAGTACTTTTCCATATTTTCCCAATGTCAATCTGGAATCAATAATTCCCACCTATCTTTCATCTTGCTTAATATGTGCCTGACCACTATTTAAACACGTCTCCTCCTGCTACACTGACTCAAGTACTGAATCCAGATTGGCCTTAAAATCCCACACATCAACATTGCAGCCTCCTTTAACTCCAACTGGCTTCAAAATATGAAACCTTTACTTGCTAGGGCATGTAAAGAAAGGAGCAAAAAAAACTTAAGTCCTTCACACATGAGAATATTGCTACTTACAAGTCTCAAAACACTTTTTTCACCAATATTATACTATTTTAAAAACAAAATCTCACCAACCACCATAGGAAGGAATCTGCAGGTCAGTTTTGACGATAGCGTTGTGCTTAATGAACAGTATGACACAATGGATGAACCTTGATAGTTAACAATTAGAAACCCTAAATAAAGGATGTCATTACTTCCCACCCCACAACAAAACTTAAGAAGGGACAACAAAACGTTAGTATGGACCGTTCTCATCACTAGCCTTGGCTGTTGCAACTGGCTGTAGCTTAGTCTCTCATAAAGTGAAATGATAGATAATTAGAAATCACTGGTGGGCACCTTTGATCGCAGAGCCTTGACTAGTTTTTCTTGTTGATACAAAGTCCATAACACACTCACAGATGTGACTGATTGCCTGAAAACATTTACCTAAAGTTGGCCAATAGGGTCGGTGCCAAGGGCATTGCGCGGTAGTCTTTCATCTACCTCCTTGTTGTGAGCATGAGAACCTTTTATTTCTTCTGCGGAGCTGTAGTTTAGCTTCGAGCCCAGGCTGCTTATACTGGATGCCCTATCTTCCCGCCTTGGTTCCTGTGACTCCCTAGTATAGGAAGTGACTACGTTTTAAAGCTCTCTTTCGTACTTAATCTTCAGTGGAGTTACTGTTGAACAGATAGCTATTGGTTGTTCTTATATTTTTAGCTGTGGGGAAGGACAAGTGTTTTTTCCTATGTAATTTGTAAAAGCATATTTTGAAGCCATCTGTCAGTCTAAAGCTTTTCTATCAGTGTATTGGTGTGTTCTTAGCAGTCTCATATCATTCCTATGAATGTATGTTTGCTGTTATGTCACCCAGGCCATAACTCTGCTTAAAGGTGTCTAAACCAATTATTTGTGTTCAAAGCAGTGTACTCTGTACAAATATTCAAAGGTACCCTTTATCTTCTTTTTGGGCTGGGTGATAAAACTTAAAATACATATGACAATCCTGTCAGATATCCTCAATCAAGACTAAACATATAATATCGTACACAAATTTATATTTTTTAGCAAAAATAATTTTAAAGTACAAAATCACGCTATGTCATGTATGTTTGCAGAAATATCTGTGTTTAAAGGCAGTGTAATCCCATTTTCTAGGTTTAAATCTGTTTTATTGATTTTAAACAATTTCAATACAACATTCTTCTCACCTACATCCTAAGGCCAATAGAGGACAATAAAAAAGAGTTGGGGAGTATGGTGGAAGGACAAGGGAGAGGGGAAGGAGGTAGGGTAAGGAGAAAACGTCCTTGACAGCTCACTATAGATGAAACGTAAGACTGTTAGTACAGAGGACTGGGCAGAGATGGAAAAAGCCTTCCCCATTGAGCGGGTAAGGCAGATGTCTCGCTGGTAGGCCAGTTACGTTAACTCCTGAAATTCGTCTGATAGGAATCGTATGCAAGACCCCCCAGATTTATCAAAGCGTGGTAATGTATGTGATACAACTGCTGTTAATTTCTCAATTCCCAGGAGATTCCATTATTTGTGGAGCCAGTAATCCCATTTTCTAAACACTCAAAGCTGTGTAATCTCATTTTTTTTTCAAAGCAGTGAAATCTCATAGCCTATGTGCAAAGTAGTGTAATCCCATTCTTTGTACTCAAAGCAGTGTAATGCCATTGTTTGTGTTCACAGCATTGTAAATGTATCCTCTGTTTAATACAAAGTAGCCCTGTTCTAAAAGTGCCCACACTAGTGTCATCTCATTCTGTGTTCCAAGTAGTGCAATCCTTTCTTAAACTGTGTTAAATTTGCATAAACCCACTCTTCAACTGTGCTCAAAGTAATCCACGTCTGTGTCCAAAGCAATGTAATCCCATTGTGGCATAATGCTCAAAGCAATATAGTCTGTTTATTATAACATGTTTAATTCATTGTTATCCCAGTGTAAAACTGTCTTTAAAACAGTATATCCCACTCTTCAACTCAGTTCCTCTCTTCCACAGTGTTCTGTGCAGTATAATTCCTATTCTTGTACTGTGCTCAGACCAGTGCACTCCAGTTTCTTCTCTTTGCTTGGAACAGTGGAATCTCTTTCTCACAAAGCAGTCCAATCTGACTCTTTTAATATAAGTTCCACAGGTTCTTATTTTGTGAAACTGCTCCGGTCTGATCTCAGAAAACCCTAAATCCGCTTCAGAAGTACAAGGAATATTGAACAGCCTTCAGAACGTGCACCAAAATCATAGGAAGTGATCTCATAGTGGTATAATTGGAGCAATTTCTGCCACAGCCGTCATTTCCTTTTTAATTGAGTGAGGCAGGCTTTAAGGACTTTAAACATACACTAAATCTGACCTTTCTAAAATAATAGCTTTATGCTTTCTGATAAGATGAATGGATTCAAGCAGTGCAAAAGGTGGAAAGGTAATGTTGTAGATGCTGATCAAGAATGACCTGTGTATTGTGTTGTCCAGTGGGACTCTGGGGATTGCAGTGACTTGAGAGAATGACACATGTAGACTTAATTGTGTCCCACCTCCCCTTTAGGGACCCCCGAAGAGATGCACAATCATTATTTGCCTCACTGCCATGCTACTGGTACCCCTAATGAGGTGAACAATCAGCATTGTCTCTTTGCTACTGCTGCACTACAATGAGAGCTCCTGGTCGCATCACAACACACAGCTGCGTGTTCCGACGTAACCAGGAGCTTTCATAGTAGCTTTCCTCTAACTTTGACACAAATGCAGGAAGGATCAGTGGCCCTGAATGTAACCATGGACTCGATTTCCTAGATCCGGAAGTCCAAAGCTCTGGTGTTTGATCTAGGACAAACCCATTCTGCCCAAGGAGAACTCTTTCCTCTCCAGTGCATAGAGATGACTACAGCATGACTTATTTAAAAGTAAGACTCTTCCTATATCTTCGTTATTTTGAACATTTGTTCCCATGTTTGAAACAGCCACAGGTCCTGAAAAAAAAAATCTTAATTCTTCTGGCAAGAAGCTATGTTCGAAGGAGTGTACTCTTATTCATCTGCGTATGTATGTGAATCAGTATACACCATGTATGTGGATGTGTGTTGAAAGAGGTTCAGTCCTGTTCTTGTGTAGAAGTGTTGATAGGAATGGGATTCTGTTTTTAAGAAGATATGTTCAAGCAGTTTAATAAAGTCAATACGCAGGTGTGTTCCAAACGCACAGCTATAAATAAGAAAAGTCAGGTATAATCCTGAAAGCAGTAAGTCTGCCTAGATGCAAAGTGGTTGGATGTGCTGTTTGTAAGTATGTAAAAGTGCATTATGGATTAAAACAAAAGCTTTAAGACTGATCTTTTTTGGTATTCTATCTTTGTGGTTGAGCCTGTAGACTCATAGATAAAAGGCTTGGAATTTCAGAGTTATAAAGGGAATAATTAGCTTTAACTTTAGCAAGTCACCTAAAATGTTGAAGTATTCCTGAACAAAACAGCAAGCATTTTGCTTAGAAAACAAATATAAGCATGTGACTTTAAGCTCTGTTTGCATTTGCACAAATGTGACCTCAACCTCCCACATATGTTTATAGAGGTCTTTTAGAGTCTTTTCTTGATCCTCTAAGTTACAAGTACCCTGCAACCAATGAAAGCTTTCTTCATTGCCTGGAGGTTTGACTCTTTCTTGAGTAGCTGTGGGACCACCAGCTTTGTCTGGTGCCACTACACCAAATGTCTCAACACTGATTGTCAAAGTGTTTTTCTCAGAGCTAGTGCTCGACAATGTAACCCATCTCAGCATTTTTGATCTCTGGATTCTCTTTCAAGTAGTTTGTTTTGCTCTTGATAGCAATAAGAATTCCAGACTCCTGGAATTTTTGTACGATGGTGCATGTGGTCAGTCTATTAGATGGAACCTCATTGTTACCCTGAGAGCACCTTTTTATGCACATATTGTTAAAAATGATAATTTTTTCTTAGATATTTTTATTTTTAATTTTTTTCTGGTTAGGAATGTTTTTCAAAAGTAGTGGTGGATGGAGAATTGGTCTTTTTCAAGAGACTAGGGTGCTCAACGTAGATGTTTCAGTTACTGTCGGTTTTTTACGTGGATTGATTTATGAGTTTATGATTTGGATGTAGTAAACTGTAGGATTTCCATAACTTTATTTTTGTAGAGACTTAATTTAATAAAAATGAAATAGTGACAATCCTGTGATTTTATGAAAACATTTAATTTAACAAATAATGATGAAACGGTTGTCTACACAAAGAAAATGTGGTTACCACACACTAGCCAGCCACATCCCCTTTGCAAGAAAATCTCCCTCACCATTTCCTGATCCTCCCATTGCCATCATTTAGTGGAAGAACATTCATGTGCATGGGGAGAAATTGATAGTTTGAATTTTGATAATAAAAACAGACTCTGAGGTCCATTTCACTTTTGTCCTACCCAGTTGACCACTTTACAATGAGGATTAAGACTAGCTCAAACGCAAACCGTACTGAGTGTCAGTTGAGTAACTTAAAATCTTTTCATATAGCCCCATTCCCTGCTTCACCTTCCACACATGTAATTCTTTAAAAAAAAAAAAAAAAAAAACTAATATTAGATCTTCTGATAGAGACATCTAGCCACAGATTTCTTACTTTAGATCCTCCCACAGGCGCCAGCCTGGATCCTGAAACTTTTTACATAGTGCATCTGCGTGTCGGCAGAGGACATCACGCAACTCAGATCAACGTCCACTGGATGTGACGTCAGCCGAGTCCATATAACTCCCCTGCCGACACGCTGACAGCAGTTCCTTCTTTTACATGCTTGCAACGGGATCCTGTAACTGTTGGTCAGGCCATTTTTCAGCCTTCTTTGACGTTTTTGTCATATTAAACAGTGTACGTTCTATGTCTTCGGGCTTTAAACCCTTTGGGTTCTGTGGACGCCAAACGTCGGCTATGGACCCCCAATTCCATTTGCATGTGGTGCCTGGGCAAGCACCATGATCCCGATGAGTGTCTCTCCTGTCAGCAACTTCGGCCGAAAGCTCCGCAAGAGCGTTGGATGAATCTTCTAGCGGCACGGATGTCAGTCATCACAGTCTTCACTTCAAATGAGGTCTCCTCGGGCTGACGTCGGTTCACGGCACAGTTAGAGAAGTTTTTCGCATGGATGCGATTCTCCATCGACATCTAAAGGTAAGTCTAGCAAGCAGTCGACGTCACAGAAGTTGCTAACTTCACCGCAGGACCTCCCGCCATTCCTCAGTTAAAGAGACAAGGTCAGAATCTGCCTCGCGCCTCCCTTTCTAGGAGACTGACTGACTCTAGACCAGATGCTTGAATATTATGCTTCCCTTCACGCTATCTTTGGCCAGTCACCCCCCTCTGTGGCGCCTGTGAGTCCCAATGAAGTACGAAGTGCCTTGAATGTATCCACGCTGGTGGGTTTGCGCTCTGCTTCAGTTAGGCTTTCGACGTCAGTTGACGAAGACGTTATGGCGCCAGTGTGCAGCCCTCCGGGGTTTCCACCTTTGGCACCAGTGTCTGACCAGCTGACTCCTCTGGCGGTGTTGATCAAAGTTAAATCCCCCTCTTCGTCTGAAGTTGACTTCAAGGAATCACCTTCTCAACATCGGGTGACGCTGGAGACGGAGCCAGTCATGCCTGGCCTTCCTCCACAAGAATTCCCTAATGTTGGTTCTTTTGAGGGACATGGTAGACAGGAGGTAGAGGAATTGGACCCTCATAGAGGCGACAGCTGGTTAACTGACCTAGCAACAGCTAGTGGCTTGGATTCTTTGCCAGCCTCAGGCCTACTGGACTTGCTACAGAGACTAGTTCCTCCTATGCAGACATGTTAAAAAGGGTTGGTGGTGTGTTAGGTCTGGCTCTTCCTTTAGTGGAATTGGCTTCAAATCCCCTGATTGATGTCCTCCATCAGAGTCATATAGGGGTTGAACCAGTGCTTCCTTACAGCAAAGGACTACATGATGTTTTATTTGGAGCTTGGGTTATGACTGAAACAAGGGGCCCTGTTGACCGGACTATATCCCAAAGGCACCGGCCTGCCCCTGGTGATCCGTCCTGCCTAGTAAGACATCCCACTCATCGAAGTTTGGTGGTACAGGCTACTTTAGCTTTCCATGTTATGGAGTCTCTCCCACATGTTCCACCTGAAAGAGTCAAGGAGTCTAGACATCTGTGGCAGGCATATTTTTTTCCTCCACAAGTTATGCTTTACTCCCTGTGAATACATCTTGTGTAATTGGACGTTTCTCTCATTTCTTATGGGACTCATTAGCAAACATTTTACCTGCGCTTCCAGAAGACATCAGGAGTACTATTACTTCTATGGTTCAGGATGGACAGCACGCAGCTAAATTAATAATTCGTTTTGGCATGGACATCACTGACTCTGTGGGTCGCGCTATGGCTTCCTCAGTTTCGCTAAGTCACCATGCCTGGTTATGTACCTCAGGGTTTTCAGAGCCAGTCTACTCTATATTGATTGACTTGCCATTTGATGGTGCCACTTTATTTGGTGCTCAGGCTGAATCCGCTTTAAGGCGTTTTTGATACAGTAGGGGTGGAGCACCGCATTAGGTTGGTTCCTCTCTATCTTTTGGCTTGTTCATAACTTCTGTACTGTAAGTACAGTGCTATTAAAAAATAATTCTCAAAAGAGTTTTGATTTAGCAAGCCCGTGAGGTTTTTCAATATATTTGTTATAACCTTATTGAAACGCCCGATGGGTCATGCTTTGGAGGTGCTACTTTTCCTTAACTTGTTATTGAGTAATATAGTACCCTGAAACCCTATAAAGCTTTTCACCTCTGATGTTCAAGGCTTCTTTCTTTATCATCGTTACTTGATGGAAAGTAATGACTTTCTGCTTCAAGGTCTGTCAGTAATAACCTCCTAGAGGGTTATCACATTTTACTACACTTGAATTAATGGTAATGGTATATGGTAATGGTATATGCCATACTCTGATTGGAGTATTTGAGTATTTGCTAGTATGCTAGAGAGCAGTTATAGAGGATGCACAATCCTTACACTGTGAGCTAGTACACCTTCAATAGAGGATACAGACTTTTTCCCCCTGCAGAGTTTTTTAACTTTATGAAATTATGGAATTTTATTAGCATCCCATATTACTAGCTCTCTGGAAGTGTTGTGTCAGTTTATTGTTTATTTCCTGTTCACCGAGATTTCTTGTACGGATTCTACAACACTAAGAGTGTTTGTTTCCTATGTCCCTTTTGTACTGTCATATAAGTTAGCTGTTGATCTACACTAATTGAGAGAGATGTTTACTTTTACCTGTGACATGGTAACATCAGTTCTTCTAATTTTGGTAAATTAGAGACTGTATAAGCCAGAAAGTATATTCTCGAGGACTTTAAGACTTTCCTTGTTTGGTCTTAAAGGGTTCATATGAGATACTAATCACAGTTCATGTATTTTCTACTCTTTAGTGTAGACTTTTCTATGATGTCAACATGTTCTTTGAACATTATTATTTCTTTTTCCTGACTTATATCAGTTGATCATAGATCTTCATAGACATGTATCTCTTTGTAGATTCTGGTCAGTCTTTTGTGTAGACAGATTAATATATGGACTCTTTAGCAGTCTTTCTACGTTTTTGTACTTGCATTCAAGACTTCAGTTTTTTCGGAAAGGTTTTAACTTTTTCAGGGGTACTACTACTTCTTTATGAAGGTAGTTATTTTGTTCTGTTTGATAAGGTTAATTATTGATATCTTATATAGGTACAACTATTTTCATCTTTACATGACTCTGCTTGGCATACATTGGGTTTACACTTGGAGTAGTGTTGTCATTGGTTGAATCACCAAACTCAGACAGATTATTTTATTAAGACTCTGGTATTTTTTGTAGTTTGTCATCATTGATACCCTTTCTGGTCATCTGTAGATGAGTCTTATTTATTATAACCTTGGTTTCCACTACTCTAATATATATATATATATATATTGCCCTGAAACCCTATGGACATAAGGTATATATTAAGGGACTTATATACATCTATGTGTGTATATGTATATATTCCTTTAGATGTCACTGGTGTTGCATAGTCATTTGTTTGTTTCACTCCTATGTAAGTGGAGATATATATATTGAAAGATGATTATTATTGGTGTCTTCAACTTCTTTGTAACGAGGGCGATTATGTTTTCTCTGCAGGGGATAACCATTTTATGTGTATCTTATAATGTAGGTCTGGTAGGACTATACCTTTACGTGGTAAGAGGTTCAGCTCAATGGCTTGTTATGCTGCTCTGTGTTCCAGCAGGGTGGTTCACTCTACATATAAGAACAAGTGGACGAACTAATTTGGTAATACTGTCCTCCAGTCATGGGTAGCATTTCTTACCCATGTTTTCATTGTCTTCATAATGACGTTGCTGTGGTTCTTTCCACAGTAATGACAGGGTGTTCATACAGAGGTTTAGATCCCATTAAGGGAGCAAGTAGCTTAATATTCAGTTTTGTTAGTTTGCCCCTAACACAGATGGGTCATATTAACATGAATTGCCTTTATGCCATGTTTTTGATTGTTTACGATTCCTTATCAGTGGTTCCTTCTAGGAGTCTTTAGCAGTGAAATGTGTTGAGTCTCACCTACGTTCTTATGAATGCCGCTCATTTACATTACTTTAGCCCGCTTTTGTTCTAAGAACATTGTTTTAATGGAATTGACAATGGGTGATGCTATACCCATATTCTTTACGTTTTTAGAACTGTTCAATACTGTGGCCTTTTACACAGTTCTTTTTCTAATGAGGATTTTCTCCCTCATAGGTATTATTCAGAGTGCATACTCTCCTTAATTATTATTATCCAGTCTTTTTCCTCTTGTTCTAGACTGGTTTTACAATACTTAGAGACTTTTTCGAGGGTATCAGTTTGCAGTCCCTCCTCTGGGTTACTCTGCTGTAGTATCTGATTCTAAAGCAAGGAATCAGCGGCTAGATGTCTCTATCAGATGAACAAGTTACTTATCTTCGATAACACATCTGGTAGAGGAAGGATATAGCTGGAGATTCCTTAACGATCTTACCCCGCTCTGCAAACTGTGTTCCTCTTTTGCCTCAGAAGATTTCATTATGTAAATCAGTAGCTAGATTTAGGAATTCAGTGATTATTTGACACAAAGGGGTTCAAAGCACACTGTTTCGATAGGGAGTTTCTATTATGGCGCCACGTTTTGAGCACAGAAAATAGTGACGGAAGTAACTGACATCAGCGCGTCGGCGGGGGAGTTATATGGACACCGCTGATGTCACATCCAGTGAACGTTGTCAGTACTGAGTCGCGTGACGTCCTCTGCAGACGCGCTGCAGAAAAAGTTTCCGAATCCAGGCTCGCACTTAGGGAGGATTCTAAAGTAAGGAATCTGCAGCTAGATCCTGTTTCCACCAGATAACTTGTTTTTTTTTCTAATCACGCTCGCACCCTTTCCTCCTGGTCACAAATTGCTTTTTTATTTATTTATTTTTAAAATGTTATTGCATTTGTTAACAAACACTGCCAAACAGAGTAGTGCTCCATACCTCACATACAATGCAGTAAACATACTCAGGTATCGATGACAACAAACAATGGAGCTTAAAAGCAATCAGTAAAATAGGTTGACTCACTATATGAGTGCCCTCCTTACAAGTCGCAATTGAATGTTCGAAACAGAACAGGGGAAGGGGAGAGGAATAAAGGGGGGGGGGAGGAGGGGAAGGGGCAGGGGTCAGCGCAGCTATCATATCTCCCATATAAGGGGAGCAATACCTTGTTACCCAGGAGGGGGGGATCGGGTACAACTCCATAACCAAGGGAATGCGAAAAACAGCTATTCACCTCCTTGTGTTCGGGCCTCGAGGAAGGATCTCCGGGGGGCCCATATGTCTTGCGGGCAGGATCCCTCAGGCATCAGTTCCCAGTAAATCACTAGTTGTTCCTGGCAGTACGCGGCATCCTTCAGCCATTCATCATACCCACAAATTGCTTTTGGTTACACTAGGAACACATTCCAACACAACTCCCAACGTCCACTCTGCATCTAAAAGCCTTCCTACCCTCTCTGTCTTTGGGAGCGCTAGGTGCTTGCACTCATTCACATAGTTGCAGTAAATGTTTGGGAATGCTTTATGGGCTCTTTGTGTTGCTGGATAGCCAATCCAGACATTCAACATTGGACTTCCCTGCCCTATTAATTTTATCGGGAGGCTTTACAGCAGGAATTTGCAGCTCTGTGTAATTCTAGCCGAGAAGATTATCTGGGTTATTCCACTAGCTTTCATGTGTTCTGTCCTACCGCTGCAGAATCCCACTCCTTATAGTATCAATCTGCATTCGACTACCCCCCAACGGATTGGTCCAGTCCTTCATTCTCCAGTCTAATAACTAGAATACACTGCCCTGGCCAATCGAGATCCATTCTAGAAAGACATTGGCATCTTCTTCCTCTGCTTTGATTATGCATGCCTGGAGTGATGTACTAATAAAAGGTACACCATGACTGTGTGGGTTTGTTTATGTTTAATTTCTTTACAGGAATCGCATATTTTGAAGTGCCTTTCTATGTTTCAGGTTGGTAAGGATTCATAAATGAACTCGGTAATATTAAGAGGTGTTCATTATAGTGAAAGAATTTACTGCAACAGAATCATGTGGAGGAACTCACTAGTGTAGTCTTGCATAGAGTGCAGGGACTAGCACAATTTAGTAAAGGGTGATAAAGGCTTACTAGCACCACCCGATAAAGTGCAAGGGCATCCCTTGCTCATCACCATAAAGCTGTGATGCCTGTGGTAGAAAATGGTAGAGGATGACATTTTGGTACTCTTTCTGAAAGAAGTGTTCAGTTCTCACCTATGCTGCATGATAAGTCGGCACTTGATAACTTTAAGACCCATGCAGTGGCAGTATAGACACAATCCAGTGGCCCTCTTCTCATATGGACTACATCCCCCAGACACTCTGGGGGTTCATACTGCATACAGAAAGAGGGCATCAGCCCAGGACTCAGTGGACACCCCAGATAAAGAGAGTAGGTGAATCAGTGTTGCGGGGAAGCAGGTCGCAGTAGGTGCTGCCACACAGTGACATGTTGCCAACCCTGTGGAATTACTGACACATTATGACCAACTTCATTGGGAGAAGATATATACATGCAGCATCTTCCTGGATTCTATTGGAAAGCAGTGACAAGTTGATTGTAGAGGGAGAAGTGATCTGTGGCGCAAACGTGCTGTATCTTAGATGCTGCAGATACTGCCTAATGCAGTGTTAACACCAGTGTCTTGCTCCCCAGATGACTTTAGCTTTGTGTATCAGATTTTAAACCGGGGATTCAACACTCTTAACAGTTCATTTGATGTGAAACATTGTTTTGGTCCCCATGTGGATGAAATGTTGGTAAAAATTGAAAAAGAAAGATATTGATATCACTAAGTCTATTCAAGTCCCAAGGCCACTTTTCTCAGGCTACAGTCACAAAGGGCAGCAAAAACCACCAAAAGCGCCCAGGCACAAACCTGCCAGTGGCAATTGCAGGCTGTTCTTGAACCCCATAATAACAAGGAGTATTGTCAAAGTGCAGCTACAGAGGCAAGAAATAATGGTAGGGATAGGAGTAAAGGTAGGGGCTGAGTTAGAGGTAAAGATAAAGGTGGCTCTGGAAAGGGAGACTTTGCCCCAAGCACTGACTCACCAAGGACACCCAATAACAGATCACCTGTCAGTGTGGGTGGCGGTGGGAGATGGGATTTTCACTCCCACGGGGTGGAAATCACTTAGACCAGCGGATACTCACAGTAATCCAACAGGGCTGCCTTGAGTTTTACAGTACCAGACCTAACATACCACCACTCCAAGGTATTCAGTCACTAGCCCACTATTTTACAATAGGATGTTCAAGTTCTCCTTCAAAACAGTGCGTGTATACCCAATGCAGTTTCTCGTCCCCAGAAAGGCCGGAAACCTACAGCCTATCCTGAACTTCAGGCCGCTCAACCAATTCATCCTGTCTAAGCACTTTCACATGACTGCTTTGCTGAACATCATCCTGTTGCTTCGACGATGAGGCTTTATGATGGTGGGAGTACTCAAGGGTGCCTCCTTGTGTCCATCAACTGTACCGCGGGTCCTTCGTAAGGGAACAGCAATACTAGCTCACAATACTGCCCTTCAGAGTTACCATAACCCCAGGTTTTCACCAAGTGTTGGCTGTCTGTGCCATCCATTTGAGAAGGGCAGACACCCACATTGTTTATCTTGATGACTGGCAAATAAAGAGCAACAGCAGGAAGTAATGTCTGTCACACACTCAGACAGCACTCAGGCTTCTACACCACCTGGGGTTTACTGCAAATGCCAAGAAATCCCACCTACAACCTCAGCGGATCTAACCGTTGTAAGGTCAGTCCCGGGAAGGCATTCTTCAACCAGCAGAAGGTTATGGCATTTCGACTTCTGTCTCTTTTTCAGTCTGCACATCCACTGACAGTAAGAACTGTAATGAAACAGCTTGAAATGTCATTGCATAGCAGTTGTACTCTATGCCAGATTACACATGCACATTTTACAGTAGTGCCTTGCCAGTCAGTGGTCACAAGTGGAGGGTCAGTTGGAAGATATAGTGTTGCTAAGGGTCAGGGCTCTTTGAATTGGTGAAACAGTTGCTAGGCACATGGCCATTAACGTTGACATTAACACTGACCATCACTCATAGGCTCGGGAGCACTTCTTGGTGACATAACTATAAGGGGCATGTGGTCCCCTTTTCAGCAGAGCAGGTACATCAACAACATGGAGTCACTAGCCATTTACCTAGTGCTCAAATCATTTTATGCACAGGTCCATAGTAAGGTAATCCTTATAAAAACATACAAAAGAAGACTGTACTACATACAAAAACAAGGAGGCATCCATTTCCTTCTGCTATCTACCGTGGCACAACAGATTTGGCACTGGGCAATTTGTCACAACATATACCTCCTGGAGGACCACCTCCAAGGGGTAGACAATGACAATGCGGACCTACTTATCAGACACCTCCACCCTAGGTGCAGGCTAGCCATTTGGCACCTGCGATCTTAGAATCCAGATATTTAAACCTCCCAGAGCAGTGTATGGCCATATTGTATGAAGTACGTAGACTTACCACTTGTTGATGCTACAGTTCCAAGCAGAAGCATTTCATCCTCTACTGCCTTGTAATTCCCGTGGAAATTTTTAGGGTGAAGGATATAATTTCCAACCTCTTACATCTGCAGAAGGCAGGGCTAGCATATATTTTTGTACATTTTCAGTTAGCAGCGTTACCCGCATACATGCACAACAGGGAATACTTATCTCTTTTATAGAATTCCTATAGTCAAAGGTTTATGGAGGGTCTTAAAAGGATCATACCCTTTAGAACACCTTCAGCCTTGGAACTTAAATGTGGGTCTCACTAGGTTGCTGGGACCACCTGTTGAACCACTCCATTAATAGGAATTTAAGTTCCTTCCATGGACGGTAGCTTTTCTTGTAACTATGACTCTCTTACATGTAGGATGGAGGCTATCATGGCATTCTTGTACAGCCACTCCTTAAGAGATGTATGAAAGACCGCAAAATCTCAACAGCAGACACATTTACAAAAGAGTACTGTGTGGAGATACTAGTGTCAGCAGGCTATGGTTGGTCAAACTGTTGAGAACTTTTTCAAAAACCTGCCTGCTAGCCACCGCAGGGAGGAAACTTCTGTTTATTCACTGCAAAGCATGTGTATCTACAGCGACACAGGGATAATGTTACTTGCCCTATAAGCCTCTGTTCGTACTGTGTTGTGCTGTAGATGTACATGTACTTTCCCTCCCTGGAAACTGGCAGGATTTGCACGTTTTTAATGTTCACCATACTTTACTTACCTTATAGCGATGCACAGGGCACCTATACTTACTCTTATGCGCCACTCTACTCTCACCCGCTTTAAACAATCTAAGGGTGGAGCATAATTTGTGATGTAATCCTTTTCAAAGGAGATGCTGGCCCTGAAGGAGATTGGGATGCCAGAATGAAATTATTGAAAAGGTATGTGTTATACTATCATGTCTTACCACATTAACTTCAGACTCATGTGATGCAATGAAACTGCAAAACGTGGCACCAGAATATAAAAGTTGCAAAGTCAAAATTGAGGTTTCATGAACCGGAATGCCTCTTCTTCCTTCTCAAGGAGCCTTTCAAAATAGCATTTCTGGGTGACAACCCGACACCATTCCATGTTGGCTATAGGTTATGTTATGAACCTGAAAGATGCATATTTTAAGATCCTAGAGTGGCCTCCACACATGAACAATTGACTGGCAGTGCAAGATGTTATCCTTCAGGTGCAGCTCCTCGCCTTGAGTTTTTATTTTGAGGAAGGCAGCTATCGCCGCCCTTCTTCTGCTCTTCCTGTTTAATCCATATGTTAATGTAGAAAAGTTATCTTTCACAATCACCTGCCTGTTCCTCCATCATAGCAGTGCTGGCCAATGGGATTGGATGCCCTAGGGAAAGGGCCCTGGTCCTTCATCAAATGAGAACACTTTTTCATCGAACCTTGCCGCTATGAGGTAGTTGCAGAATGCAGGCAGATGGCATGTGGTGTGAGACTGTGAAAGGAAGAGTTGCATCTTGCTTTTCATTGGGTATGGGATGCATTCTTTGCCAGTCCGGCACCCTATGGAACCTATTTTGTGATGGTGTCAGAAAGCTCATCTGTTGGTGGATCTCTCCTTCAATACACTCAAACCTTTGATGTCAGTCACCAACTGTTTTGGGGCATACATTTGGGGCACTTCATGGGTTCTCTGGGTGCAGAACCTCTGGTCTTCAGCAGATTTCTTTCTCACCATCAACATGATGCAGCAGAAGGCAGTCTTCTAAGCCCTAAGTGCCTTCTTGTCTTCTCTGTGTGGCAAAAAATAAATCTTGATTTTCAGAGAAAGCACAACAGGTTTGTTCTATTTCAGTATGCATGAAAGCACAATTTGACTATCTCTGCATCCTTGCAAGAGACTTGTGGAACTGTGGCCTGCTTAATGACCATGGATATTGGTCATCACCTGAGCTGGGTGTGTTCTCCAGCAGCCTGGTCAAGGGAGCTTAGGCCTAGTTCACACAGCACAGAATGGAGTGCAGCCAGGAGAACTGTGCTCAAGTGATTCCTAAGAGGTCTTATTACACCATTGTTTTCCACTTTTTAAATGTAATTTCTTGTTCTTTATAAAGTACCTTAACACCATATAGTCAAGAAGCATCAAATAAAACAGTTAAATAATGAAAGGATTGTCCGATTCAAAAAGCATTTATTTAAGTTGATCTGATTTTATTGTATGCAAATGTTGAGTGTTGTACATTCAATTTGACACGTGCTGTGCAAGACTTCTATTCCAATACCATTCATCCCTTATATTTTACTCTAGATGAATAAGAGTTTGCCGTCAGTGCCCTTAAGGCAAAAAGGGGACAAAACGAAAGTGGGAATTGGAGAGCCAAAGAAGGAAAAGTGGCATACCTACAACCTACCACTCTTTTGAGTGTATTGTCCGGTCCCACCCCTTCCTGTGTTCATATCTGTTCATTCTCCCTCCTTCCCACTTCCAGAATACTTTCATAACTTTCTGAATAAATTCATTTGTGTGCGTTGGGGTGAATGTTGAAAATCCTCACTTCCTTTCAAATTGTTTATTTTCGCCAATTTAAAAACATTTTGGTGGTAACTGTTGGGATCAGACGGCTGAGAACACAGTTGCAGAAACTGAATGTTAGACATATGTGGTATGAAAACTTTTCAAATAATAGCTGGGTATTTATTTTGAGGATTTCATCAAGTGCAGAATGTAAGAACACAGACATTAGACTCACTTCTTTTTTACCTAGTCCACACCTCTTACAAATGTTCCTTAACTTTTTTTCCCCTCCACTTAAAACCCTAGATTACTTTAAATTTTACTGGGCTAGGACTAGGAACTTTAGGACCTCTGGCACTTTATCACCTATGATGGACCCTGTCACGGGGAATGCTCCTCTAAGACATTCATTACTCGTGTGGTACCATGAGTTCTAGATAGTTGTACGTTTACTTGTTTCCTTTCTGACTCATTGACACATCGCCTGGTTCAATGTGACATGTACTGCATTTCTGCTGTGTGTTTCCTTGGTTGTCATCTGCAGGCTACACCATGGACCTCTGCTAGCCAGCTTTCTTTGGCCAAGCCATGTTGAAGAACCTGTCTGGCTATAATGTAGATATTAATACGGTTGTTGTGCCCTCTTGCTTATACTTGCTTTTTACTCTTGAACTATACCCTTCAAGCGGGGAGCAATTAGTTGTACCAACATATAGAAATGCTCACCTTTCTGGCACTTTTACTTTCCTGCAGTCGACTTGCTCTCCATTTGCATCTCTTGCTTTGGCATTAGGCATGAATAGAGAGAAAAATACTAAGGTATGGGATCTAATAAACATGTTAGAAGTATGTGCCTCTGACTGATAGCTTTCAGTTTTGCTTTGAAAGCTATGTGCCAATGATTTGTCCGTGGACTTAGGACATCTCATGAATTTGCTTAACTTGGTGTTTAGCATATCTTTTTGGGTTTTGAATTAAGATGTAATTTTATTAGCTGTGTCTTTAATTTAGTAGCTGAATCGTTGAATTGTTTGTACTTTGCTAGTGTTTAGAAGAATAAGACAGGTGCTGTTATTGTTCACTTAGTTTTGGATTTTCTATTTCATGACTGACCAAGTTGAGTTTCCAGATTCTTTCACCAATGCATAGAGCAGCCCTGTGCTTTATCTACAGTGAAACGTCAAGAAAGACCGATCAAGATGACCTTTTTAAATTATATATTATTATGTATCATAGTAGTATTCTCTGCATGCATCTTTAGCCTTGCAGATGTTTCTGTTTCCAGTATTTTGTACAGTAATCTGAACGTTATGTCTTCTAGGTTGTGTTGATCAATGCCATTAAGGATGTGGCCAGGGCCCTTGGCGATCTAATTGGCGCTACAAAGTGTGCTGCCGGGAAACCAGCTGACGACCCATCAATGTACCAGCTCAAAAGTGCAGCCAAGGTGTGTATGGGAGCATATTTTCATGTATAGAGTGCATGTATGTCTTGAGTTATGTGATCGAAGATTGTTTTTTTGGCATAAAGTAACCCAATGTGCCTCCAGACAAGGCACACTAGCCCTCTGTATGTATCTGTTGCAGGAGCATGTTACAGTGGTTGACACTCCAGTGTCTTTAAACCACACCCAGTATTTTACAGTTATCTTGTTTCACTCATGAATACTTGTGCCCATGGTGCTTTGGGAGATGCCAAGTTCTACACTAATGCTGCTGGTATCACAGAATGTGACATCCATGTGTTAGGCTGTTGCTACATTCATATATGAGAATCAGTTTCTCTTCTCTACATCTATGCATTTAGGGAATTAGGAAGAATGTTGATATCTTCTCAGTTTTAACAGATAATATTTTATTTCTTTAAGCGGTTCTTCATTCAGTGTAGCTTCTCTGAAAGCACTTATATTTAGGAGACACCTGGCAGACTAGCATAGCAAGTTTGCCATTAATTCCTATTCCGATGTTATCTTATGTGAAGTATGTATGTTTGTTATCTGAATTGAAGGCCTGCTTCATGATCAGTCCCAAAACTTAAAACAAAAGAGGTGAAAATCTTCTTGACGTTTGACCACCCTCAGAGGGTTACAGCACAGTCACCAGAAGGCTTTATGGTCTGAATGACCCTTGTCAATGACAGGAAGAAAGAGGATAATGCAACAGTGCACTGGAGAGTGACAAAAACCTTCAGTGTTGTTCCTTCTTTAATAAATAGTTGGCTCTCTAGGCCTGAATTCGAGATTTGTTTACTGTTTCTCAAATTCTTCCTTTACGGGGTAAGGCTGTGCCTTTCTTCTTGGCCTGCTGGCATAAGGCTGGTGGTGTCAGTCTTGAAAGTGCTATGTCTCAGGCATCCTTAAGTGCCATTTGCCACGGCTTCTGGAATGTTGGTTCATTTGGCAGTGATTAAGGGCCCTTGTTTTGAAATGATTCAACAAGTTGCTGCACTGGTTCATTGAGCAGATGGAGCTATTGGCACGCTGGTGAGTGGGCAGTGGGTTCCACTCCCTCCTTGGTTAGGACTGTGTTCCTTGCTAGCAGAGTTCCACCTCTCTACTCCTACTAGTATATCTTCTAATACTGAATGTTATTTAGTCTAGTTCTGATTTCATATCCGTCACCTGCTCTGATCATACAATAATGGTGCTTTCCAAAGATAAGATTGTGCTATTATGGTGATTGAATGTACCTCTTTATGCACTGTTATTTGTTATTGGGCAACATTATTATGACATTCTTCAGCTGTGTTCTAACTGTGGTATTCAGCTCTGTTTTGATTCTGTGGTATAAGGAGCTTCGGTGCTCTATGTTTAACGTTCATTGCTAGTCCATAAAGAAGCACGGTGCCATGGAGAGATCAATAGTAACTGTCTGGTGTGCCTGTATTGTCTTACAGTGCACATGGGATCCACATTCTCATTAGCGTTCATTGATTCTTGCTTTCAGGTCATGGTTACAAATGTCACATCTCTCCTGAAGACCGTGAAAGCTGTAGAAGACGAAGCCACTCGAGGTACAAGAGCACTTGAAGCCACGATTGAGCACATCAAACAGGAGCTTACGGTAAGGGGCTAAGTGCATTGCAGTTTCCAAGTACATAAATAAAACAAACAAGATTTATAACAGCCAGTAGGCTCGACTCTGCTTACATGTGGTGCGGTCAGGCATG
The DNA here is from genome assembly GCF_031143425.1 of Pleurodeles waltl. NCBI lineage: Eukaryota > Metazoa > Chordata > Amphibia > Caudata > Salamandridae > Pleurodeles > Pleurodeles waltl. The sequence continues at coordinate 150,356,129 of NC_090440.1, forward strand.
CACACATACAGTAATACAAAGCTATTTGTACTGTATTTTTCTTACATCCATCTATGCTCTTTGTATCATGTGCTCAGTGCAGTCGCATGCAGGTCACGAACCTTGCACTGTTTTATTGTGCTTGTAAACTCACTGCCAAAGCATGGATGTCATCCTTAATAATGCATACTTTTTCTCATATGTCAACGTAGTCAATCCCCTGCTTTAACACTAGCTTGACAATCTGCCAACAAAGACTACTGTCACTTTTATTTAATGTGCTTTTACCATGATTGAAAGTTTAAAATAGGGTAATAACTAAGATGAGTATTCCCACCTTCCTTAACTGAACATGGAGTAATTAAAGCTTCCATCATGTTCTGAGGAAAAGTCCCTGACTCAGGTTCATGGTGCTCAGAAGACCCTTCTGATTGGCTGAATAGCTTAATTTGAAGAGAATGCTGGGACCTCATTATCATCTTACATTAAGGCTTTTTGATTATCAGGCCATTCAAGGAAATAAGTATCCAGATTTTGAACAGGGTGGCCCTACCTTTGTAGGACAAAAGATTGGCAGGACGTTTTCAGACCTTCTTGACATATTTCCATTTTGTTGCCAATCTTCTGTTCAACACATTTTTCTAAAAAGGATAAAAAAGCCTTTTAGGTAAATAGGACATGGCCAATAGCACATAGTGGATGACCTGTTTCATTACCCTTTGTGACAAATAATGTTTTTCTGACAATATTTGCTTTTGTGTATGCTCTTCTATTGTCCAACGTGTTGGTTTAACTCATTTGCGTGGTCTTTAGCCTTCCCATAATTAAAAGAAGCATTGCTATGAAGCACATGCACAATAATCCTGTAGAAGTATTCAAGATTTTCCATCTACTGACCCTCTGAAGTCCTTCTGATCATTTATTCACCTATGCTGATTTTGAGGAAGTCCAGTTGTCAAGATATGAAGTGCTTGTTTAAGGAAATTAGGGAAGTAAACAGAATGGATGCTGCAGCTCTTTTGCTTCTATGGTTCTGACTCAGCAAGTCCAAGGACCACCTTTGTGCGACTAAGCAAGCAGTTTTGCAGTCGCTCACCTGATCTTGGGTGCTTTCCCAAATATTCAAAAGAGAATGCTCAATAGTTATTACCTGACCTAAGAGTTTTTCATGAAATCGAGGAAGAACACAAGGCTTTCTTAACCTGCAGTGTTGATGGTACAAAAGATTAGAATAAAGTGCTCTCAGACACCTACAAAGTACATGTAACTAATACAAGTAACAAAAAGGTCACTTATCGGTTGACATCATTTTGTAGCTTATCATGGCCGTGGATTGTCTCCCTGAACAGGTTGGCTTCAAGAAAACTCAACTAAGCTGTCTCTAAAAGGTGCATATTTCTGAAATCCATATCTTAAAGGCTGTCTAAGTGAGAAGTGGATGCTAAAGATTTAATCATATGGCTGAGGTTTTGATGGCTAGTAATGAGCTGAGGCAGAGGAGGAGTGGAAGCAGCATAAGATACTTGAGATGCTTGGCCTCAACCAAAAAACACTGATTGTAACATTAGTTTCGAATGCTTGTAGCTTAAACACTGTTCCACAATAGCTAGTAGTTTTATATGGAAAAATAGTATTGAAGTCAGTTTTGAATGCAGTCACTCGGATGAGTTAGAGTACAGTGATAATTTTGATATAAAATGTTATTGTTCAGTGCTGCAGAATTCACAGCATCTGCTTCCAAGAATGGGATGAAGTTAACAGCCCCTGTACAATGAACCTCTGGCTGGAGAGAACTGCCTGTTGATCATTATATTGGAGCACGTACCAAAGAAAGTTGCTGGAGCATATGAAAGGATTCAAACACCCAGCTAGATTCCCTTTGCTTCTTATTAAGAATATACAGTCTAAACAATTATATGATTCTTTAAGATTAAGAGATTACAGTTTAGTTTTTGGCTGGTTAATTTGAAGTACAAATCAGTGAGCAAGATATCAGATTTGATGTATAAACTTGCAGTGAATCTCGTCTCATGGGAAAGTGTTGACAAGTGAATATGTAGGACTACACAGTTGAGAAAAAATAATATGGGTGCCTGTAAAGGGTTCTAGGCTGCAAGTTGCTGTACTTATCCATGGCTTTAGAAATTATGGTCCATTTTCACCAAATGTATCCTCCTTCCTCTGTCGGCCAATCTCACAACCTATGCTTTTAGATTCCACTTGTCTGCATTCTTTTTTTTTTTTTTGATAAAGAGAATTTATTTGTTTTGCATGAAACAATAATGTGTACAAATTAACATGATGCCAACGGGCATTAAACAATGATGGTCGAATCCTAAGTCCCCGCTGTACAGTGTTGATAAATATAATACACACTCTAGAAACCTAACAGCCTGCCATGCCCTCCCACTTCCCCCATATCTTGTTATGTTTATTTAAGCAACCTCTGGCCTCATATACAAGTTTCTCTCACTGCGCACACCAGTCCACCCCCGTCTCCATTTAGTCAGTGTCGGTGCATTCCTGGCCTTCCACTCTGCCATTATATCCCTCTTGGCCACCAGGCATGCCACCCCTAAGAAGGTCTGGTCTGCTCTTCGCAGCCCAATGTCTCCCATAACCCCCAGAAGAAGGGGCAAAGGCAACCTCTCCACCTCTTCTTGTAAGACCCCAGAGATCTCCTGCACAACCGCTTCCCAATAAGCCGCTATTATCGGGCATGCCCATACCATGTGGAAGAAGTCAGCTGTGGGGCTCCCACAACGGGGGCATTCCGCTGAGGGGCGGAGGCCCGCTCTGTGTAGTTTGTCAGGCGTGAGATATGCGGTATGAAGAAAATAGGTTTGTATTAATCGGAGGCGAGTGGCCATTGTAAGAGAGCGTGGGGCCATCAGTGCTTCTGTCCAGTCCATTTCCTCCATGGGACCCACCCAGTCTTCCCACCTTTGGTGAAGTCCTCCCTGGGTGCCCGCCGCGACGGTAGTTAGGGTGCGATATATCCGGGAAACCCCTCCTCTACCCAGGTTTCCCATCAGAGCCTTGGCTTCCATGGGGCTATGCTCGGGTATGGTGTCCCCTGCCTGTATGTGGACTAGGAGGGCATGACGCAACTGAAGATACCGGTGGAACTGTGTCTTGTTCAAAGCGTATTGTTTCTGGAGGTCCTGAAAGGACCGCATATGTGACCCTCCCCAGATATCACCCAGAGTAGAGATACCTATGTTTTCCCAGTTCTGAAAGCCCTCCAGGCCTGCCACATGTACCAGCTGCCTCCCGTGCCATAGCGGAGTCTGTTGGGTAAGACGTCTCCACCACCCGTCACTTTCTGAGCCGTCCGCCATCCCTGTAGTACCACTTTGGTCACGTCTGGGACATCTGTGGGGACCGGAGTCCCGTATAGGGTGCCGAAGATCCGTGGGTAGCCCATTGTCTGTAGTTCTAGTTGATATGCGGGGTCTGTCCACCCACCTCCCACCCAGTCATTAATTATGAGTGTATGCATCGCTAGGTAGTAGTATTGGATATTGGACATGCCCAAGCCCCCGTCGTATATGTCCCTCTGACATGTTTTAAGCAACAATCGTGCGCGAGTGCCGCCCCATATGAATTGGCGCGCTAAGGAGTCCATCTCCCTGAACCATCTCGTGGGGACGGGAAGTGGAAAGTTCTGCAGGAGGTATAGGAGCCTGGGGAGGACCATCATCTTGTACAGCGCTATTCTGCCAAGTAGATTCAGGGGAAGCGCCTTCCAGCGCAAGAGATCGGACTTGATTTTCTTTGTTAGTGGCGTGATATTAAGTTCCCACGCTAACTCAGGAAGAAGTGAAATATGTATTCCTAGGTATTTGAAGCTGTTTTTCCGAACTGGGATGTTTCGTTGCCAGTCTATACAGTCGCGAGAGCGGTGTAGGGGAATTAGCAGGGACTTGGCCGGGTTCAGGATCAGTCCCGAGGCTTCTGCGAAAAGTCTCAGGATCTCTAGGACGCATGGGCTGCTTTTGGGTGGGTTAGAGATATACAGGAGAACATCGTCCGCGTATAATGCCACTCGGTCCTCCAAACCATAGGGCCAGTGCCAGCCCTCGATCAGTGGATCGCTTCTCAGTAGTATCGCCAAGGGTTCTATTACTAGCGCAAAGAGTAGGGGGGATAGTGCGCATCCCTGTCGAGTTCCACGGCCAATGGGGAACGGGTCGGAGACTACTCCGTTCACCCGGACTCGGGCAGTCGGGTTAGAGTATAGGAGTTTCACTAGTCCTCGGAATTTAGGTCCGAGTCCGTTCTTATGCAGGACCTGTTCGAGGTAAGACCAATCCACTGTGTCAAAGGCCTTTTCAAAATCAAGTAAAAGTAGTGCCAAGTGCTTGTGTGACAGAGTTTTGTGGTGCGCCAGGGCCAGATTTAACCGCCTGATGCAGTGCCTAGTACTACGGGTAGGCATGAAGCCACATTGGTCAGGGTGTACCAGCGTGGGCATTACCTCCTTCAGTCTGGAGGCAAGGATCGAGGAGAGTACCTTGATTTCAACATTAAGGAGCGAGATGGGTCGGTACGCTGAGCAGTGTCGTGATGGGGGTTGGGTTTTGGGGATCACCACAATTGTCGCTTGGTCAATCTCAGTGGGGAAGCGGCCTTGGTTTTCAGCTTCGTCGTACATGTTAAGTAGGTGGGGACCCAGGATGTCGCTGCATTTACTATATAGTTCTGCTGGGAAACCGTCTGGGCCTGGGGTTTTGCCCGTTGCCAGGCTGGCTATTGCATTGCTGATCTTTGCGAGGCTAATGGCCTCCTCCAGTCTGTTTCTCGCCTCTGGGGACACCCTAGGAAGGGTAATATCGTTTAGTAGTGGGGTCTCTCTCTCAATGGCGGGGCGCGGGTGCTTGGCATATAGACGAGTATAGTAGGAGGCGAATCTCTGTGCAATTTCTGCAGATGTTTTGACAAGGGAGCCTGAGTCCTCTAGGATCTCAGGTATAATTCTGTTGGCCATGGGGCGGGTGGCTAGCCAGTGCAGCAGCTTCCCGTTTTTATCCCCCCATCCGTATATTCGGGCTGCTGAGGCTCTCCACATGTGTTTGGCCGACTCCAGCATTATATGTTTGATATCCTCTCTCACCCTAGTCAGTTGCCTCATGGTAGAGGCCGATGCCGAGTTTACGTGCTGGCGTTCCAGTCTTAGGGCCTTGGTCTCCATTTCAGAAATCTGGGAATTCTGGTCTCGCTCACGGGACCGAAGGATGTGTTTGGCGTGCCCTCTAAGAGTAGCCTTACAAGCGGCCCATATTATTCCCGGGGATCGAACCGACCCTACGTTTAATTCAAAGTATTGACTAAGGTGATTCCTGAGCTCCTGCGTGTAATCTTTATCCTGTAGGTGCCAAGCATTCAGGCGCCACATAGGCCGCCAGGTGGGGTCTACTCCGCCCAGTCGGATACGTATTGGCGCATGGTCCGAGAACCCTCGAGGGAGAATCTCCACCCCGCAACGTTTAGGAAGTCCAGAGCGGGCATAAACACAAGGTCTATTCTGGATTGTGTCTGGTGGGCAGCCGACATGTGCTTGTATTGGTGCTCTCTGGGGTGCCAGGTGCGCCACACCTCGCACAAGCCGAGGCTCTCCGCCCAGTTGCTTAGGGTTGAAGCCCTCTTAGTTCTGTTGGTGGTGATCTCCCCAGATACGTCCAGAGTTGGGTCAAGGACCGCGTTGAAGTCGCCTCCCAGTAGGGTGGTCCCTTGGGGAAGTCCTGAAGTCACTCGGTGGAGCGAAAGTAGGAAGGCGTCAAGACCCGCTGGAGGAGCATAGGCGCATACAAGGTTTAACGGGTGTCCCTGAAGAGTCCCTGTGACTACTACGAATCTACCCTGTGGGTCGGACTGCGTGGCTGTGATCACCATGGGTAGAGATCGGTGAAGTACGATGGCCACCCCCCTAGAGCCTCTGGAGAATCCTGCGAGATATACTCTATCATATCCTCCTCGCGCAAGCATAGGGCATCTGGACCCAAGGAGGTGGGTCTCCTGCAGGAGGACCACGGAGGGGGAGTATCTACGGAGAGTCTGGAATACTGCTGACCTCTTGATCTTGTCTAATAGGCCATTTACATTCCAGGAAAGTACTTGGGTCATTGAGGGCCAAGCGTGAGATGTGTAGGTGCTATACAAGGTTTAGTGTGCGGGTGCGAACCTAGGGACGACCATTTCAAACAATTCGGTGGAATCTTAAAATTACAAACCGGGCTAACTAACTCGTAGCCCTTTAAACCTAAATCAAACTCCCCCCCCCCCCCCAAAACCCCCCTCCTACCCATACTCCCACCCCAGAAGCATCTGTCGCCCAAATACCCAACCAGAACCAGACAGCCAGTAGAGCTGTCATTGGGGTGGAGTGGTGCACCCCTCCTTTCCTTCGGATCAGCTGCAATTAACGGTCACAAATCGAGCATCCGACACCATACATTAGGAATTCTCCAGTGTCGTCAATGGCAGTCCCACCGGGGCCCGCTCGAGCACACCAAGCGCGGCCAGTCTCCCCCCGCGTCCAGCGAAGGGGTCGCACATATCCTGTCAGCCGAGCATCGGAGATTGACTTAGGCGACCGTCTTCCGCCGCCTGGGCTGGTGTCTGAGGCCCCGGGAGAGCGTCAGAGGTATTCTCAGTCTGTGGGTCCGAGTCTTGGGCCACCTCATTGTCTGCAGGAGTGTTCAGGTCTTTCCGCCTACCTCTCCGGGATCTGGTGCGCCGCCGGCTCCTCCGGTGCCCCTCTGAAGAGGAGGGTTCGATACATGGGGTTTTCCCAGTAGTTCTTGGGGGACCTTTTCGGGCTCCGATGCCCTCCTCCGTCAGCCAGTCCCATGCCTCCTCTGGTGATTTGAAGAAATATGTTTTCCCAGCCATGAGAACTTTGAGGTGTGCGTGGAAGAGGAGCATGTACGAGAGTTGCATTGCCCTGAGTTTTTGTTTAACAAGCTCATATGACCTGCGGCAGGTTTGGACCTCTCTGGTGTAGTCTGGAAAAATTAGGATTTTGTGATTTTCCCATTGAAGATCTTCCAACCTTCTCGCTTCTTTAAGGATATTGTCTCTGTCTTTAAAGTTAAGAAATCGTGCGATCATTGGGCGCTTCAGGCCGCCCGGAGGGGGGCGAGGTGCGAGCGCCCTGTGGGCTCGTTAAACTGCGAACAAGGGCGAGAGGGATTGGTCTGGCATCCACGATTTGATCCATCTCTCTAGGAACTCGGAGGCCTTGTCATCCTCTGTGCCCTCGGGGAAACCGATGAAGCGTAAGTTGTTGCGTCTTGCCCGTTTTTCAGCATCCTCTGCACGGCGGTGAAGCTCGTTGGTTCGGGTCTGCATCTGGGCCACTTTGGTTTTGAGGTCAGACAAATCGCTTTCATTCTGAGAAACTCGGGATTCCACCTAAGTGATTCGGTTTACTGCATTTCTAAGGTCTTGTCTGATGAGGCCCATGTCCACGCTTACTTCTCCGATTTTGGTTTCCACAGCCGTCTGTGATGATTGGATAGCTAGGAGAATGGCGCTCACTCCGTCCAGGGCCGGACCCCCGCTGGCTGTGTCTCCCCCTCCCCGTTGGCCCGTCGTCGTCGTGAACTGATCGATTTTTTGCTGGGAGGGTGGAGGTTGTTTGTTCGCCTTGTCCTTTCCCATCGTGGCGCCTGAGGTGAGGGTCAAGTGTGTCGCACTCTCCGTATTATGTTTCCAAGCCCAAGATTTCAGTTTGTTTTCAAGTGTCTTGGACCAGGGAAGGTTTTGACGCGTTGCTCCGCGCGGGGACGGTGGGATGTCACTGTCTCAAGGGCGTCCTCCAGTCTCTTTTACTCTCCCTTGGGCCCTGTGGAGGCATCTCTTGTCGGCGCCGCTGGAGGGCCGGGTCGTTGGTTCCCATCTGGTAGCTCCCCTCCTCGCTCCCCCTGCTTAGTTGGGAGGGACTCGCTATAGATCAGGGCCCAAGTCCCCCCATACCCGGGATCTGGTATTTCAGTGGAAGGTCTTGTCTCGCCACACGTTGGCCTCTGATTTCCAGATCTTTTTCGACAAGAATTAATTATCTATGATTCGAGGCCTTAAATTTCAGACTGTTCTGGGATGTGTTCCTCCACATCTCGGATCCTGGGCTGCTCCTAGCTCTTGTTATGGGTCTTGGCGAACCCCCTCTGGGTGAAGGTCTGAGGGGGAGCAGGAGGTGGGCCACCGTGTGTCCCCTTCGTTGTGACAGAGACAGGAGAGGGGGGTATCACAAATCGCCGACCACCTCTCCTTCCTCCTCCTCTCCTGGGCCTTTGAGTTGTGCCTTCGTCCTCTCGGGGGCTCCCGCCCGACCCCCAGCCGGGTCTTGATCCCCCGCGCGGCCCCAGCCCTTATTTCGTGTCAGAAGGGGGCCGCGGGGGAAGGGCGTCAGCTGCGGCGGCGGTCCTCTTGTCCTCGCCTGGCCGCTTCACTTCCGTCTCGCGGGCATGGCAGGACAAATGGGGGGTCTCGGCTTCCCGGCCTGCACCCGCGGGGCAGTGCACAGGGGCAGGGCCGCTCACCTGGTGCTTTCTTTCTCGGCCGGGGTTTCACCGGCCTCCCGGCCACAGGGATCCGCCGTCGGGGCCCGGACCGGGCTCCCCAGGGGCTCTCGCCGCTCCTTCAATTCGCCGCATACGCCATCAGCGAGGCCATCGGCCCGACCTCAGCCCAGCCGGGTGCATCGCTTAGCGGCCGCCATCTTCTTTTCCCTTCCCGGGATCGGCTGGATCTCCGCGCGAGCGTGGGATGTAGGATCCTCGTTCGTTTGCCGTATACGACCCCCCATGAGACCCAGGGTCACAGGGGTGCCCGAAACGGCGTCTTTCTGCTCCTTCGGACCGCGTTAACTATGGGCGGATGACATAGGGGTCTAGAGCACTCTGAGTGCGACCGCCATCTTGACGCCCGAAGCCACGCCCTCACTTGTCTGCATTCTTAGAACAAATATCTGATTTATTTCATGTATGTCATATGTCAGTTAAACCTGAGAAACATTATGTGCATTTCTTTGTTATTTTTTGCTGAAATTAATATTCCTAACTTTCATTCTTTCCCATTCCGAATACTGATGATCACTAAGTTGGTATTCCTAAGTAAGCACATATTTCTTTTTTTAATCTAGTCTTCACTGAGCGGGCTAAATTAGCGCTCAGTTTTTCTTCTCATATTTCATCATTTACTGGCTTCCTTTTCTTCCTGATTGGATGCTTCTTGCTCCAAATTCCTCACCTTTTAGGTATCATCAGGCACCAGACTGGTTACGAAACTCTTGTTTCCTCATCATTAAGGTGTCATGCACCCTAAAGTGTCCATTATGTTTTCCTCCCATCTAAAAAAGAAAAACACACACACAGAGGAAGAGGAATAAGAAGTAGAATTCCTTTTGCCCTTTCAGAAGGAGGTTCCCAGGAATGATCTGGGCCTCGGCTGAACAATTGGCGACCCAAGTGTTGTCTTTCTTCACTGGTCTTGTTCCTGTCTTTGACTACACCATCTGGTGAGGCCTCGCAGGTGGCAGCTTTTGATCATATGAAGCTTGATGCGCTTCCCCCCTCGGGGATGTCTTCAGCTTCCACATTACATTCTGGTCCTTCAACATTAACATCAGTGCAACCTACCACAATGCTGTTGGATCCTGTGGTACCACCCCTGTTTGAAGTTCCTCAGTGGTCACCATGGCCAAACAAATTCTTGCCTCTACCAAGAAAAGAGCAGGGCCCTACTCTGGTAACTATTCCCCTCCTTAACACCTTCCCAAGGTAAAACCACGTGCCTGCATGAAAGAGGTTTTTGACTTTGATTTTCACACACTGGAAGTGCCTAGGTTGTATTATCAGCACAATGAGGATGATGACCTAGAGGTAGACAATTTGATTCTGTCTCATGATGTGTACACTGGTCTTTCCCCTGACATTCAAAGACAAGTGCTCTTTGTAACTTTCCAGAGCCTTTCTTCCTTTACTCTTTAAAGGCTCCTTCGCAGGTCATCCCTTCTTTCACGTCCATTGTGCAGTACACAGTCAGAGTTTTGGGGCTGTTATGCTTGGACAGCCTGCTCCTGTCTCTCTAGGGCTGTTACTATCCCTTGCTGAAGCCATGCTGGATTTGTTCATGCAGGCCTTTGAGAAACATGTTTATGGTGCTTTGCTAAGACCATGGTCCTCAAATTCAAAATTCTTATTGGTGGACCCATTGGCAGAACGTCTTGTGGTCCAAGCTTCTTTGGCTGAGCTCCACTGAGTTCTTATTAGATGTCCAAGCCAATTTTATATATGTGCTAGATGAAAGGAAACAGATTTTCAGCTTTTTAAACATTTCAAACAGTCTATGGCCACAGCTTGCTTCGTGTGCCTTGCTTGCATCTCTTGTTATGCTGTTTCACCAGCAGTACCACAGGTTTTGTGGCTTACAGGCAGTTAAGCACCGGCAACCTGTCCAACCCCTACCTCAACTCATTCAGCAGAACATGGGCAAGGGTTCCAAAGGATGACAGCAGTGTCATTACTCCTGCTCCTTCACCACAGATGCCGCTGCAGGAAACATTCACCTTGTTGACAGGCATTTGTTGCAGTTTCTATACCAGTGGGCATCTTGGTTCATTACTGGGTGCTCCACCTAGGGTATCCCATAGCTCCCTCTTTTTGCCCATATTCCTGCACTCCCTTCTTGATGACAAACATTATGTTGCTACTCTGCAAGAGGGCTACCTAGAGATGTTTGCAGCCATTGGGAAAGCTCTGTGAAGCTATTCATGCTATTTCCTGGTCCACAGAAAGGATGATAGCCTGCAGCTAATCTTAGATTTGAGTTTGCTAAATTCCTTTATATAAATTACATATTCAAGATTCTCTCACCTACCTGGTTGGTGAAGATGCGCTCTTCCAAGCTTCAGGCAAGAGATCTCCACCATCTAGGCTTCTCCATCAGTGTCCAAAAGTTATAGTTGCAACCCTTCAATAGCCGCCTCTTCAGTGGTGAGGTTTTGGATACTGACCTAAGGGGAGCGTTTACCCAAGGCAAGGGCCTTTGGGACGTTTAGGCTAAGATCTCAATCTTTCATCTGATTGTGATTCTTGCCAACAATTCTTAGGATTCTTGGACTGTTAGCCTCTTGTTTTTAATCTCAGGGGAGGTTAAGAATGGATTTTGTAGCATTGGTGCCAGTGGCTTCAGCATTATGACCTCTAGGCAGAAATGATTGCTTTTGCGCAGATAGTGCATGATCAACAATGGTAGCCCTTTTGCTTGCTGTCTGCCGAGGTGATCGTAGCAATGGATGCGTCTCCCCTAGACTGGATAAGGTCATCTCGAGAGAGGTCATTCCAAGGTCTTTAGTCGCTATTCAAAACAGAAAATGCACATCAATGCCTTATTTGAACAAAGCAGTGTTGAGCCAGACTCCTCTGATTGGAAGTGCTTCACTTTTGGAGAGTGACTTTGGTGAATATGGTTTGACCCCCCCCCAATGACACATCATTTAGCAGGCACCCTGAATGTGGGACTGGATACCTGGAGCATGTTCTGCTGGGTGGGCCATTACATTACATTATATTGAGGTCCTTCAGATGATGTTTGTGTGCTGTGGTATGACTTCTTAATCCTGTACTCCTCTTCTGCACGTTGTAATTTTCCCACCAGCATGCTGTGGGAGATGTGTTGCATCTGACATGGAATATGGATGTGCATCATGCATTTCCTCTTGTTTAAGTGATATTTCAGGATGCCTCCAAAGAAAGGTCCTTATTGCAGCGGGTTGGACAAGGGTTCTAATACTATGATCTATTGGCACTCACTACATTATCCACCCCTGACTCCCTTACCAGATATCGAGGATCGTCTGTTGCACCGGATGGTCAGATGCTGTGTCTCATCACTTGCAGTCTTGAGCTGCGTGCTTGGAGATTAAGCAGGGAGCACCTCTGATCTTCTCAGCAGTCTCTGACGTTATTCTACTGATGTGTCAAGTGTCAGCCAGTTTGGTTTATGCAGGATCCTGGATGCATTTTGTGTCCTGTAACGCTTCAGAAAAGTTGGACCTATTCTGGTCCAGGTTCTCTCATGTGCTGTGCTTCTGATCTTAGCTTGCTAAGTAAAGAGTCAAAGGTTACTTGGCCGACACGTTAACGTTCTTGTGTTCGCCTGAACAGCTTTCCCTGGTAACATCAACTTCAGCGGTTTGCCTCTTGAAATGTTTGACATGTTTCCTCACTGCCCTATTTGTTGTTCTGCAGTAGGACTTTTAATCTAACTTTCACGGCATCACCATTTTAACCAATGCATATGTGCCCTATGAGGCTATTGACTTTGAAACTATATTTTTGATTGATCCTGCCGTACCTTACAGGGGCCACTGAGACGTGGTCCCTCTCGGTTCAGCCTCTTTATGCCACGTAATGCCAGGGCAAATTGATGTTGCTCACTGTGAGTCTTTCAGCCAAAGTCTGTGCCCGCATTCCATATGCAACATCCTACCTCCTTCCTGTCTTTCCTTCCTCCCATCTTACTTCTAAAGAATAGGAGAGGTTTCATAGGCTAGATCCTAACATGGTGCTTAGCTTTTATATAGACCGAAGGAAAGAAAGCCCGGTGGTTTAGCAGTTTTACAAGACAAAGGGCAGAGCTTGCTACCAAACTCATAATTTCACATTGTATTGTCATTTGCTTTATAATGTGATATATAAATATATATATATATATATATATATATATATATATATATATATATATATATATATATATAGTGGTAAAGAAGGGTCCACTAGAGGGCATTAGGATTCACTCAACTACAGATTAGGTTCCTTTCATAGCACTGACCAGGGATGTACCAGTGTCATGCTGCTACACGGTTTTCTCCCCATTCCCTTGTATTGCATAAGTGGTGAGTAGAAATGGCCACATTGCTAGTTCATGCCTATGTATATCTTTGGTGTATGGTGACACTCTTTACAGTCTTTCTGTTTGACACACCGGCTGCATTGGTATTGCTTGTAGAAGCATTCTAGAGGCTAGGAATCTGCAGAACAAAGTATCCATCAGTATACCAAGCGTCTTACCTTAGAACACATCTGTCCCATCTGCCTTCTTCATGTTCTGAACAGGACAAGCTGATGGTAAGTTTTCATGATAATTCATGCAGGTAAGGGTTTTAGTACCCTGCTCATTTTTCTTCTGTTAGTTCTGCTCTTGCATCTAGCCTCAGTAAGATGCATGTAGCATTAATGGAACTGATGCTAGTGCATGGTGTGGCACCGTATATGGCTTGGGTTGTCAATAACCAGTGATCTTTGGAGCCATGACTGGAGCTGGAAGATCCACCCACAGCACTGAGGAGCTAATGCCATGTTAAGTGGTTTGAATTGTGTCTGAAACTTAAAGATATTCTAAAGGGGAGGGAATTTCAGAAAGATGGGGAGGGAACATTACCACATCTAAGTAACTTGTTATTTTCAATGTTACTTTCTGAACATTAATTTCAAGTTTCCATTTACTCAGGGCTCCTAGAACCCCCTTATATGTCAAATTTTTGCCACCTCCCTCTTAGATTGCTTTGAAATTATGGAATGCTCACCCAGTGTGTGTACATTATCATCTCGACCTTTATTTAGAATAGCTCTCTAAGAACATTTGTCAGCGCTGGCATTATTGTCCAAACTCATACAGTACTCACATTTTGTTGTACTTTTCTTTGCTGTTACCATACATTTTTGATCTGGTTTTAAACTGGCAATGTAGTTGTATGAAAGTGCCCTATAAATAACATGAATCAATAAATTAATTTTAACAGTCGCCTCCTATCAAATTTCTATGGCAACAAAATAAGTTTGAGCCAGTGTGTCCCTCAAAGAATGAAACAAAGATTTACAGATTTGAGATTTCAGTTAGTTATCCCTGCATAAAAAAGAAAAGAAATGTAGAGAGGAGAGAAGTTTGAACACAATTGCAAACATTTTTAGTAAAAAAATAAAAAAAGGTCGATGTCAAGTTTGCTAGTGAGGATGGCTGAATCTCCTACCAAATGCTGAATCCTATACGCTGAAATCCATGGCCATGAACTTGTTTGCTAAAGTTTGTTTACAGAGATTGCTGGTATTGGTAAATCTGTGATAAGTCCATTATAGGATTAGGGATCAAAAATAGTTATGTAAAAGTGTGCTCTTATTGGGTAATGAAATGTCTGGGTGACCATAGGCAACTTGTGAATGAAGTTCCAGGTGGCTGGATTGTTCGCAAGGATACATTTCTTATGGAATGTCAGTAGCCCTGATAGTTACCCCCTAGTAACCCTCTACATTTGTCTAGCATCAAATTACCTTTAGGTATCTAATCAATGTTATGACATGGCCCTGAAGAACTAAATGTGTATTCCATGTCTACATTCCCTTGTCTTTTTTATTCTCTCTTTCGCCCCCCTTCTCTCACAATTATATTAAGACATTAGTCCTTGTGATGTTTGATATAAGCCTGCAGTAAATTTGTGACTGTTGCAATGAGCAGTGTATTATGGTGAAGCAGTCGGCTTAGAATTGTCGGAATACCTGGGAAACCCATACCCTTACACTGGTGTGCCTGTGGTCACACTTACTCCATGCTGCTTACTACACACTGACAGTCAGATAGTTTTCAGAGAGGCTTACCTGACATTAGACATGCATGCTCTGCTCTTACACCTACAGTGTTAGTGCTCATAAGGGCCCGGGAGCTCAACCTCTGACCGAATGCAGCTGCTGGCAGCAAGGCACCATTCACAGAAAGCGCCTCTCTCATACGAAAGTCTGAGTTTTCAATGGTCGCAAGATTTGCTTGACCTCTGAAACCAACATGGCTCTCTCACTGAGTCCAGCAGTGAAGGCCGGGCACTGACCTGTAGGACAAAAAGAGCCATCTCAGCAGCAAACCTTGTTTATGGCGCGTAAGGTTCAACCCAGACATTACAGGCTTCTGAGCACTCTGTATTAGGAGCAGCCCATTATGAACGGGTAAATAAACTAAATCTATTTGATTTTCTTTGTTTTGAAGGTCGTGAACGTCACATGCACATGAAGTCCTGAAAAAAGAGCTGTAGGCTAACTCATTCTAGTCCATAGATAAAAGTGCTGTCTCAAAAGCGGTAGCTTACTATTTAAATTGTTCTGCTTGGCAAGTATGTAATTGTTAAGCTAACTGCGGTGGGACAATTTATTCCGTCAAAAGGTTTGCATTCTTCTAAATTCCTGCCTGGCTTTCCATTGGGGCCTTTTGCTCCGTTTTAGGTGTAGAGTGTGAAGTTTCTGCAGAGGTACCCTCAAACACCCATTGAGCAGAATCAGTGCATATATCAAGTGATTGTGCACGTCTGATGCTTTCTAGCTCCTTATAGCAGCAAGGCTTCACACGTGACTTCGATGAGAAAGTAGTAACTCAGCAGAGGCTACAGTCTTAGTGACATGTCATTTCCTGTAATGATATTCAGGCCATTTCAGAGTTCTGTTGATACACCAAATAATGGCTTAAGTGATTATCCTCCTTCTGTGGCCAATGCAGTACCACTGTGCCAACTAGGGGTCTGTTTTACTTGCAAGCTCCAGTAGCCCTTCTGCCAACTTAAAACAATTTATTTCCCAGTCATTGTCCAGATTTCCTGGGCTACAAAACCAGCTGTCACCGGTCAGAGCAGTTTGGACTGGCCCTGGGGGTTTGTAGATGAAGCAGGGTTCTTTTTTTGCAGCCATTACCTGGAAGACCATCAATAATACTGCAAAGTGAGGATGTGGGTGGGAGGGTTTCACACAGGCAGTATGGTATCAGAATATCATAACCACAATATTGGCTGGAAAAGGATCTGTCCTAATATACTTTACAAAAACACCATACCATTGGAGTTAATAATAGAAAATCTATGTCCAGTAGGACATCAGTTTTGAAAATGATATTTAGGACAAAATATTTGTAACTGACAGTGGTTTTGCTACTGGTATTCTGATGCACTACTTAGAGCAGAGCGTTGAGCTAGAAGCCTCTCCCAATTCAGCAGGAATAGCAGGTTTTGGGAAGGTCGGTTTGGGAAGGAAAATTGTCGAGTTGGAAAAAGCCAGTCTTCCCAAAAAAGAGTCACCATTTTATACACAGGGTCGAAATGGAACTGCAGTGTAACCTTTTGTAAAACAAACACACACTTCTGCATCTGCCCACCCATTATGTAGGCAAGCAAACAAATTTATGGGAACTTGATTGACCTTTAACCAGGGAAGGTCAGTGGGCATCCTCCACCCACAGGTTTAGAAATGGCCTAATTGCCTGACTATGAAGCTGCTGCCACCCATCCCCTATCACAACATAGTCCGTTCCAAGGATGTTCTTACCGGCCTACGAACAAATCTGCCGGCTCAGCCCAAGTGTCCAGACTAGCCAGACTATGGAATATTCAGACACCGAAATTCAGACAGGAAACAACAAATTGTCTGTTCCCAAGATAAACTCCCAGACAGCTGGAATGACAGCAATTAAAGCTAACACATTTTCAGGGCCTATGGGCACCAAATCCGAATTTCCATAAGGATTAACAGCCGCAACAAAGAGAACAAGCATTTGCAATGCAATGGGTCTCAAGTTTGCTCGAGTTAGAGCTATTAGCGTTGTAAATTCCTAACTGGACTTTTCTTGCCACATAACTTGAAAATGAAAAGTAAAGCAGTTGACATAAGCGAGCCGATTCAAAGTGCCACAGCCACCATGAGCATGAGCGCAAAGGAGAGGAGAGACACAAAAGAAAAAAGCTTGCTCGCAGTCAAACATATCGGCAAACGTGCAATTATCCATATAACATGGTAGATGGTCAAGGCTGTAACAAAACTGCCCCAAGGAGGGAAAAACAATAAAGCATTTACCAATGATAACAAAGGTTTTTTGAAAGGCAAGCCCATGAACGAGTGATGGTGATGGGCATGCAGTGGGCGTTGTTAAAAGCTCACAGATAGATTTCAACACATCAGAGCACTTGCACGCTCAACCTAAAAACTACCGATTACCCACAACCTGAAATGAAGAGATACGTATTCTTCTAGGATTCACCCAGTTACCTACACCTAAAGTATCTCAAAGAGGAAGGAAAACCCTCAGTTGCACAGAAGATATTCCTCCCAAAATAATTAGGCTATAGCGATCCCAACCATGTTATTCCTCACCATGTTAGACAGGCCTTTCATATCAATTGAATGTATTATTAGTCCACAATAACTTAACCACACAACAACAGATGAAAGGCATTTTAACATAGAGATCTACTATACACAGCAGGTGAACCGGAAGTCCCATTCCATCGCCAAATCTTCCATCGCCTTTCAGTACTAATCACAAGGATTACTTTAACACAAGCCTTCCAGGTGGATATCTGCCTCTGCCGCTTGCGCCCAACCTACAATAATAGCTCAAAGTGGACTCGGCTCTACTGTAACCAGCCTACAAAGTTACTGAAAGAAAAAAATTGCAATCAGGTATCTGTAGAGCTAATTTATAGCCACTAACCTACTATTAAGCTGCACGTCTGTTTCTCACACTGCCTTCATCCATCACACCGCTAAACGCCACACCGTATAGACAAGATAACAGTAATCTGGTCTCTCACATGTGCCACAAAAATGCTTACCACATAGACACACCTGTTACTTAGCCCCCTTACAACCACAAGGTCCTGAAAGATCTTTATTCCTACCGACCACACAGTATTATAAATGCAGTACAAAAAAAATTATGCTTTGAATTTACGGTTATTGAAAGACTAACTTATTGTTGAACTCAGGTAATGCAGCCTCTGTAGTTCTTTTACAAAAGGCAGCAAAATGGCCTTTCCTGCATACCTTTCCCAAGCACTAGTGTCAAGACTGATAGGGCTAAGCTGACACCTTTTGTAGTCACAGGGCCCAACAAACCATAAGTGGTTAGATAGGTTTTTAGGTGTTTTTCAGGGGCAGATTTGCATTTACAACTCCTCTGCTATGTCAGTATTAATCCAGGAATGATTTTCGTCCTTGTGAAAGCAGGAGTATATCCCACGAATTGAGTACCTTCCCAGGTGTTATTACACTGACCTTACCGTCACTGAGTAGAATGTAGGTCCTCTGGTGCCAGCTTCTCACTCAGTCCTGGTAAAGATGTTATTATCCTCCACTGGATGCTCGCTACTTGAAGAATTTGAGATTCTGCAGAGGAGTGAAAGGATACATGGGAAACATTATTTGGCTTAATAGGGCCATCCAGTGAATGATCCCATGTTATGTCTCAAAACCCAAACGGACACCATCAAAAAATTGAATGCTTGTTGTTATGTTATGCAGATTTGTAGAGGGCACCATCACCCAGGAGATAATCCTGGGGCTGAGCAGGTGAGAGTCTAGGCACACCTAGGGCACAGTGGGCTACTCGAAAAACTAGGTCTTCAGCTTCTTGCGAAATTCAAGAAGTGAGGAGGAGGAGGCTTTAAAGTGCAGTGGCAGGTCATTCCATGCTTTTGGAGCAATTTAGGTTGCGTGTTTTTGGTGGTTATCAGAGATGCAGGACTGGGTAAAAACTGTATTTTTCTACACTGAACAAACCCTGTAACATAAGGCACTTATTGTGTTTATCGGATTAAGGGCCTGATTTACAGTGTGGCGGGCGGGTTACTCTGCCACAATGTGATGGCTATCCCACCCGCCGTATTTCGAGTCCCATAGGATATAATGGAATCGTGATGTGGCAGACGGGATATCCGTCATGTTTGTGACAGAGTAAGCCCATCCGTCAAACTGTACATCAGGCCCTAAGCCCATCATTCTGACGCGATGTGTTCCATTCTTCTAACTGAAAGATGTATGTATGCATATGGTATTTCTATGGTGCAACGGTAGCCAAAAAAGCAGCAGTGTTGTACATGGTCAATGTCAGTACAAATTATGAAATTACATGTATGTAACACAGGGTGACTAAAATTGCACGTTACTGTGATGTCCTCTCAAGCCTGGGTGAGAGTAAGCGCCCCCGGCTTTCTCCCGCTGCCCTTTTGCTCCTGTGGATTAGCAGCACGCCGATGCATTTAGTGAGCGCCACAGGATGCAGCTCCTGGCGGGGAGCACACAGTGCGTAGGGGGAAGGGCTGGGAAGGAGGCTGGCTGCGCTGGTGCACCAGAATAGCACTGATGCAAATGTGAAGCCTCTTCTCTCTCCTTATGTAAATGGATCTCGGTAGCCTCCGTGGCAGTGCTCGGTCCCACCGCTTCCAAGTGAGTGGGCTAGCGCCGGAGCTGCGCTCTCCACTGCTGCTGTCTGGGTTGTGTAGGTGTCAAGCGCTTCGGAAGGCTGAGATCGCATCCTGTTCTTTCGTGTCCCCCTCCGCTCTGCTTCGGGGCTCCGGAGCCGCGTTATTCGGGGGAGCGGGGCACTGGTGGTCTGGAGATGCACTGACGCTCTCTTCCCGCCCGCAGGTGTTCCAGTCCAAGGAGGTGCCGGAGAGGACGTCCACACCTGAAGACTCCATCCGGATGACGAAAGGCATCACCACGGCAACGGCCAAAGCCGTGGCTGCCGGCAACTCGTGCAGGCAGGAGGACGTGATCGCCACGGCCAACCTGAGCCGGAAGGCGGTGTCCGACATGCTGACCGCCTGCAAGGTAAAGGGTCCCCGGGGGACTGCGTGCTGTGTGCAATGCGAGGGGCAGCGACCTGTGTGCATGGCTGGAGTGATGCTCACGCTTGTATTTCGTTTACAGTCATTCACCTGTTTTGTCGATTCTGCACTTCAGCTGGTGCTGTGCATTGGCAGTGGGGGCAGGTACCTGGGGCCCCGTGCTCAGCCCACCTATATGGGACCCTGCGCCCCTGTTGGCCAACAGCTTTGTACTTAGTCGTTGGCGCTGTTTTTCTGTCCCCTCAAAAGCACTGCGGGACGCACAGTGTCTCGCATTCGGTTCTCCGCCTGTTTGAATCATCTCAAAGGATAAGCACCTGTCACTCTTTAGGCCCCCTATGAGCTGTAAAAGAGGTCCTTGTCGGTGGCTGGCTGGGAAGAGCTTCAGCAGAGGAGGGAGCTGGCCAGGGTAGCTTCAAGGCAGCTACTGGGACGTGTTAACGAATAAACAAACTCCATGCTGGGATTCTACCCTGGATGTTTAGTTCTCCCATTAACCCTGTTTCAGAGTGCTAACATATTGTCTTAGACTGCACCACTCCTGTTTGTAGCGATATCTAGATATTTACTTCAGATTCCTTTTAGGTGAATATATCTTGTGACTGGGCACTTCTCCCCTCCTTCTGGTAATAACCCCTCCATTTTTTAGCCCCATGTTTACTACCAGTTTTTACACTGAATCTAAATACTCCCAATCTTGCAAAAAATGGAGCAGAAGAATGCGTACAGGAAAGTGATTGCCCAAGAGCACACATTTTGGCCAAATAGAAGGCCAGGATTAAAACATTGTCTCCTGGTTCCACCTTTCGACTAGACCTCAACTGGATTGGCAGCGATTCTAATGGCAAGGCCAGACGTCTTCTTTTTCTTGGGAAATACCACTGTGATGTGGGCTCTGCCCAACTTTAGAGTAGAGTGTTTATTTCCATCATAGTCACATGAAGTGGTAAAGCTAAGATTACTTGTGTCAAATATCCTAGTTCAATGGCCAAAACGTTCCTACTGGACCATGTCCTGTGGCAAAGGGTAGTTACTGGGCAGTATGCTTGGTAGATATCGATACTTACTGCTGGTGTTCCAGACATCAGCAAACACTATTTTGTTTTATCTAAATACTAGAGGTGTTCATTTTCTAAACTTTTCTCACAAAACTTGCGGTTAAGGCTTACTCCAGAAGGAATGAATAGTAATCGCACTCTGTAAACTCAAACTCCAGCAGAGTTATCTCGGCACACTTCCCTGGGCCTCACAGTGCTGTGTCATATCTGCGAGGCCCATGGAGGGATACTCTTCTCTCTAAGATTTTGCAGTGCTAGACCATGGCTGCGAGGCCCAGACCAGTAAGACTACCTCCCAAGGTCCTCGTAGCACTGGACTATTGCTGTGAGGCGCAATACAGAGGGCTCCCCTAAGCCTGGGCTCCCTTCCCTTTAGCTCCCTTCCCTTCGGCTTTGCAGCACTAGATCTTGATTGTAAGGCCCCTGTGGAGTGAGTTGCCCTTACCTAGGGCTCATAACTACGGTGTAGGACTTTGAGGCCTAGCAAAAGGGGACTCACTCCCCTTGGGCTTCGTAGCCTTGGTCCAGTGCTGAGAAACCTAAGGGAGATCAAAACTATTAATTAATTCTGCATCATGCTAATTTACAAAAGGAAATGTCCTCTACAACCACCTAAGCGTATGATAATGATTAGTATCAATGTTTAAAGGCTGAAGAGGGCATTGATAGGGGTCTTGTAGCAATGATTTGGGGCGTATGCCATTAAGCTGTTTTAGCCTACATCTCATTGTACTATGGTAGTTTATGGTATTTAACTGTGTCTCGAGTGGTGCCTTCAAGTAGAAACCAATCTGTTTTCATCTGTTTAGTTTGCCTTCATATCTTTCACATCCTTCTTCACCTCCTTCTTTTTTTTTGCTTTCTTCAGTGCCTACATATCTTATATTGCACTGAGTATCTGGGAAGCCAAGTTAGAATTTTAATCCACCCTGCCCCGTTAAGGGCATCCTACATGTTGCAGCACACCACTTTAGTGCCTGAAGAAACATGACCAAACTCCCCCACCCTGATGGAAATCTACTGACTCCTCTTTTTTTTTAATACCTCTTTATTCAGTTTTCTCAGAGAAAAAACAGTAGTATAACATATCCCCCAACTGTCAAGGAGATGTGAGCGAAACATAAAGCAATTATTACGTAGGTCTTTCCGAGGCATGAGCCAGAACATGACACCAACACAGCTATCAGTCTTTTTCCTTTCATTGTTCTCATCAGCATCCAAAACCCAGCAGTTTAGCTTGTGGCTCAAGCCCTCTCCACCCTCCATCAGCTGTGTACTTGCCGCTTTTCCTCACTCTCCCTCTTCTCCCACTTCTCTCCAGGAACTCCAGATCTTCTCGAATTTGTGTGGGCAACCTCTTGCCTGGTACATACGTTTTCCTGCCCCCATACACCAGCCCATGCCTTTTTCCACTCCCATATAGTAGGCAGAGTTAGCGCCACCAGTACTTCACTCTATCTCTACGAGCCACCAACAGGCCAGGTGGCAAAATAGGGCATAACATTCCAGGCTTTGTTCACCCCAAATGCCTAGTGAGACCTTTTGGGTTTAGCCCAAAACTTCTGATGTTCTATCACCTACCCTTTTCCAGTAGGCCTCAATTTTTGGTCCTTGCCACAATTTCTGCATTAGAGTGCCCTTCTTTCAACAGCCCCTCAGGCACTGTTCGTCTGTTGCTTGACCCATACGGAACAGGCGGGTCCTCCACTGGCTGCTTTTGACAGCCTGCACCACCTTCAGCACTAGCTGCATCATGGCTGGCCATCATAATACATTAATAGACCACAAACCAGCTACCTCCCTTATCACTCATTTACGTTATGCCTGGCTTTGACCTTCTACAATGCTCAGCTACCATTTGGCTAGTTTTGCCCTATAGAAATACTACATACATGGCACCTCTGCTTACTTGGATGGTAAGCTCATCATCTCCAGTGGCTCTGCACAGGCACCCTGCAAAGTCATCTTTAGACAGAAGATGAAGTGCAAAAAAGATAGAAAAAAAAAGCGAAAGGTCTTCCCCATCTATGCATCAAGGGTCCTGAATGATATCCCCTTATCCATCTGGTAGCCCCAACCCAACTCCAGTTTAGGAAGCAACTTAATATTCTACTCTTTAAAGAGCACTAGATCATGATGCAGTAATAGCCCACAAACCCGCTACGAGTCCTATCACATGTTGACTTCGTCCTTGACCTGTACAACAGTCTGAAACCCTTTGGCAATATACATTCATAATAAACTAATCTGGAAATAATCTGGTAACGCCTGTGAAAGAAATGCTTTGGAGAGACCTAGGAATACACTCCACCCTGTGTGACTAATACAGCACATTTCCCCTTAATGAACCTTTAAAATGTTTGAACTTAATTTGTTAATAAGTTAATATATTTATATTTTTATTATTTAACTGCTGGTCTTGTGTTTACTGTAAATACAGTTTTTACTTTGTTTCTTTTCTAATGATATCTGAAAGATTACTGTTGTACTTTGAGAGACTGAGGCATTTGTTCCTGTTAATTGGGTAGATGAGGTAAGATTTACTTAAAACTGCATACATTTCATTTTTTTATTATGAGAAAACAGACATTAGGCATGTGATCTCCTTTCCCCTGTTACCTCCTAATTTTTAAGCTACTCCAAAAAGAGTGTGTTTTTGAGCGCAGAAAATTAATAGAATGCCCCCTCAAAGTGCATGTGAATTGAGGATCTTATAAGGCCACGGATGGCCCTAATGCCAACTTATGCCAGGATTTGCCCTCAAGTTACTTCTCGGTGATGCCGCAGACCTCGCCAGAGTAGTTTAGAACGGCATAGCATCATTGGCAGACTGTGCCCCGTGTGAAGCTGTGGCCAGTACCGACTCTGGACTTCTCAGATGTGCTAACAGGTTATTGTGAAGAGATCACTAGCTGGCATCCTCCATAGCAGTTCAACTCCCAGAGTGACAAATGTGGGAATTATGCAGGCATCTGCATTCAGTGCTGATTTTAATTATAGAATGTAAACCATATACATCATATCCCTTACTGTCTTTCCTTGAACAATCGCGGAGTTGATTTATTGCTTAAATAGTTTAATTTTTTGTAGTGTATACATGTTTTTTGGCAGCATAATGTATAATTCATAAGATTTCAGAGTAATTGTAGCACTCAGACTGCATGCAGGAAGGAGGTACTTGTGAAGGTGTTCTTCACAGTGGATTTCAGTTATTGAATGCAAACCTTCACATAACAGTGGCTTTGTATGAATATTATCACATTTGATCCTGAAAGTAGACTTGTACTCCTGGGGGTGACTACAGCAGAGTAAAGGATTAAACCCAGAGAAGCATCAAACCTATCTGGAAGATGTATAAATACAGGAGGGAACCAAGCAGCAGGCATGGGCCAGTTCAACCCTAGGAATAGCCACGCTGCAGATTCACTAGTCATATTTTCTTGGGTTTGAGATGCTCAGATTCCGAGCTTTGGCCCAGTTTACCCTCAGTTGAGATTTGCTACACACCCCAGCCACATGGTTCTGTATACAGTAACATATGGAGGGGACTGCCTTTTCCACCCTCTAATTTTCTTTAATATTTCAGAATCATATCAGAATAAATGAAGATAATAGAAGTCAGATCAGATTATTTCATGTGTAGTAACCCATTAAAGCGCAGTGAATTGATTTCATACTATCAAACACCCAATAATTGTGGATGGGGACATACAAACACCTCAGAGGGGGCTCATTAAAGTCCTCAAAATATTAATGTCTCTTGGAACCACCTTTGTGGGGAGAAGCAGGTGGAGGGACGTGCAAGTAGTTCACTATTCCTCTGACAGCTACCATTTGTTTTAAATTTTGCCAAGTGTGAAGGATTAACACAGGGAAAGAAGAAAGCAATTAGGCAATTTGCCTGTGGAGCAATGTTCTTCAAGGAATGGAAGAAACGTTAAGGTAGTATGCAGTGGTCTCCAAGTACAGTACACAGTTGCTGAAACCAGAGTCAAAACAGCTTAATCAAGACCAATAGAAAAGCAGAGGAGGAGTGAGACCCAAAAGACAACTATTATACAGGCCAAAACTCAGCAATGCACATCTGAGCCAGGAGCCAAAGTACAGAAGGGTAGGTTCGGGATACCAACTATAAAGTAGTAGAGAAGACTCCATATCTAAAACAAAAGAATGCAAATCTGAATCAGAAGTCAAAACACAGAAAGTACTTCTGACTGAGGAGTCACAACATAGCAGTGCAGAGCCAGAAGCCTAATAAAAGATATCCGAACAAATACAAAGGGCAAAACAGAGCAAGCAACAGCGGACTCTGGATCTGAAACAAAGTACTCAGCTGTACCCAACATTGCACATCAGTCAGGCTCCTGAGCACTGAAGAAAGCAGACAACTAACTGGGGTAATTACAGCGACTCTAACACGTAGGCAGAATTAGATAGTTGTTCAAAATGTTTATCCAGAGTAATCCTATACTTTTGACCATGCTCAGGGTACTCGTTGAATAAAGGTAAAAACTCTTGGGTGTGCCTTGTGACATTTTTATAGAACAAACTGAATCCCTCTTATCCATTACAAAGAGTTTCCAATTCATGATGAATCCATCCAATTGGTATCCACTTACCAATGATGAAGCATGCTACCCCAGAGTGGACGAACAAAGTGAATGAGCAGATTTCGACTGGCAAACTACAAATGGGCTGACCATCACAGAGTGGCCCACAACATCTTCAACCAGTAGAGCATGCTCTGTTTTTCCACCATCAAGAATGCACATTGTTGACACTACAGTGTGTAAGGGTTTTCACCAGAGAGGTCAATAAGATGTATTCAGTCTATGATGGAGCAAATGTCTCCTGTACAAGCTCCCACTGTTACATCTCATGTCTCAAGTCATGAAGAAAATCTGTGTGGACCAGGCTCTAGGCACTTTGACAGCCCAGGATTGAGCAAGGAGTGTGTGCTACCCTAGTCTTCTCACCTTGAGCATTTGTCCTGGTGGCCTGGTGTAGAGACCTTCTTGAGTCTGACCAAACTTTCTGATGTGTTGTTAGTTTTATTGTTAGGCCAACAAGATCTTGCAGTGGGCAGAGTTTAAGGCTAGATGTTGCCCATTTTGTGCTTGCCAGACCTGCTTTCCCTCTTCATATCACATGTTGTGACACTGTTCCTGAACTGAACTCTAACATGCATGTTTCCCACAAAACCTTTTGTAATTCCAAAAATGGGACCTTAACTGGATTTTGCAGTTTCTCGTGTGTGCTCCATGAGCCTATGCTCCACTGTTCCTTGTGGCTCTAAACCATCAGGGCAGTCTTTCCTTCTGATTGTGGTTACGTCAGTGAACTACAGGTGTACACCACCTTTTTCCTTGATCAGTTGGTGCTGCGGACCACGACTGCCTTTCTACCTAAAGTGGTATTGCCATTCCACATAGGGCACTCTTTCAACCTATCAGCATGTTTCTCTCCTCCACATTCCTTGAAAGAGGAGGTGAGACTTTTGGACTGAACCACAAATAAGCCTTAAGGTTTTATGATGAATGCCCAAGGAGTATTGTGTCAGTGATCATGGAGTTTGCTAGTGCCAAAAAGGAAAAAGACATTAAATAAAAGGACTCATCCTATGGATATAGATCTATTGCACTCTAGCCATTAAAAAGACTCTGAAGACCTAAGGGCCATCGCCACCAGAGCTAAGGGCACTGCGATGGCATGCACCAGGGCACCTGGACATCTGTCAAGCTGTGACGTAGGTGTCAGTGAAAAGCTCCATCAGGCACTATTGCCTTGACAGCCAGGTCTGCACAGAGGGTCACTTTTCCGTACCGGTTTTGCTGGATGTTTTGAGTACACTTCTCAGATCCTCCACCTCTTGGGAAGTACTGTCTGAGTATTTAGTCTAAAGATGGAGACTCAGCATTTAGAAGTAACTCTCCGTCGATAACTCCCTTTCTGGTGGATACTTCCCTGTCTTATCAACTCGTCAAGATAAGCCACAGTTTCTGCTCTCTCAGTAAGTGAACAGTGAAGGTAAAGGAACAGTTAGTGTTAAAAGTGCAGAGCAGCCTTGACTATAACAGTTAATCTTTTTTTGGGTGAGATTAGAACTGTAGCTGTGTGTTTTTCAGAAGTGCACAGAAAATCTTTTTAAAAGCTTCGATTTAGTAGCCAAGTATGTATAAAAAAAATCTTGAATCCCTTCCTACAAAACAAAAAAAGCATAGTTTCTCCTGAAGGCAATTCTGGCAATCATTGGCAAAGCCTTTAAAACATTGCAAAGCTATTGGCCTTGCAAATTCTTCTTTGCATTGGCAAAAACAAACTAAAAAAAGAAATGACCGCCTCTGTGTCATGATGCATGCACACATATGTGGCCACCTTGGATTTTATGTTTTTTTAAGGAAACCATTCCAAGATGGCCATAGGTGCAACTAATAAAGAAAAAGCATTGTAAGATGAGTGCCTGGAGGCTATACCTAAACGTGAGTGCTGACAGATGACTGAAACTTCCAGCAGGGACCCTTATTATGTATAGGGTGCACTGTCCCTGTTTGTGCCACAATGCACCATCCCTGTTTTCGCCACGGTGCACCTTTTAAAAGGTGCGCCTGGTGCAGACTGGGATAGTGCACCCCTATTATGATGAATACGTTGCTCCAGAGGAGCCACCATCTCTCGCAGCCCTGGTGCACCAGTGGTATCACCGTTACAACAAGCATTTTCAATGCAACGGGTCTCGCATTTGCTCGAGTTAGAGCTATTTGCGTTGTAAAGAAAAAAAAAATCAGCGCGATCACGCTGCATGGAAAATAAACAGTTCATATGTTCTTTAATTATAGACATACAGAGTCCACCTTGATACAAGAAAATCGTCCTTAAATTTCGATAATATATACAGCAAACACAGCCAACACGTGTTTCGTCTTATGAGAATGTATTCCCACAGACTTCATCAGGGCTTATAATCAAGTATGTATTATGTGAAATCTACTCATTTCCAAGCATTATCTAGTAGAATCTTCATTACGTGTATAAAGTCCTACATTAAGTCATCTCATACAGGAATCTGCTTGTATTACCTATCTATCAACAATATCGTCTAGGAATCAAAAGGAGAACTCCGTGGTGCGAATGTAACCACGGCATTCCCAGTATCTGAAAATCTCATCGATGAGACGAAACACGTGTTGGCTGTGTTTGCTGTATATATTATCGAAATTTAAGGACGATTTTCTTGTATCAAGGTGGACTCTGTATGTCTATAATTAAAGAACATATGAGCTCTCTATGGTGTTATTCCACACTGAAGATTTGAATAATTACGTACCTTCAATTGTACGATCATGAGTGCCCTGACAACCTTTTAGTTCATTGTTAGTTTCCCTTGAAACATTGGAGTATTAAGGAAGATCCTCTTGCCAGGAGCACCGTGACAGATTTGGATTGTCAATATGATTTATGGACTCACTGTGAGCGCCCAATTCCTATGACTTGCTTCCTATGTGCTTTTGTCTTAAATTGGAAAATAAACAGATAAAGTAGTCCGGACACTATGCTGAAAATATCGAGCCTCGTATGTTTTTAGTAGTTTACCAGTGCTGTGTAGGTGGGCTAAACACCGGAAATGGCATGCCGTTTGCATGCCTTTCACAAATGAAAGCAAGCGGATTTTAAAAGGCAAGCCCACAAACCAATGTAAGTGACTGACATGACATGGGTGTGGTTGGAAGCCCAAAGAGAGATTACAGAATGGGATGGAGCGCTTTGCGCTCGCCCATAAAAAGGGCCGCTTAAGCATCTGCACCACGTCTGTAATCCGAAAGTGCACTGGGGACTCACAAAGTGGGCACATACACCTGTTGCGCCCACGGAGCACATTGCGTATTACGGTCCTAGATGTGTATAGCTGAGGGCCATGAGTAAAAACAACAGCCAGAATGCATTGCTGGTCGTGTTTCTTTTCAGCAGAGAATCTTCACTTGTTTACATGTTACCAGAGTGTCCGGCATTTCCTACGACTATAAAATTGGAAGCATTCACATTCTTTTTGGAGTCCTTGCATGTTCCACTAGAGATGAGGAATCATCTTTCATTTTAAGGTATTACTTTTCAGTGCCAGTTTGAGAGTAGATACTCGATTTACGAAGTGACTTAATCGTCTGAGGACCACGTGCGGTACAAGTGCCTTGAAGTTGGAATTCGTAGATTTTGTTTTGCATTTTGTTCATGGTTTTCTGTATTTTCTTTTGTCCATGTTGGTACGGCGCTACTTAGAACCTAAAAGCCATACAGGGCTTTTAATGTAGAACTGCAGCAAATACCTGTAAAACTACTTGGGTCCGGTGAAAGGTCGCCAACAACGCTGTTTTATTACTTAAGGGCCATAGCACTACCATACAGATACAACTCCATTTTCCTGTTTCAAAATGGGAGAAATGCATCTTGGTAAAGCAGTGAACATGCGGTACTGTAACTGCTCTGGTAGTCAGGCTATGTGGACGACATCAGTTTGGGATGTGTGTAATTTGCAGTTACTTTGGAAAATACAGAATATCAAGTGTCCCCCTCTGGCCACTACTCCTAGTTTATTTATTTGTACTTTCTTCTAAAGCGCACTAGACCCCAGGGGATCAGCATTCTGCACATGAACAACAGTGATGAAGTGTTACAACACATTACAAGCAGCTAAAAAGAAATTTATAGGCGCTTCTACAACCAAGCGTAAAAATGAGAATATAGGTGCGAGGAAATGAATGTGCAGTCAGTTAACATACAAGAAAATTTGACGGATGTTATACACAAATTAGCAGACCCGAAGAAGCAAGGAGGGAAAGCAAAACAAGCATTTACAATACAATGGATCTCGCGTTTGCTGAGTTAGAGCCATTAGCGTTGTAAATTTCTAACTTGCCACTTAAATTAAAAATGAAAAGTAAAACAGTTGACGTAAGCGAGCCAGTTCCAGGCGCCATGGCCGGCATGAGCGCGAAGGAGAGACACAAAAAGAAAAGAAAGTTTGCTCCCAGTCAAACGTATCAGCAAACGTGCAATTATCCAATTAACAGGGGCAGCCTGAAAGGAGGTAACAAAACCGCCCCAAGTATTATTCAAAGGCAAGCCCATGAACGAGTGAAAGTGATGGGCGTGGTTAAAAGCCCATAATTCTTACAGGTCGAAGCGCTTGTGCGCTCGACCTAAAAACAGCCATATAGGATGCTCAATGTGTTCATACTCACAGCGGAGAGTAGGATGGAGTAACCAAGAGGACTATAAAATGAAGATACAAAATAGTGAAAGGAAAGCAAGCTGGAACTGTGAATCAAGCAAGGGGGTTGAGATATACACAACACAGATATTAGGTAAGGAGAACAGAGAATTGGTAGAAAGGTGAAGTAAGGGGCGTTAGGAATTAGAGATTGTAGAAGAGTTCTGAACTTGTTTGAAGACAGTGTTTCAGTTTTTTGATATCCTCAGCTTTAGAAGTGATTCGATTAGCGTGAAAGGACATGAAGAGATTTAAGTCACACCATAAGTTCAAAGATATTACCTTGGGAGACTGTGCAGGAGTAAATTCTTTAAAGAGCTATGTTTAATATGTTTAAATATTTTTTTTACTCATGTTACCGGTAACTGTTACTGTTTTCCCTAAACAGACTTATTAATCAGTTTTAACTTCACTTGAACGGCAGCACGCGCTATTGATCACAACGGCACCTCTGAAAGTTCTGTACATAGTACTTACTTCTCAACCTCCTTTCACTTTTACCACTTCTCTATAGATTTCTTGTGTTCTGTAGCACCAGTTGCAATGCGACCAAAACAGGTGTGTAGATATTTTAGTGTTTACTTTTAATCTTTATTTTTGCGAAATCCTGTTGTAAACCATGCCACTAGAATTTTATTTCAGACTTGATAAAGTCCCTTGCTTACCACACAGGTGTAGAAACATGTCGGCTGGTATATTCCTACAGTGTTTGAAAAATGAGTTTGATTGCCTGAGTTGTCTTTTATGTCGGAGGAAAAATAAACCTGGGTGCACAGCAGCCTGATGTCTCTTAAGAAATTGTTCCTTGACTAAAGGATCATGCAGGCCACGAGTATTATAGTCTAGGATTTATGACTTAATCTTTTTAAAGGTCTTTCTTTGCACTTACTACTACCAACCATGACCAGTGACTTGTTCTTTATAGTGAATGAATGATGTTGTTGCAGATGAAAAATAATTAATGCCAAGCTGATTTTCTAATATACATTAGAATAGTGATCCGCTCTGCTACCTGACCGTGAAGTGTTTTGCGGACTTGAGAACAATTTGTTTATTTGCTTGAGGTCAGTTGAAACATGACTATTAGTTTAGTGACTTCTTATTCCGCCCCTGGCTTGTGAGATTATAGGAGAAGAATCACTTTACGAAGTGAAAGGTATTTACCATAATACATATGGCGCCCCAAGGCTGTATGTATTTTCAGTGTCTTTGCACATTTTCATATTGACAACGTACCCTTATTTCCTACTCAGGCCCCCCTGTGGCTTCCTTTCAGTAACCAGGTGGCTACATTGTAGCAATTGAACATGTTGTAGCACACAGAATGTGTAGCTTGAGCAGAGTCACCTTTGACCTTCCATAGTTAAAAGTAGAGAGCTTCATCCCTCCCAACTCCCATCTTATCATTTCTGAAAGATTTTTATCACATCAAGCACCACACTTTATGGACTAGGTATACTTAATGAATTATGGTAACTTTTCCTTTTGTTCTGCCATGCCTTATTTTTGTGTACTACCTGATTTGTTTTAGATAATTTTACTTATTCTTCCCCTTAGCAAGCTGTGTACCACCCAGATGTGAGCGAGGATGTCCGTGCCAAAGCATTAAAGTACGGAACAGAGTGCACGCTTGGATACATAGAACTTCTGGAACATGTTTTAACGGTGAGCTGAATTCATAATTGACCAAGCATTTTCTATGCATAAAATATGTGGTCTTCTTGAAGCCATGATTTGTTTTTGGTAGGATGGGAGACTTTAGTTTCAAAGATATGATTTATTATATAGAGCCTTTGATTCAACTTACCACGATTTTCTGGGATGTTTGATCCATTATTTGAAGGGACATTTACATTATTTTGTATTTTTAAGTATGGGTTTATTCAGCGTAGTTGTAAAGCAGACATGGTGCTCACAGTGTACATAGAGTGGGCTTTACGTCAGCCCCCCTCTTCGTTTGGCTTTTTTTGGGTCAGCCATTGGCCTGAGACTTTGCCAACTACATCTTGGTTCAGGGTGGTGGAGACAATCTCCTTCACCGCATGCTATTAGTAAAAGGTATATCCTTCCACCCTCCTTATGATTGCATTGCAAAGCACGATATGGACTGTTTACCACTACCAGTCGGTCCATCTGTTGGCTTCTTGTTGTTTCTCCCCATCTTCCCTGTTTTTCACTTGTGCACTGCTCCTCTTTGCTTTCTTTTATCCCTCCATCTTTCCCCTATATGTCTCACCCTTATTGTTCTCTTCCCAATCTCCTTCTTTCCTTGTCCTCACTCTCTGCCCCTCACGGTTTGTTGATCCCTCCTGCTCACGGCACCTTGTCATCAGAGCCGCTAGGACCAGTGGATGGCCAAGAAGTCAACGTTATGTTCCTGTATAATTTCACTTGCAATTCCTCCTTGTTGCATAGAAAAAAAGCCAGTTTGTATTGGAGGCTCCCTTGCCTTCATAACAGTCCTGATTTGTTTACTTGTAAAATGAAGGTCAGTGACAAGAACGCCTTCATTATAACCTTTTGTTTCTTGATGGAAACCAAAGAAATGCTACAAGTGAAGGCCCCCATTACTTCCTGTCTTTATTTCACATAGAAACCGAAAGAGGACTGGATTGAAATCAAGGGTTCTTTCAATATTGACCAGTTATTATTTTTTGTATTTGTATGGCTTTAATGTGCTAACGTGTGCATGCAACACAATATATGTCAGAGCTGTGGGCCTTGCCAATGCTTGTTAGTTATTTACGTGCTTTATTAAATTGCTTCTTCGCACTTGGGTGTGTAGCCATCCTAAAAGAAATGCACGTAGATTTCAGCAAACTCGGTCGCTTGCGTAAGCAGGAGAGGATTGTGAGCCGGGTTGTAAGCATGTGCTCTCATTCGTCTATTCACTTCTGGTTTCCCCCATTCGCTTTGCGATCTGTAGGCTCACTGTGGTTGTGATTTCTTTCTTCACTTGTACACACCGTGCGTTCCTACAAGTACCGTCTGGACTTTGCTAATTGAGCATTCTTAAGTCCTTAGAGGCGGTTTCCATGGAGCGCCTCTCTGTGTGATGTGGTGAAACTCACCCGATCCCGTCCCTGCTCTGAAAGCTTCAAGTGTATTCCTTCACCTAAGGGTCTGTTTTCTGTTGGCACACTTCATCCATGAGAACTTCTCCTGAAAGATCGAGGGACTGAATCCCACCAGCGAATGGTCTGATCCATTGTGAAGGTTGGAGTGAGCTCTGTATTTTTCAGGTCGTAATGATGCCCGTTCTTTTATTTTGCACCGGTGTGAGGGAAACACTCTGCTGGATTTATTACGTGATAAAAAAGGGTGTCTGCACTTTTAAAAAGTTTATTTACTGTATATACTGTATATCTGTGATACTGAAAGACACGTTGTCACCGTTCTAGAAGATCCTTTCTATATGCAAAGTTTACCAAGTCTAAGATTCTCCCCCTAATACCTTCAGAGATGAGCATTATTCGTCAATGACCTAGACACCCCACGTTTCTGTCTAGTGTGTAAGATGCACCTTTATGTGTTGATTTCTACTATTTGCTTAATAGTTTCAAGGTGGTTCACTGAGACCACTGCGTGAATGAATGGAGCAATAACTGTTGATCTCATCAAACGAAAAACAAAAGTCCAAAGTAGGCAGCAGCAGAATCAGTGCTCACGAAGATGTCCCACACAGACTGGGGGAATGAATGGGTGGGCGATGCTTAGGGTTGAAACCTAATTGTGAGTGAATATTTACACAGGCAGGGGACCAGAAGGTACAACAAAGAAAATCTGATTTGAGAAAAGAATGTAAACGAAAAGCAGAGACCAGAAATATTTGGTCATTCAGAAGTCATGACTACCAAACGTATAATATATGAGAAACATTTTTTTATGTTTTCCTTAATAGATTAGAAATGGCATTGGTAAAGCAATCCAAGAATATGCAGATTCTGAAACATCTGAACATGGTGCATCTCAGAACTACGTAAAAAAGTTGTGCTTTGGTTTTTCTGTACTTCCTTTTATTTCCCCCCTCAATGAGATATTCTGCTTGAAGTGGTTTGTAGGCTCCAAGTTACCACAGTCGTTTAGAGGGTAGAGAGGATGGGGTACATGTTTCTAGTCGGCACACTTGTTCCTGCCTAAAAAGACAATTAAATCGACCCTATGTCCTGACTTCTTTTATTCAGTATATTATTTCAGCCCATGGGGTGGATACTTGTCCTTGTACAAATCCATATAGCTTTCTGTTGGCTGAAATGTGTTGATCTCCAGTATGTGTGCTTGCACATCCACACCCCTCCTTCACACCACTATATTACTTTGGAAAAAGGGCATTTCCATTTTGTCGTTTACCCTTTAGCTTCACTAGAACCTTTACGCAGACGCTATTGGTGGTTATGATGCACAATGGATTTGGAATGTTGTGGCCTATCCTTACCAGGAAAACTGGTGCATTAAAAAGAAATGCGAAGGAAGGCTTTTTTCTTCTTTGGCCATCCTCATGGCATCTTTGCAACATTGCTGTCAAGGCCGTGCTCATTATACCCTGCCGTTAGAGGGCCTCTCTTCAGAACTTGGTTTCAGCATTAATTTGCCAGTGTCTGAGGACCATCCTGCAGCATATCTTACCCTTGCAGGAATCTTTTTTAAATGGATGGGTCTCTTGTGACTAGGATCCGCTTTCACATGAGGAATACATATTGTGCTTCACCTGAGCTGAGATGCATTTCTTTCTCCTTAAGCAGGGAAACAGTGGGTTCCTTTTGGACCAGTTGACGATTATGTTTTATAGTAACAGGTTGGTGCATCTTTACCCTCTGTTTTTGAGGTTGGATAATGAGTCTCTGGTTTTAGCTATCAATGAGGCTTTCTGTGAAGGTTTCTCGTTCAGCCACCAGTTTGCACATGCATGCAGGTATATTGACCACGTGGGATTGGTCTCCTACAATAGCTATCTTCTCCACATGATTATTATTTTAAATGTAAGGCCCTGCATGTTGGAAAGGCAATAAAAAACAGGCAGGTCCTTAGAGATCCATGAAAGGATAGTAAGCTGGAAATGGAGGTGATTCTGAGGGAATATAAAAGCTGAGCGTCTGTACTTCTGAATGACCCCCTTGCACTCGAGATTTGCATGAAAAAATGTAGAATAGAAGCAATTTTCTGCTTGATTAAAGCGGTATTTGTTGAAGGTGTCCATGTGATATTTAGACATGATATAGTCTGTGATTGGCATCCCTTGTAGAGATATTGGCTCTCTACTAAGATGACAACAAAGTAGCAGCATCCACATGTGCACGGTCTCAGTACACGTAACAAGCAGTCCACAGTGAAGTTGTAGTTATAAACGTGATAGGTTGTCCACGGTTTGCTAGATGGAGCGACGGAAACACTGCATGGTTCTTGTCTTCCTGGTGGCGGCTCTTTGTTGATGTAATAATGAAGCAACTGTACCCAGCGACGGATGCTGGTTTGCCCTTGCTGCCTCACGCTTTGAACTATGTACTGGTGTACCACAGCTCTGTATCTGCGAAAGTGAACCTCACTTTTAACCTTAGTAAAGGATTTAAATGCCGGTTTTCGTGTTCAGAAATTGACCAGCCTTGTTGGAAGAATATGTGCATTGAGGTGTTCATCGAGCATCAGGTTTCCCTTGACTGTTACCGTCGCGCTTTGGCAAGGATTTAAAATACTGACTATGCTTCTATAGTCATTAAAGTGCATTGTAAAAAAAAAAAAAAAAATCCACAGATCCTAAGACTCAATAAAAATTTATGACGGGAAAAAAATAAATGTGTAAGGACCGTCGACTGATTTTGTCCGACCTCCTCACCCTTCCAAAATAAATAAATAAATAAGGCAGTAGGTTCTGGTAACAAACAATTTCAACTTGAAATGTAATTTCGGCTCGTACGATGATCTCGGGTGCCGAGGCTTTGCTTTTCCGGGGGGTGTGTTAAGGGGGAAGGGGGCCTGTCTGCCACCCACCTCTGGCTTCCCTCGTGCAGGGCTCCATTTTAGCCGGAGCAAGAGACAGAGCTCTGGTTGGGGCTCCCTGCAGCTAGGGAGCATGAACAAGGCGCAGGATATTAAACCTGTGCTTGACAGTGCGGTTAAAGCAGAATGCAGATTTTTAGTTTAAAAGTGCAGTGCTTGCGAAACTGGTAGGAAGCAAAGAAATGAAATTTCAGATGCCTTACAACCCACAAGGGGCAGGCGCGGTCTGCGGCACGCACAATGTGTGTAGGTGCCATATTCGGTAAAGGAGCCAGCAGACAGAAATGGCACCCTGCTCTTTTTCAGTTGTTTTATTTGCATTTAAAAATCCACAGCCTCCGTAGGGATCCGAAACGCCGATCCACCAGTGCCAAGTATGCATTTATGTATGAAAAGGCTTGACAGTTGTGAATTTGCTGCTGGAAGAGGCCTGCCCTAATGTAAGAAGGCATTTAACCATGCATCCCCTTCCTACCAATGTCACACATTGAAATCTCCGTTGGACCAGCTTGTGCGCCGTCTGCTGTGCTCCCAGGGAAAGTGGCATTTGTTTGAACGCTCAGTTACAGAACAGCAGCGATCTAATTCGGGGTATAGCACAGCATCTTACTTTAGCTGCTATGACTTGACAGCTGCTGGCACCATGGACACGTAATTAGAGCTTTGAGATCAGCGTTAGCTCGCAGTTCACATCTGTCTGTTCTAAATGCAGCAAATCAGAAAGGATCAAGGCTGCCATTGAAAGCTGCTAGATGGCACAAGGTGTATACATCATCATCAGTGTCCCCCCTTCACACAACATGGAAATTAAAATATTCATAAATGAGTATCTTTATCCACGGATCAGTTTGCTAATGCGTTCGGTTTACTTGAATGTCAGTGTAACTAATACATTTCTATAGTCTATAGCTTTAACAACCACCTCTGGTCCTTGTCAAGTTCTGGGTGTCCAGGAGACTCTACCCTGCTGCACCCTAATGCACCGCCCTCTTCCTCCCCTCACATTCAGAGGGATCAAATCTCCTTGTGCAACAGTCAGCAAGGTTGGAGCAGCGAACAGAAGCTGTATTATTACCGGTTGAAATGTTGAATGCCGTTACCGAGGATGGACTGTCAAAGCCTACAGGCGCATAGGTATGTCCTGAAAGGTGAGAATCTCACACCGGGCTCTCTAACTTTTTGACAGTGGCATTAAAGCTTTACTGATACTTGTCTAGATGCTGTCACGGCAGCTGTCAGTGTTGTAGTGTTTGCTGTGTTCAGGATGAAGCAGTGTCATGGTTGAGGCTGTGTTCAGGATGAAACAAAGTTTTGTTCAATGTGAGAGGCACATGTTATAACCAGACTGAAAGGAACGTCAGGTCACCTGGTCCTTCTGATAGTCATACCTTAGTGAGGCTAAAGAATGGGTGAAATGTCTTGCTACCCAGCCACTGCCTGTGTTGCTTCCAGCTGTCGTGGAAAGAAAATCCCACCATGAAGCAACGTTGAGCTACAACAACAGGAAAGCAGTCAGTAGGGACACCTTTGCTCAGTAGATGACATAAGCATAGTTAAGCTGTGTCTTTACAGAGGAGTGTAATAAAAAGGAGTCGGAAGATGAAGTTTGCGCTGTAAGCTGTGAAATTAAAGGGCTTTCACGGCAAAATATAGCATAGTAGATATGTTTGACAAAGGGGCAGTATTTTTGTTGCTTTACGAAAGCATGCCTGCCCATACGTCTTAACTTTGTGGGCAAGAAAAGCTGTAAATTCAGCAACATGTTAACATGATAGCAAAGTAAAACAAATGAGCATGCAATTGTGATTAGTGAATACCACTATATGTTTGACAGGTTGCAGCATCCAAATAGCCCACACGTCCTGAACAAAAAAGCTGTAAATCCATCTTCTAAAAGCCATGACCTTGATGGACAGCCCATTTAAGCAGCTGTAAAAAATGAAAAACATATGAAAGGCATTGGCGAATAACTGCTGTAGGA
Organism: Pleurodeles waltl; assembly: GCF_031143425.1. Taxonomy (NCBI): domain Eukaryota; kingdom Metazoa; phylum Chordata; class Amphibia; order Caudata; family Salamandridae; genus Pleurodeles; species Pleurodeles waltl. The sequence continues at coordinate 150,394,066 of NC_090440.1, forward strand.
AATTGGTTACTGATTGAGGAGAGGTGAAACCCTACTCAAACAGAAACCACAATTCTTGTCAGGGTGAAACACAAGCAAAACCCCGATATCTGATAGAGACATCTAGTTGAAGATTACTTACCGTAGAATTTCCCCCAGGTGTACGTCTTCATCCGAACATGTGCCACGAGCAGTACCCCTGTGTGCCTTTAGGTGACGTCAACTAGCTCCGCGTCCATTGTCAGTGTCGTCTGTGCCGGACATGACATCGCGGTTCCTGACGTCAGTTGTTTTCTTTCCACGCCAGCCAAGCACTGATCTGAAGAATAGCTACCCCTCAGTTACTTTTTGATTGGTCTTTTGCGACTTTTTGTTGAAGATTTTTGAGTGTCTTCACTCATGGTGCGTCATGGATGTCTTTGTGTAAGACCGGGTGCAAGCCCAGTAGGTCCTGTCAACGGGTGATGTCCGTGATGTACCCTCACGCTGTGTGTTTGTGGTGTCTAGAGCGCAACCACGACCCAAAGTCGTGCTCCGAGTAGCAGGCCATGAATCTGAAGGCTTTGAGGAAGTGGTCCCTAAACCTCTTTGTGGCTCGCTGCTCAGTTCTGCGTAGGTCTGGATCTCGGTCGAGAGGAATGTCCCTGGATCGGTTGCAGAGCCCCCACTCTAAGCCCTCTAGACGCTCTGATAAGTCGAAGCAGAAGAAGTCTAAGAGCAAATGTTCAATTTTACCCCGTCCATCGGCTCACGGGGCAAGGAAAAGGGAGCATCGTTGCTGTATGCCTCCATCCTCTGAGCCTGCTTCTGGGTCGGCTCTGTGCCTCCCTGAGTTTCCATGAGCCGGAATGATCCCTGCCCAACTCAGAGAGTTCTATGAGGCCGTGTGCCTCATATTTGGGCAGTCTGACCCCTGCTGGAGCGCCCCTGGGCCCCGAGAGGTTAGACGAGGCCCCCTCGGGTTTCGCGGCTTCGGCCTCAGCTCCAGGGAGCGCACCTATGGTTCCTGGATCTGAACTGGCATTGGTAGTATCACCTCAACCATCCCTGATGCCGATTCAAATGTCAGTGCTTCCGAGATCGCCCTTTCCCTGGTGTGGCGTCGACCACATCCTCATTGCCAACTCCGACACTGAACTGGATCGGTAATGCAGACTCCGGAAGGGACCTTGCCCCTTCCTCAGATCCTGACCCTTATTCTCTTGGGTTGGGTTATGGGGAGAAATAGGCTGGTCGTTGGACCCTTTAGAATTCCGTCTCCAAGATCCTATGGACTGGCAGATAGACCTGGATGAAGCCAGTGGTCTGAATACTTTCCCAGACACTGGCATGCTCTTTCCCTTACCCTGGCTATGAAAGAGGGAGTGTACTATTCCATGGTGGTGTGAAGAGCGGACAAGGTCCTGGGCCTCGAGCTGCCTTCATTGGCAGTCAGGACTAACCTCCTGACAGGGGTGCTTTAGCCTGGGGCTTCATCCTCTGAACCCCTTTGGCCCTTCAATAAAGCCCTTACCGATGTCCTGCTGTGTACCTGGTCCAAACTCAGTACAGGGGCTCCTGTGAACAGGACTATTGACTGCTGCCATTGCCCTACACCGGGTGACCCAGGTGTCCTGAAGTAACAACCCACCCCTGAGAGCTTGGTTATCCAAGCCTCTACATCACCGGGCACGTTTCCTTCCCCACCCCCTGATAGGGAATCCAAGAAGCTTGACCAACTATGGAAGAAGATGTTTTTTTCCTCCAGCCTGGCGTTGCGGTCCGTGAACACTGCATGCCTTTTGGGCCATCATACCCACACCCTATGGGATACAGTTGAACAACTTCTGCCACAGATCCCGGAGGAGGCCCGGGCTGTACTCTTTCAAGCTGTTAATGATGGGAGGGATGCAGCAAAGTTCAAAATCGGATGTAGACTGAACAAGACCGACTCACTGGCGGAGCGGTTGCATGGATGGTGGCCTTGAGGCACCATACCTGGTTGAGTATGTCTGGCTTTCGGTGGATGTCCAATCTACCCTTGTGGACATGCCCTTTGATGGCATCAGTCTCTTAGGAGCCAAAGCAGACTTGACGCTCAAGCGTTTCATGGATTCTAATGCTACGACCAGGTCCTTGGTCCTCGCAGACGCCCCTCGCACTCCTCAGTCTGCTTTTCGCCCCTTTCGTGGCTACGTAAATGGTGCCCCACCATGTCTGTTCCCCTCCAGCCACTGTGCTGCGCATGGTGCGCAGCCTATGCATGGCTGGGGATGTGGGATCCACAGTTGCCATGGATCAGGGAGCCAGCTGTCCGGCCAATCCACCACTGCCCCCGTAGACCCCCCCCCCTCCAAACCTTCTTAGTGTGACAAATCCCCACCAAGTATCAGTCGGAGGCAGGATTCGCCATCACCTGCTCTTCTGGCAGTCCATCACGTCAGACTGGCGGGTTTTGCAGATAGTCCGAAGAGGTCGTATGATGGAACCATGCATTCTGTTGTACCGCATGCTATTGCAACGCGGCCATTACAATGTGAATGCCATTACCACGCATAACCTTTACAACATATTTTTACAACAAAATGTACAAACATGAATGGTAAAGGCATATGCGTGGTAAATGTTTCACTAGTAAATATACGTTTCTGATGGATACAACTACCTGTGGATTCCTCACCTAATGAATACTCCCATGGCGCCAGCATTCGACGGAAATCTTCTTACTAGTCTCTGCACGTCGACGAGGACGTCACTCTAGCCCACGCGACGCCGTCTGACGTCATACAGGCAATAAGAGGTCCTCGACGACGTGCCGACGTCAGTTCCCTTTTTTCCGTGCATTCGAAACGGTTATCTTCGAGGGAGCAACTGTTACTTTTGTGGTTGCTGTGTATTTTTGCTGCGTAGTCTTTCGCTGTGGTAATAATGTCGCAGAGAAAGTCTGGATTCAAGCCTTGTCGTGAGTGTGGAGGCAAGATGTCAGTGACGGATCCTCATTCCGACTGCCTTTGGTGTTTGAGCTCCGACCACGACGTCTCGACTTGTGATTCATGCCAGCACATGAATCCAAAGGCCCTCAAGGAACGTGAGGCGAAGCTGTTTATGGCGAAATCGAAGGAGAAGCATCACAAGAAGTCTTCTTCGCCAAGACATCGGTGTCATCGAGACTCCCGGCGCCGTAGAGAATCTCGGCGTCATTCAAAGGAGACTCGTTCCAGGTCTTCGGATCGGCGCCGAAGGACATGGGAGATCAGTCCCACGGTTACGCCGCATCCTTTGACGCCGTTGCCCTCTCCGGCGTCTCCGACTTCACCTGGACAGGCGTCGGTGATTGAGGTATTGGAGCCTCAGGTGTTATCTCCGGCGTCGCAGACGTCGAGGCCGGCGTCGGGGTCGCCTCCGAGACAGGCACCCCAGTATCCGGCTTTTCCCACCCCTGGAGCCGATAGTTCCGCATTCTTGAATGCGATGTATGCCATCTTCCAACAGATGGCTCCAGGGGGTGCTCTGGCTGGGCCTTTGGCCTTTTCATTGGGTGATCCTGCGCCTCTTCGGCCGGCACCCTTTATGCCCTTTCTCCCTTTTGGGAACGTGGGCTCGGCGCCGGTGTCGGCGCCGGTGTCGGCGCCGGTGGCCGCTCCGGTGGCTTCAGAGGGATTGGCCCCGGGGATTTCCATCCCGTCGACGTCGGGATTTCGGCCTGTGACTCCGGTGGGTCCATCTGCTTCGACTGCTCTTTCGTCGGCGCCGAAGTTACCTGTGGTTACCTGTGGCGCCGGACGCGGCGTCGGTGGCTTCTGAAGATCTTCGACTTCGGCGGAGGCATTGTCGACTCCGCGTATTGAACAACGGCTTCATTCGAGGAGACGTGCTCTCCGTGTATTAGAGGAGCAGGAGTACCAACGAGCCCTGGAGGAAGGAGAGCTAGAGGACTCGGGTGATGGGCTGCGTGGTCTGGAGTCGGCCAGTGGGCTGGACACTTCCCCTGAGTGGGATCTTTCGTCCCCGGGAGAATATACTGAGGAGGCTGCTTCCTTTCACGCAGTGGTACGGAAGGCAGCTAGTTTTTTGGACCTGCCTTTGCCGGTGGTGGAGGCTAAACAAAACCTTCTAACAGAGGTGCTACATCCGGCCTCAGCTGCGGCGGAGCCTCTTTTGCCATTTAATGACGCTCTGCTGGATCCGGTGTTAGAGGTGTGGAAGAAGCCGGCATCTTCCCCAGCAGTTCACAGAGCCGTGGCCAGGAGGTATCGGGCGGCTCCAACTGACCCTGGTTTTCTGTCTAGGCACCCTACGCCGGAGAGCTTGGTGGTGCAGGCCTCCTGTTCATCCAAGTCAGCGCCTGGTTCTTTCCCGACGGTGCCTGGGGACAGAGATTCAAAGAAACTGGAGGCGCAGTCCAAGAAGATTTTTTCGTCCTGCAGTCTGGCGTTGAAGGCCACCAACGCAACCTGTATCCTGGGGAGGTATATTCATGCTCTGATGGATGACATTTCCTCATCATTTACAGAGCTTCCCCAGGGTCTTTTGGATGTTGTTTCAAATGCCCAGGCTGCTGCGACCCAGATTATCCAGACTGGACTGGATACGACCGACTCGGTAGCCAGAGCAATGGGCACAACTGTGGTGGCAAGGAGGCAGGCCTGGCTCCGTAACTCGGGCTTTTCTGCGGATGTACAGTCCACATTGTTGGATCTCCCGTTTGATGGGGACAAACTGTTTGGAGCCAAGGCTGATTCGGCCTTGGAACGTTTTAAGGAGAGCAGGGCCACGGCTAAGTCGTTAGGGCTCCAAGCTCCTTCTTCCACGGCCTCTTCCAGATTTTTCAGGAGGTTTCGTGGATTTGGGCGTGGCTCTTCCTCCTCTTCCTTTCGGAGAAGATATCAGCAACCTGCCTCTTCCCATCCCTGTAGATCTTTTAGAGGGAGAGGTAGGGTCCGCACCAGAGGAGCCTCTCAGCAGCACTCTGCCTCTTCCTCATCCTCTGGCGGGGTGCAGCAGGGGAAGCAGCCTTAGGCTTCCACCATTTCCCACTCACTCCTCTCCTGTAGGGGGAAGATTACAGCATTTTCTCACCAAATGGAAGACTGTTACAACGGACACTTGGGTTCTCAGTATTGTGGGAAAAGGCTACACCCTTCCCTTTCGGGAGTTCCCGCCCCTCATCCCGCCCCGCCCTTCTTATTGTTCAGAAGAACACCTCCTGTTGCTAGAACAGGAGGTACAAGCCCTCCTTTCAAAGGGCGCAGTGGAGTTGGTCCCAGAGCAGGAAAGGGGTCGAGGATGTTACTCAAGGTATTTCCTGATTCCCAAGAAGGATGGTCGTTTGAGACCAATCCTGGACCTGAGGATCTTGAATTGGTTCCTCAAGCAGGAAAAGTTCAAGATGCTGACCCTAGCACAGGTGCTTTTGGCGTTGAACAAGGAAGACTGGATGGTGTCTGTCGACTTGCAGGATGCTTACTTTCATATCCCGATACTCAAGTCACACAGGAAGTATCTCCGGTTTGTGGTGGGATCGCAGCACTATCATTTTGCGATCCTTCCGTTTGGTCTTACTTCAGCACCTCGAGTCTTCACGAAGGTGATGTCGGTGGTTGCGGCAGAACTCAGAAGGAAGGGGATAGCAGTATTCCCTTACTTGGACGACTGGTTGATCAAAGCCAAGTCCCCGGAGCTTGTGTCGCATCATCTGCAGTCAACAACCCAGTTGTTGTTCGACCTGGGTTTTTCGGTGAACGAGCCCAAATCTCACCTAGAGCCCTCTCAGCGCCTCCTGTTCATAGGGGCAGTACTGGATACAACATTGAACCGAGCCTTTCCTCCGCCTCAGCGGATTCAAGATATTCAGGATTTGGTTCCAATGTTTCGAAATGGAGCGGTAGTTCCAGTCCTCAAGGTCCTTCGTCTGCTCGGTCTGTTTGCCTCCTGCATTCTGTTGGTCACGCATGCTCGCTGGCACATGAGGGCTCTTCAGTGGTGCCTCCGAAGGCAGTGGTCTCAACACAAAGGGGATCTAGAGAGTACTGTCAAGATCTCCAGAGATGCTGCTGTGGATTTGAAGTGGTGGATTGCAAGCAACAATCTTTCACAAGGAAAGCCGTTCCAGCAGTCGCCACCAGTGGCCACAGTCATAACGGATGCTTCCACTCTAGGGTGGGGAGCTCATCTGGGGGATCTGGAGATCAAAGGCCTTTGGTCTCCAGAGGAACAGATGTTTCACATCAATCTGTTAGAGTTACGGGCTGTACGTCTGGCTCTCAAGGCCTTCCTCCCTTCCCTTCGTGGTCAGTCGGTACAGGTCCTAACGGACAATACTACCACGATGTGGTACATAAACAAGCAGGGAGGAGTGGGGTCGTACCTTCTCTGCAGAGAAGCTCTTCGACTATGGTCCTGGGCAAAGGACCATCAGATTTGCTTGATAGCAAACCATCTGGCCGGAGTCTTGAACGTGCGTGCGGACAGTCTCAGTCGCCAATTCTCGGCAGACCACGAGTGGCGTCTCCATCCAGATCAAGTCCGTTTAATCTTCCAGAGGTGGGGGTTTCCTCGGGTAGATCTGTTTGCCACTCGAGAGAACGCGCATTGTCCGTTATTCTGCAGCCTCCAGTATCCGATGCAGGGAGCGTTGGGGGACGCGTTTCAAATAACCTGGTGCGGCCAGTTGCTTTACGCGTTTCCTCCCATACCCTTGATTCCTCGAGTATTGAGGAAGATTCGCCAGGACCGGGCTCTAGTCATCCTAATAGCTCCGGATTGGCCAAGGAGGGTATGGTACTCCGACCTTCTCCAACTCTCAAGGTGCCCTCCGCTCCGTCTCCCTTTCAGGGCAGACCTCCTCTCGCAGTCGCAGGGGCAGGTTTTACACCCCAAGTCTGCACCAGAGTCTGCACCTACATGCCTGGAGATTGAACGGGGCAACCTGAGTTCCTTCTCTCTCCCGCCTGAGGTAGTGGATGTTATATTAGCGGCCAGGCGACACTCCACTAAATCTATCTACGCTAATAGATGGTCTAAATTTGTTGCGTGGTGTGGAGAGAGGCAGATTGATCCTTTGCATGCTCATCTATCGGACGTTTTGTCTTTTGCTCTGTCTCTAGCGCAGAAAGGTTGTGCAGTGGCTACCATTAAGGGTTATTTATCGGCCTTGTCAGCCTTCATATGTCTTCCAGACCAACCATCTTTATTTAAATCCCCTATTGTTATCAGATTCTTGAAAGGTCTTCTAAATAAATATCCTCCAAAGCCATTCGTTATGCCGCAATGGGATTTGTCCTTGGTCCTGACTTTCCTTATGGGGTCCCCTTTTGAACCTATGCATTCTTGCCCCTTAAGGTATTTGGTTTTAAAAACAGTCTTCCTGATAGCTATAACATCAGCAAGGAGAGTGAGTGAGTTGCAGGCCTTATCAGTAAAGCCCCCTTATACAACTTTTTATGGGGATAAGGTGGTGTTGAGGACCAAGGCTGCTTTCCTCCCGAAGGTTGTTTCACCTTTCCATTTGGCTCAGGCAATTACTTTGTCCACGTTCTATCCTCCGCCTCATCCTTCCAAAGAGGAAGAAAGACTGCACCGTCTGGACCCAAAGAGGGCGTTGAGCTTCTTTATTGATAGAACAAAGGATTTCAGGCTGGAGGATCAGCTGTTTATTGGATACGTGGGCAAGAGGAGAGGAAAGGCAGTCCACAAGAGAACACTATCCAGGTGGGTTGTTCTTTGCATTAAAATCTGTTACTCTTTGGCAAAGAAGGATCCTCCTGAGGGCATTAGAGCTCATTCCACCAGAGCTAAGTCGGCCACTTCGGCCTTGGCCAGAGGTGTTCCTGTGGTCGACATCTGCAAGGCCGCAACTTGGTCGTCCCTTCACACTTTTGCAAAACATTACTGTTTGGATTCTGAGGTTAGAAGGGACGGCCATTTTGCACGGTCAGTGCTGCAGGATTTCTTGGTTTGACCATTTAGGCACCCACCGCCGGGCGTGGTACTGCTTTGGGACTCTATTCATTAGGTGAGTAATCCACAGGTAGTTGTATCCATCAGAAGAACGAGTTACTTACCTTCGGTAACGACTTTTCTGGTGGATACATTAGCTACCTGTGGATTCCTCACGGTTTGATCTGTTCACCATCAACATTGCGTGCAGCAGCAACCACAGCCTCCCAGACACTGTTCAGAGAGGTGTACTGTTTTCCCTCCTTGTAAATCTCACATTTGATGATGGACCACAGGTTCTCAATGGGGTTCAGATCAGGTGAACAAGGAGGCCATGTCATTAGATTTCCTTCTTTTATACCCTTTCTTGCCAGCCACGCTGTGGAATACTTGGACGCGTGTGATGGAGCATTGTCCTGCATGAAAATCATGTTTTTCTTGAAGGATGCAGACTTCTTCCTGTACCACTGCTTGAAGAAGGTGTCTTCCAGGAACTGGCAGTAGGACTGGGAGTTGAGCTTGACTCCATCCTCAACCCGAAAAGGCCCCACAAGCTCATCTTTGATGATACCAGCCCAAACCAGTACTCCACCTCCACCTTGCTGGCGTCTGAGTCGGACTGGAGCTCTCTGCCCTTTACCAATCCAGCCACGGGCCCATCCATCTGGCCCATCAAGACTCACTCTCATTTCATCAGTCCATAAAACCTTAGAAAAATCAGTCTTGAGATATTTCTTGGCCCAGTCTTGACGTTTCAGCTTGTGTGTCTTGTTCAGTGGTGGTCGTCTTTCAGCCTTTCTTACCTTGGCCATGTCTCTGAGTATTGCACACCTTGTGCTTTTGGGCACTCCAGTGATGTTGCAGCTCTGAAATATGGCCAAACTGGTGGCAAGTGGCATCGTGGCAGCTGCACGCTTGACTTTTCTCAGTTCATGGGCAGTTATTTTGCGCCTTGGTTTTTCCACACGCTTCTTGCGACCCTGTTGACTATTTTGAATGAAACACTTGATTGTTCGATGATCACGCTTCAGAAGCTTTGCAATTTTAAGAGTGCTGCATCCCTCTGCAAGATATCTCACTATTTTTGACTTTTCTGAGCCTGTCAGTCCTTCTTTTGACCCATTTTGCCAAAGGAAAGGAAGTTGCCTAATAATTATGCACACCTGATATAGGGTGTTGATGTCATTAGACCACACCCCTTCTCATTACAGAGATGCACATCACCTAATATGCTTAATTGGTAGTAGGCTTTCGAGCCTATACAGCTTGGAGTAAGACAACATGCATAAAGAGGATGATGTGGTCAAAATACTCATTTGCCTAATAATTCTGCACTCCCTGTATATATCTTTGTGTATATACTTGATGTGTATATATATTTTAAAAAGAGAGAGTTATATATATATATAAAAGATTTACAGTTATTCATGCAATGTTGTGTATTTTTACAATGTAATGGGATGTTGCCTTGCTCTTTCATTGCATTGCCTGGTTGTTCTCATGCACGTAAAAAATGATTGGTACTGACGTCGGCACGTCGTCGAGGACCTCTTATTGCCTGTATGACGTCAGACGGCATCGCGTGGGCTAGAGTGACGTCCTCGTCGACGTGCAGAGACTAGTAAGAAGATTTCCGTCGAATGCTGGCGCCATGGGAGTATTCATTAGGTGAGGAATCCACAGATAGCTAATGTATCCACCAGAAAAGTCGTTACCGAAGGTAAGTAACTCGTTCTTTACAGGTATAAACACCTGTCTATCTATCTATCTACTATCTATCTAAAGGGTTTATATTTTCCTGTAAAATATTCTGATTTACGCGGTAAAGACATACATGGTAAAGGCGCATATGCTTAACAAAAGAAATGTACACATAGGTACAGACACTTTTTTGTGTGTGTGTATATATATATATATATACATGCATGAATACATAAGTATGTGTATGTTTCCCAACTACAGAAATATAATACAAACAACTTTTCCCTTACTATCTACTTGTGAAAAATTGCAAAAGCTTTTTCCAAAACCGCCAGTCATTGCTTACCGCAGAGCTCCCAATTTACGATCACTTATTGTGAGAGCTGAACTTAAGCAAGCTGTAACAAATGCAGGAGTTCATTGCTGTGATTCCAAAAGGTGCATCACATGTGAATACCTTTTACAAACATCATCAGTAACTAGCTCTGTTACAAAAAGGACCTATGGAATAAGACAGCATCTTACATGTCGCTCTAGATGCATTATTTATGTGATTCAGTGCCAACGTCAAAGCTGTAAAAAACAATATGTAGGTCAAACTGTGAATGACCTCCGTACACGATTCAGGAACCACAAATCGGCAATAATTAACAAGAAACTTGACCAGCCTGTAGCAAACCATTTTAACCTTGTGGACCATTTACTATCAAATTCGAAGATTTTCCCTGTGGAACATGTTTTAAAGGAAGAACTACTGGACATCAGGGAAAATTTCTGGATGTACCGTTTAAAATCACTTCATCCAGATGGACTGAACATCACTGACAATACCACTTGATTTCTGCATATCTGAAGAGTTCTCAGGACTGCATTGATTCCACATTCCAATTGGAATCTTCACTCATGATGCTTTTTGAAAATCCACCAGTGTCAGCTGTGCAGCCACTGAGCAAACCATCTTGTACTACCTGAGGAAGGCGGAAGCTGAAACGTTGTAGTAGAAATATATTTTTGTTCTTTAGTGAGATCATCTGTTTGAGTCACTTCTTTCTTGTGTATATATATATATATATATATATATATATATATACACACACACATACACATGCAAGGTCCCACCGTTGTGCACGGATGCACCTGCCCTGAGTTCAGCAGTTGTACATGGTTTTTTTTTGTAAACGTGGATATCTATACAAATATATATATATATATATATATATATATATATTACACACACACACACACATATAAATATATATACACACACATATAAATATCCTTACAACCTCTCAACCCATGCCCACCCTGAAATCAACCTTGCACCCAAAAACCCATATCCACCCTAAAATTACCCTTGCCTCCCAAAAACCCATTACCACCCTTGCCACCCAACATGTAGGAGGCTGGCCAGGTGTGTGGTGGACACCTATGGTGTTACACCTTATACTGGGTCCAGCAACCCTTATTAGATAGTGTCTAAATAGGCAGGGTTCTCTAATGGTACCTGTGGTGAACAGCCAAGACTTATTTAGGTGGAGTGTGAAGCTCTTGCAGTACCACAGTAGTCGCACAGTAAGTTATCACACAAGAAAGGAACCCCTCAGTGTTGCAAAAATAAAGGTACTTTATTACAGGAACACCAAACTAGATTACTATAGGCAATCCCCCCTCTGGTTGTGAGTACACACGAAATATACACAGGTAAGTACTAGGAAATAGCACAAAATAGCAAAGGCCCTAAAGGGGGCCAAACCATATACTAAAAAAGTGGAATGCGAGAATGGGTCTCCCACCAGAGGATATGGAGTAGTTAGCTAAGGGCTGGGAAAAAGTGGAACCCCAAGAGGTAAGTATCTGGAAGACCCCCAGCAACCAGGAGGAGAGGTAAGTTACCTAGTCTTCCCATAGGCTAACATGGGGACTCGTAAATGGAATATTACAAAAGCAGGACCAGGCCGGTGGAACCCAACGGTGTATTCTGGATGAAGATGACCTGCTAAAAAAAAAAAAAAAAAGGGGGACAGAGTCCACGCAGGAGTGTCCAGGTGGGACAAGAGGATGCCCACCCTTCTGTGGGTGAAGATCTGGGTCGACAGTGATGGAGGAAGCCCTGCTGCATAGTCCAGGAGCAGGAGTCCCTGAAGTCACCTAGGAACTGTCCCTCGTCAGTTGCCGGATTGCATATGGGTCAGTGGTCAGGAAGACCACCAATGAGCACACGCAAATGCAACTGGAGCTGTTGGAGATTTGCAGAGCTGAAGAGGACCAGCAAGGTTCTGGGGACTTGACTCTTGGAGGGGAGTCCAGGCTGACCCTGAGAAGACAGGAGAGCCAGCAGAAGCAGTCAAAGCCCCCACGACCAACCCACTGGTAGCAAGCACAGTAAGTCGCAGTGAGACCCAGTCAGCACACCTGAAGAGGATTCCCACGTCGCTGCAGCAGCAGAGAGTAGACCGTCCTTGCAGAGGTGGAGTGCTGGGGACCGGGACTACTTGGTGCCTGAAGATCCCTCGGAGCAGGAGTAAACAGGCCTTGGTTGCTGCAACAGTCGCAGTGCACAGGGGTTCTGTCTTGGAGGAAGAAGCAAGGACTCACCATCTCCCAAGTTGGACAGAAGGCAGAGAGGACCCAGAGTATCCCTCAGAACCACCACCTGTGTTGGAGAATCTTTGCAAGGCCAGAGGACAGTGGATCCCAGCAGCCGGTTGTCGTTACATTAGATGCCTGCAGATGCAGGGGAGCGACTACTTCACTCCAAGGGTGATTCCTTCTTTCTTCTTTGGTGTAGCTGAAGTCTTGCCGACCCCAGGGGATATACAGCTGTGGAAATGTTGCAAGTCGCTGACAGGAGCCGCAGAAACAATGTTGCAAGGAGAGCTTGTCTCGGTGTTGCTGTCTTTTTCGGTTTCTGTGGAGTCCAGCAGCGGTTCCAGTGGCCAGGAGCAGAAGAGGTCTTTGGAGAGGAGTCCTGGTGGAATCTTGCATGATGAATCTGGGCACCCACCCGCAAGGGAGTCACTGAATAGCCCAAAAGGGGGCTTGGCCGCTCTGCAAAGTGACCACCTATCAAAGGGGGTCGGTGACTGAGTTTTGTACCCTGACCTGTCAGATGCTCTCAGGGGTCTCTGCACATCTTGATTTAAAGATGGCAGAACCAAGTGGCCACCTGGAGGAGCTCTGGGCACCATCCCTGGGGTGGTGATGGACAGGGGAGTGATCACACCCCTTTCCTTTGTCCAGTTTCTTGCAAGAAGAGGGACCGGGGGTCCCTAGACTGGTGCAAACCGGATTATGCAAAGAGGGCACCAAATGTGCCATTTGAAGCAAACCAGTGGTGTGGGGAGGCCACCTCTCCCCAACCCTGTAATTCTCCTTTCCAAAAGGAGAGGAGGTTACACCCCTCTCCCACAGGAAAACCTTTGTTCTGCCCTCCCCTGCTTGAGCTGGTCAAGCAGCAGGAGGGCAGAATCCTGCCGGAGGGGCTGCAGCAGCGTGGGCTGTTTGCAGACCCTGAAAGACCAGTAGGAGTGGTCCTCGCGGGTCCTCTAAGGAGCCCACAGAGTGCATGGAATCATGCCACCAACACTGGCATCAGTATTGGGGGATTGATTCCGACATGTTTGATACCAAACATGCCTAGGTTCGGAGTTACCATTATGTAGCTGGACCACAGGTAGTAAGTGACCTGTAGCCAGTACATAGCTAAAAATGGGTTCCCCGCACTTACGAAGTCCATTGAATTGAGACTGGAGTTCGTAGGGACTCCTTTGCTTATTCAGGAGTGCCCATACACACAGGGACCTGCACCCTGACCTTTGGGCTGGAAGGACCTACCATAGGTTTGACTTACAGTGACCTGGTGTAGTGACAAGCAGTGAAAGGGCGCTTGTACCTTTTCACACAGGCTGCAAATGGCAGGCTTTCAGACAGTTTGCATGGGCTCTCATGGGTGGCATAATACATGCTGCAGCCAATGGATAACCCCTGGTGTAAAAATGCCCTGGCTACACCTAGATACCTTATACTAGGGACTTACACGGGTACACCAGTACGTCAATTGTGGGGCATAAGAAGTACCAAAGCAACTAAATTTAGAGCAGAGAGCACAATCACTGGAGTCATGGTTAGCAGGATTCAAGCAAAAACAGTCTGAGCACACTGACATCAAGCAAAAAGTGGGGTAATCATGCCAGAAAAGGGGGGACTTTCCTACACCTAAAATTACCCTTGCCACCCAAAAACACATAACCACCCTAAACCCTAAAATTACCCTTGCCACTCAAAACGCATACCCACCATAAAATTACCTTTGCCACCCAAAAGCCCATACCCAGCCTAAACCCTACAATTACCTATGCTACCCAAAAACCCAAACCCAGGATGGGCTGGAGGTGTGTAGGCAAGGCTGTTCCAGGTTTTTGCTGCAATGTGAGAAAAGGAGTGTCCTCCACTTCTGCTTCGGTTGATTCGGGAGTATGGGCAAGTGAAAGGGAGGCAAAGCGTAGCCTCCTTGATGGTTGGTGGAAGTTCAGCCAGTGGTTAATGTACGTGGGTCCTTGGTTGTGTAGTGCCTTGTGCGTGGGTCAGCAGCTAGAGATGTGTGATGTGAGTTTGTCGGGGAAGGCTGAGAATGAGTCTCGCTGCGGCGTTCTATATGGTCTGAAGTCTCTGTAGGTGGTATGCAGTGATTTCTACATAGAGGGTGTTGCTGTAGTCCATTTGGCTGGTGCGGAGGGCCTGTGCACCAGTTTGTCTCGTGTGTAGGGGTAGTCTCTTGAAAATCTTATGTAGCATTTGCAAAGTGAGGAAGCAGGCGGAGGAAATGGCGCTGATCTGTGATTTCATGGTAAGCTTGTTGTCAAAAACCCATACCCACCCTAAACCCTAGAATTACCATTGCCACCCAAAAACCCATACCCAACTTTAACACTAAAATTACATTTGCCACCCTAACCCTTAAAAATGCCCACCCTAAACCCTTTAAAAAACATTTCCATTTTACAATATATATGATATAAATATAAATGAACACTTAAAACTCACCTAATACTTATATTAAAAACGCAACCTGAACCCTTTGAAAAAAAAACAAAAAAACATTTTCCTAATACATATGTACTTACCTAATACTTGCATTTAAAACACATTTGCTTGTACCATTCATGCCTTTACAGTGAAATTCGTTGTAAAGACATGCGTGTTAAAGGCATATGCGTTGTAAATTCCTGTGTCATAACGGCCATGTTGTAATGGCTATTTCCTGTCCAGAGGGGCTACTTAGACTATCCCTCCATCCATGCCATCATCCTACAATCGTATGACGGAGGATTACTTGGCACTTCTCCGCAAGGAGGTTACGGATCTCTTGGCCAAGGGAGCCACAGAGAGAAAGGGTCCCTGTGGTAGAAGTATGTTGTGGTTGTTATTCCTGCTACTTTCTGGTGCCCAAGAAAAACAAGGGCCTCCACCCCATCCTAGACATTCGATCCCTCAATCTCTTCCTCAAGAAAGAAGTTCAGAATGCTCACTCTGGCACAGGTTTTATCTGCCCTTGACCCAGGAGACTGGATGGTATTGTTCGACTTGCAGGACGCTTATTTTTATACCCCTGTTCTACATGCCCCAGACGTTACTTGAGGTTCACAGTGGGCCACGAGCACTTTCAATTCACTGTGATCCCTTTTGGCCTTACCAGCGCCCCTCAGGTGTTCACCAAGTTGATGGTGGTGGTCGCAGTTCATCTGCGCAGTTCAGGGGTTTCAGTCTTCCCTTACCTCAATGACGGGCTGAATGTGGGCTCGCCCCAGGCTGTCGTATCCCACTTTTAGACTGAGGTTCACTATGAACATGCCAAAGTCACACCGGACTCCCTCTATGATCCTCCCTTTCAATCAGAGCTGTTCTGGGCACATTGTTGTTTCAGACTTATCCTGCCTAGCACAGAGTCTAGGATATTTAGGCTATGACACTGATGTTTCAGCCTCTATCCTGGATTTTGGTGAGAATGACTCAGGTCCTGCTGGGCCTCATGGCCTCCTGCATGCTGCTAGTGACACATGCCAGATGGCATATGTGGGCTTTGCAGTGGGACCTGAAGTTCCAGTGGGTGCAGCATCAGGGAATCTCTGAGACGGTCCAGATCTCGGAGGGAACTACAAGAGGGCTGCAGTGGTGGCTAACAAACATCTATGGGGTCAGAGGCAGATCCCTCTTCCTTCCCTTCCAGATCGGACAGTATTGACAGATGCATCACTCCTGGAGTGGGGCAGCTATCTGGGAGAGGCAGAGATCAAAGGTATCTGGTCTCCGGCTGAGACCGGACTCCAAATCAACCTCTGAGCGATCAGACTAGCATTGAAACTATTTCTTCCCTCCCTCAAGGGGAAAGTGGTGCAGGTGTTCATGGACAACACCACTGCCGTGTGGTAATGCAACAAGCATGGCAGGGTCGGTTCGTGGGCCATTTGTCAAGAGGCTGCACCTCTGGATGTGGCTGGAACATCAGGACATTTCCCTGGTGGTTCAACATCTGGCGGGCTCTCTGAATGCCAGAGCGGACAATCTCAGCCGACAGTGCTTAGTCGATCACCGGAGGCCATCTAGAGGTGGTACAAGGTCTCTTTCAGAAGTTGGGAGAGAGCTAGTTAGATCTGTTTGCCTCTGCAGAGAATGAGCAATGTTAGCAGTATTGCGTGTAGGTGTTTCCAAGGTGGCACTTGCTCTGCAACGCTTTTCAACTTGAGTGGAGTTCAGGCCTACTGTATGCTTTTCTGCCCATACCACTTCTGCCCGAGTTTTTAAGAAAATCGAGAACGACCGGGCCCAAGTAATCCTTGTGGCTCCAGAGTGGGCACGAGAAGTCTGGTATCCCAAGCTTTTGAGCATGGCCATTGATTCTCCGTTCAGACTGTCCCTTCGGGAGAATCTTCTTGCCTGAAAATTGAGCGGCAGTTGACAGCTTTTGACCTTCCGCATGAAGTCTGTAATGTTATCTTGGCAGCCAGGCGTCCCTCCACCAAAACGGTATACACAGGTCATTGGAATAAATTTGTGGCATGGTGCACAGACAAGTCTGTTGACCTCCTCTCTGCCCCTTTCTCTGAGGTTCTCTTGTTTAAACTTTCGCTGGCCCAGCAGGGCTCTACTTTAGATACTCTCAAAGGTTATTTGTCTGCAGTCTCTGCTTTCTTTCGGTTGCCTGATCAGCTGTCTTTGGTTAAATTTTCTATTGTAAATAGGTTCCTTAAAGGCTATATTCATACGCTTCCTCCTTCTCCATTCATTATCCCCCAGTGGGATTTGAATCTGGTTCTGACATTCCTCATGTGCACTCCTTTCAAGCTTCTCCATAATTGTCCTCTTAGGCTGCTCAGTTTGAAAACAGCTTTCCTTTTGACCATTACATCTGCCCGCAGGGTGTGTGAGCTGCAGGCATTGTCATCTAAGCCACCCTACTTTTCCATCTATCCTGACAAAATGGTGCTTCACACACGGGCCTCCTTTCTTCCGAAAGCGGTTACGCCCTTCTATGTAGCCAATCCATCACCTTGCCTACTTTTTACGCACGCCCACATCCATCTAAGTAAGAGGAGAGACTCCATCGCCTAGACCCGAAAAGAGCATTGGCGTTCAAACTTGATCGTATCAAAAAATCGTGTGGATGATCAACTGTGTTGTTTATGTGGGTGTGAAGAAAGGTCGGGCGGTGCAGAAGAGAACCATCTCCAGATGGGTCGTACTCTGCATTAAAATGTGTTCCACATTGGCTAAGAAGCAGCCCTCGGAGTACTTGCTTGCTCATTTTACCAGAGTTAAAGCGGCAACCACTGCTTTAGCATGCAGAGTTCCGGTCCTGGACATTTGTCAGATGGCAACATGGACATCTCTGCACACGTTTACCAAACACTGCTGCCTGGACAGTCAGGTACGTATGGACGGACACTTTCCCCATTCTGTCCTACAGGACTTTCTGGTGTATCTATTCTGAGGTAAGAATTCTGCAGCTAGATGTCTCTATCAGATGGACAAGTTACTTACCTTCGGTAACGCCTTATCTGGTAGAGATAATATCTAGTTGCAGATTCCTTACTGACCCACCCACCCTCCCCACAGACTGATTTTTAGGGACAAGGGAGTCCTAGTTTTGACACACCAGTAGTCATTGTTCTTAATGGCTCTGCCAAAAGAAAGTGATGTCACTGCACCGGGGTGGTGCCTATATAGCACCCGCAACATCATGTCCACCACAATTGCGGCCACTCATGGAGCTGATCAACACCACCTAATGGCGCTCAGGGGTGCTGCTCATAAAAAATCTCCAGATCCGGACTGATGCCTGGGGGAATTCTAAGTTAAGGAATCTGCAACAAGATATTGTCTCTACTAGATAAGGTGTAACTTAAAGTAACTAACTTGTCCGTTAACATGTGCTTAACCCTCTTCCTTCGGTAGCTTGGCACAAAAGCAGTCAGGCTTATCTTAAAAGCAATGTGTAAAGTATTTACACAGCACACAAACAGTATTAAAGTGAAAATGCAACACAAGAAAAATCTCACACCAATTTAGAAAAATAGAATAAAATGTAATAAATTATTTGACACCCAAATCCAATCAGTAGAACCAAAGATTTGCAATTTTAAAGAGTTAGGTAGAAATAGTGCTTAAAACCACAAAGTGCCAACTGTGGTTATCTAGTTGTTCCGGGCTGGAACAAAGTTACAACTTAAGCCAACCGCAGTTGAGCATGGGTCGGATACAGGGGCCAAGTTAGACCCACTAAACAAAGTACCTTAAATCTGGTTGTGGAGCTTTGTGAGGTCCCACGTCACGGATGCATGATGCAGCGGTTCTTCATAGAACCTACAGGGCTGCGATGTGATGTCCTGCAATGAGAATGCGTCACCCAGCTGGGGTTCTGAGGAGCTGCTGGGTGCAATGCGAGGTCCTGTGTCAGGGTTGTGCTGTGCAGTGGCGGTTCCGAGGCGTTTTGGGGTACTGTGTTGATGCTTTGCGCTGCAGCAGTTCCAGTGTAAGATGATGCGTCACACTGCATGGTTCTGCTAGATTTTAGGCTACATTTGGGATGGCAGAGCACCTTCAGATTGACTTCCAAGGGTGCAGGACTGGCGTGGCACCACTTGGGGGGCAAGACTGAAAGCAGGGAAAGTCCAGGTGATGGGTTCAAGGTGGTTAAATCATTTTCTGTCCCTGAAGCTCTGATCAGGAGTGCATCCAACTAGCCCTTGGAGTCACTCTGGGTTCAAGGTGCAGGTTCAGTCCTTCTCTCTCAGACAGCAGTGTAGCTGTCTTTCTTGCAGTAGAGCAGCACAGCAGTTCTCCCGAGTCTTCCAAAGTTCCAGATATATACTGAAGAGTTGGGTATGAGGGTCCACTATTTATCCTTGGAGCTAGCTTTGAAGTAGAAGGTTCTAGAGGGCTCCACCCCCAGAGGTGTTTGACATTTCCCTACCCTGGCCTCAGCTTGTCTGTGGGCATAAATGTCTAGTGTGTAACCATTTGTGAGTGTGTTGAGGCAGAGTCTTTGTGATGTGCAAGTGTTATAGGTGACAGCTCCATCACCTAGTCAGAGATGGCCCATCCTGCTAACACCTATTCCCTCTTTGTCTCACTGTCTGGAAGTAATACACAAAGACCAACTGCCAGCTACACCTAGCCATGTGACCCAGGAAACAGGCCGCAGCCACCAAATGGTTGGAACAAGGAAATGCCAACTTTCCAAGAGTGGCATTTTCAGAATTGTGACAAAGTCCGGCTTTACCATTAAAAAGTGATAGCTTTCAATTGCAGGCAGTTAGGAGCAGCGAGTTTGGTGCCTAAAGAATTCTAATTGAAAACCTTAAACCTTAAAAATCTGTATTCTGATCAGACAATTGCAGACTATTAAAGTGATAAATACATGTTTAATTTTGTCAATTCCTACTTGCACAGAAAGTTTGATTTATACCTCACAATAAAAAATGAAAATGCATCTTTTATTTTTCACAATTACAAACACTTGCATCAAAAATGAGAAGTTTATTTTTGCTTCTTAAGCAATGTTAACAGTAAGCGCCGAAAAACAGGAAATAAAATAGTCAAATTCGAAAACTTTACAGAAGTAGAGGTGTACAAAATTCACATAATTTTCATTTGTGTAATTACACAAAATTGCAGAAAATTATGAGAAATCACTTGGAATTACTCAAAATGCAAAACTTCCATTTCGCTCCACATAATAGCTCAAGTGGTGTTCTCGTGGGTGTTAGAAGCAAGGGTGCATTTTGTGGAAAAAAAACACATGCTCAACCAGCAACAGCCACTTACAGTTTGGTGGTTCCCATGGTTGCTATGGGCCTGTGCTAAATGTAATTGGCACATAGTTATACAATGTGATATCCTGGCATAATTTCAAGAATTTTGCCTAACAAGCCTAATGTGAAATTATGTGAGCATAAGTCAGTGCAATGGCAATTTTGCACAGGCCTACTGAGGAGCCCTCTAAACAACCATAGTCTTGCTTATCCTTCAGTTCTGGTATCAGTAAATTTACTGACGTAGGATATCTCTCAGAGTTCTGTACGCTAGTAACAGGATGACATAAACCACTCTGCAGCCCATTCTCATTACTACTGTAGTATCCACAAATAGGTAGGCTTCTTCTCAACTTTATTAGCAGCAGCCCAATGCATGTTGGATCTTGCATCTTTTTCTTCATATTCAAAGCTATTCCTTTAATCATAGTAGTACAAGCGTAGTGCATCCTGCATATTTTCGAAGAATGAGTAGTGTTGGGTTCCACGTTATGTTTTGCTCTCCAACACTAGTTATTTTGAGAAGTATTACTCCTGACCTTCTTGAGAGATGTCTGGACAGCAGCTCATTTGTGTAAGAGAGCAAAGCACTCGGATCTTCAATTAATTTGCATAATGAAAGAGATCCCATTAGTGTGAACAAATTCCTTAATCATGTTCTTGTTTTTAATAAGCATGTAGGGAATTTGATGTTAATATTTTCATGTAGCATTATGTTGATGAAATTGAGTAAATAACCCATCCACTTGTATCTGCTCAGGAAATGCTGAGCTGTGTCTGTGCATTTGTAGCTGTATGGCTGCTATGACTAAGTGTGTGAATTGGCTATAAACTATAGACAATCTAAAAATAAAACAAATGACACTAATGGCCTGATTTAGATCTTGGCGGATGGAATACTTTGTCACAAACATTATTATCACCATAGGATATGATGGGATTGTAATACAGCAGACAGTATATCTGTCACATTTGTGATGTAGTATTCCCCTCCACCAAGATCTAAATGAGGCCCTGAGTCTCTAACACAAGCTCAGAGTGTCTAACTCTATCACTACGCTTAAGGGCTGAGAGTTATCCCGTATTTTTTGCAAGTAAAATATAATTTTTACCGATGATTTACATGCTTGTTTTGAAAAATCTTTTTAATTTTTTATTTTTTTTTGCATCCTAAAACATGAGATGTCTTCTAGTTTCTGAATGTGATAACATCACACTGACCTGCAAAACCTACTAAACCCAATTAATTATGCATCAAAAGAGCCAACTGATCAGGTTGTTAATTTGAATTGCAAGGATTTTTGTCCTGAAACTAGAACATGGTTTTTATTTTAATGCAGTAACAGGGCAAAAAGATAACCGTTGCAAAGTGGAAGCATCTGGGATAGTTAGACCTTTGGGATCACAGGCTGCAAGAACTGAAAACCGATGAAGCATTGATTTCTTAAGTCTTCATTAGCACTGAGCCCTGCATGTCTTGTCATATTTGCAGATTCTTCAGAAGCCGACCCCTGAGCAGAAACACCACTTGGCTGGATTCTCCAAACGAGTGGCTGCCGCTGTCACCGAGCTTATCCAGAGCACAGAATCCATGAAAGGTACCTTTGCATTCTGCCATCGATGTCTGTGACAGGTTTTTCTGGGTTTTTTTGACAATTAAAATGTGTTTTGTACAGTCAGATAGAAATGAATAGAGTTTCACAAGATGCACAAGTTCATGAAGGGGGCAGTTTCCAGTGAGTACTGTAATGTTACTTCTAGCAATTGCTGACCCTGATGTAGAAACTGGTCCTTCACGTTCTTGATGCTGAGACTATCTCGCGTGACACACTCTTTCTTTGCCGGGTAGTGGTAAGGGATATTTAATTAGTAAATAAACTGGTGCTCAGGAAGAATATGCTAATGCATAATATTAACAATATTTTTTTTCCTTCTGGCTGTTGGATTGCATTTCCCTTTGAGGTGGCTTGCAGTGGTACCTAAAACTGGATTTGTGGGAGTCATCCCAGTGTCACTGACAGCAGTTTTACACAGGAAACACAGACCAGAGTAATATAATACTCTCCCTCTCAGCAGGACAAACATTTGACTGGAAGATGGGGAGAAGATTTAGAGACAAAGTGTGGACCTGTGACTTTCGCACTTATGAACAAGTAAAAGTAGTAAAGCGTTCTCCACTCTCATGACATCACATCAGGAATAAGTTCTCACCAGTGACATCATAACACATTAGAATGACTGAGAAGCGGCACTGAATGTGAGCAAACTGCATTCCCTGTAGACACATAGCTACATTAACCTACAGTGGGATAATCCAGTCTTAATCTTTCAGATAGCTCTGCTTTAGTGTTTGGAAAACACTCAGCTTCTTTTTTAGGAAAGAAAGCTGCCCCTAATTCTTGAGATGAATCTCCACAAGTTTGGGATACGTCTTGCCCTACTCTTTGATCGTATGCGCGCTCTCTGTATAATTTTTTAGATGCTTTTGACAGCTATCAAGGTCATTGGTGCTGCTGAGGTTTTCAGGTGACATCAGTTTGGGGACCTTGCATACTTTTCTAATATGTGGTGTGTGGTTTTTACCAGTGCAGAAGTGCAACTTCACAAGGGCATGCGGAACATGATTTGGTCTTCTGAGTTGCAGAAAAAATGAACCACCTATAACCATCAAAAATAAAGCAAACAAAAAGCCATGTTTACAGCACTATTAAAGGCCCTTAGAGTGTTTCCGGTAATGGGCCAGGTATTGTCGTTTCAGGATCAAACCCACTCAGTTGGGACTTCAGTAGTCATTCCTCTAACTGCTCAAATAAAATACATCTATTTTTCTTAATATTTATGTAAATGTAATGTGTAATTTAAATGTAACGCGTAATTTAAATATAACGTGTAGGTCTATATTGTGGCTGCCTATTGCTCCGCTGTACTACTGTTCAGTGAAACTTGGTTGGCAGCAGGGCACACTTGTGATCTTCTCCGCAGTTCTTAAGTATGCTTAATTTTCTGCAGATTGTTTTTTACTGGTGTGACAGAAGTTCAGCGGCCCTTGTTCAGTTTGTGAACAAGACTCCAACTGTGGTAGTGGTGTCAGTAACATAAGCCAGTGGCTACCAAACGGTGCCCATTGGCTTCACTATGGATTCCAGATCACTACATGTGTACACTATCAGGCTCAGATAAAAAGCTGTTGAACCCTGACACATTTAATTGATCCTTCAGTCTATCCGTTGTCTGTAATCCTGTGCAGTGAGAGTTAACAGTAAATTGGTCTTGGATTACTGCAGGGGCGTATAGTGAACACAGTTCTTAACAGTTTTTCAATAAGTTGTTCATCGTTGTACTTCAAGATTAGACAAACAAGCTGCTGCCTTTTTTTGTATCGCATATTTACAGGCTCTCGGACACTTTGTAGATCCTGGTCTTCAGGACTCAGTAAATCTTCTTTTTGGGGTTACAAAATGTGTGGTGGTAAGTACTAGCAATCAGCCCACTGTCCATCCATTCCAACCATCAGGCAACCCATGTTATAGCAAGCTTAGCCCATTTTTCTTTTCGTTGTTTCCATAAACGTTCTGTTACTTGTATGCGTTTTGGCACATATTGCAAGCATCAGACTTGGTGAATCAGTTGAGATGTGTTGAACTGCACCATTGTAACATTTCATCGCCATTTTATAAAATGTGAATTCCTTGAGCAATATTTATGTCCACAGCAGTTCCACAATTGTCTGTCCCTTTGATTGTGTGATACTCCAATTGTCTGAACTAGCATAGAAAGACAGAGAAAGAGTTGATGAGACGTATATACATTTGTACAAAATGATACATGGATGTTCTTCATCCTTACCAGTGAAGCATAGGTACTGCTGATTAATTAATGAAAGGTTTAGGTGGACCTATCCTAATCAGGATCCCTTAGCTTGGGATTCAGAATTGTCATTGCTGTATCAAGCTGCAGAAGTGTTTTTTCCTTTATTGACATTGTCACATGGTATGATTGTAGGCGTGCAGGAGGGGTCACATGCACACGGTGATGCTGACTTCGTAGCTGCTGACTTTGAACCTACTGGGCAATTGTACTTGCCAGTTCTAGATAAAAAATGAAGAGATTGCCTATAATTACAAGATATCCCTTCACTTGTGTGTCATTTGTAACCACAAAAGTAATTGTGATAGACTAGGGTTGAATTATCTTGTACACCATTTGTAAATAATTCTAACAGATGCCTATGCCTGCAGATTATTCAACTGAAATGATTGAAAGATGTACACAGGGGGTTTCAGTGGATCCAGGGTGAATTCCATCACCATAACAATACTGCAGCCTCTCTCCAAATGGAGATCCTTTCTTGTATATGCGCAGTCTCTCAAGGCCCCATACCTCAGTTCCTATTTATACTTTTTAGTTCCTGAGAAAACATAAACTCAGAATCATTGACACATACTCAAATATGAGTGTCGCACTGAGGAAAAAAAGTGATGGGTGGATGACTTGCATTTTTCTCTGCCACTTGTAATTACTCTGGGCTACCATCGAGTTCCATTGTCGTTTTTGCCAGCATGCTACCTAACACAGGAACCAACCGTTCTCTTTCAGAAGTGACCTGCCCTGGCAATATGGCTTTGACTTTTGTTGGAACAGAATTTAGACTGTTTTGCCTATAGCTGATTTCTAGAGGCACAGGTGTTCTTCAATAGTAAATTTAACGTCAGCATACAGTAGGTAACTCCAACTGGATTGTATACGTCATTACCCATAACAGAGAGATAATGGTGCTTCAAGTCCAAGCATAGTACATAAAACATGTTAATACACTGAGCACATCTTCAAAGTTGAATGATGTTAGTTTGTTAATGCAGAGGAATTGAGACACCAGAGTAGTGGAGATCGTACATTGAGCAATTTGCGGTAGTCCCCTTTCTTTGTGGTTGTACGGATATATTCCGGGGTACCATTGATGGTTAGAGGCCCTAATAGGAGATTTCCGCAAATGACACAGACATGCATGCCACCGCTAGAAGGTGGAGTGATTACCTGCTCTTATCTCAGTGTACAGTGTAAACATCTGTTCATTTATATCTCCTCATACATAAACACTGGGGTTAGTAGTTTTGTTTTTATGACCTTACTTATAGTCGCTGAGATTTTGGTCCAGATTGTCTTAATTACTAGAAGAAAGGTCTGAATTCTGAAGTTGGGGGGGGCATGGATTCTGAGGGGTAGAAGAGGTTGGCTACCTGCCTAGAGATTGGATACTTGATCTAGGAGCTCCATCTTTGTCATACATTGGGTTATGCCTTCTTCAAGGCACTGAGCAGAAAATTCAAACCCAGGCTGACTGATCTATATTCTCTGGTGGAAGGCAAGCTCCATACCATTAGACCTCTTGATGGGATTAAACGTGTAGGTCCTCGTGACAATACCTCTGCAATGTGTGACCTGAAATAAAGGGGAGGATTGGGTTTATTGCAGATGTATAGGGAAGCTGTAGTAACATGGGTCAAGGTCCTCAAAGAATCCTAGTGGATGCTCCCAGAGGACAGGTGGTAATATTCCATGAGTGGAAGCTGCACCAGGAGGTTGCAGACACTGTCTTTCTGAAATATGGGATCCCTCAGGTAGATGTTTGTTGCTACTCATCAGATCAGGAAGTCCATGTGCTCTTCTTGAAGAAGATTCCTCTTGAGGGTTACTTTCAGTAGATCTTGATTATGGACTCAAATGTTCCTCTCTACTATGTAATATCTCAGTATTTATGATTTAATATAGTTCTGAGGGAGTTGAGAGTTCTTAGGTCCCCAATGATCCTTTGGTTTATGATGGAATAAGGAGGACATGGGTTTGAGATCTATGCAGACAATTGTCTCCTATGTTTGTACAAAAGAGGTGTCCTGTCTCATTTGGGGAGCTTAGAGAAACTCTTCCACTCGAACATGGCAAGCCTCAAGCTTCATGTATGTCTCCTGTAAGGCTAAGGTATAACTGTAGATTTATTAGCGAGTCTACCAGAGGTTTTGCTGTCAACCAAACTAGTTTCCTCTAACTGATAGAGATATTTCTCATCTTAATGTAAATAAAGGGATACTGACCCATTGCTGTGTTCCACTGCTACAGTCTGTAACTTGCTTTATCTCTGGCTTGGGGATACCTTAATACATATGCATTTAAGGGCTTTGTGGCTCCTCCCCGGATCAGATTCTACTTCTTTTGATACTTGCTGTTATGTAGTTTCTTAATGGTTTGATGAAGTGGTTGCCTCCAAAATCTTTTGTGGTTTCTCTATGAGACTTCGCTCGGGATCAGCAAAGACAAGTTTGCTAATGTTCAGTCCTTCTCTACGTCCACGTAAAAAATGTGCCAGTCTGTTTGAACAGCGAAGATCTGCGGATCCAGTTACTGGTAAAGGTAGTATTACCAAGTTTTAGTCACCCTGCCACTAAACCTATCTGGATCCAAGTAGAAGGCACGCACAAGCTTTCCTGCAGCAAGGAGAGGGTCAGGGATGAAGCAGAACTCAACAGACGTAGTAGATGCCAAGTCTTCCCGTTCGCACCAGGCGATGATGATGATAATGAATTTTGTCTTAACCTGTGACAGTGCTTAATTTGAGCCAGTGGTTTCTGGTGCTTGGGCCAGCCCATAATTGGCAACACCAACACATGACAGTCTGCCATGCTTGTCTAATTTAGAGATGAGCACAACAACTGTTGTTTATTAATTCAATATACATTAAAATGACTAATACCTACTGCCAAAGCCGTTGTTATAGTTTTGGGAGCCTGGAATGATCAGAATTGTCACAATTGTATGAGTGTAATGGTAAGTAGTTGTGTAGTTGCTCTAATCAGCAGAGCTGACAGCAGCAGTGGGTGGTGTAAGTGGAAATGGCCCCCAGTGAGGCCACAGCAGTGGATTCATTGAATCGACTTTGACAAGTTCTAAACAGCATTTGGGCTTATGAACTGGAGTGGCAGGAAGGCTTTCCTCTGTGAGGTTCAGACCCACGCCTTCTCTCACCATCATCAGCGCTCAGCCCTCAACAGGCAATGCCGCACCACTTCAGTCATTCTGATAGGAAGTAGTCAGGTGAGACTCTAACTTTGAATCACAGGCCTTCTCAACTGCACTGGTGTGCAGCTCAGTTCTTCCTTGTTGAGATACCCTGAAACGCCTTACTTGTCAAGAGGGCTAGTATTTATGTTAATAGAAAACCAATCAGCTCTCCTGCAATGTTTAAATTCAGCAAAGCGACTCGTAGAGTGTACGTACACTGCATGATTACAACATGCAGGGGCAGTGGAGCTGTACCCAATAGCAGGCCACATCTCTTGGAGAAGCGCATCATGGTAAGAAGATGAGGAGGGGCTTAGTGGCAGATACAGTGGCTACTAAAAAGCCTTAAGATTTGACACTTCCACCTCAGCACTTTCACAAAGCTTTTCCCTGTAGACCTGGTGCTTCTTTTCATTTGGGAGGCTGACTACGTTGACCTTGATGGTCCACACTTACTGTAAGATGCACTCACCAGAGAAGGGCCAACTCGGCTTCTTCTTCTGGTAGAACTTCAGGAAAGTGCAACCCATGCCATCACTCCCAAAGTTCCGCAGGGCAACTTGAAGGCCCCCGAAGGCTTTCCTCCCCGCTCTGTCCAGTTCATTGGAGGAGAAACGCACGTAGATGAATTTTATGAAGTCACGGTCTGTGTCCTTCTTGCCCACCGTGCCTATGGAGTACATTCCATCCTTATAGTTGGTGTTGCTAGTGTTGCGGTGCAAGATGATGGTGTGCAGAACCATTAGCATTGCCTCTTCAATTTGCTAGCCTTCCACTGACAGCACCTCTGATTTGCAGCTCATCTTGCGGGATGGCTGTTAAGGCTGCACAGCGAGATGATAATAAGCCTGCTCATTGTATAAGGAAAGAGGGAAAGAAATGCAAAATTACTGTCTCCCAGCTAAGCAGCGACCTAGGCAACCTCATAAAAAGGCCTCCAACATTTTGGGTTGTCTCACGCACCTAAGCAGCCAAAATGGATGCAGCTGTACACTCGGATAGGCTTGCAGACTGCCCTGTTGCGCAACCATGATATACACTATACACCTGCGTGTACCCCCCAACCGTGTGGTAAGTGCTGCTGGCATTCTGTGACTCTTCTCTGTTGGCAAAGTGTTGATAAACTAGGAAAGTCGGCAGCTTCACTTCTACTGCAGGTCTTATGTCCCTGGCAGCCTGGGCAACCTGCACCCATCTTGCCCGCTGTCTCCACAGTTCTCAAGCCCCCACAAGAGGCAGCGAAAAAAGAGCAGGAAGATAAGAAACAGACTCTGCAGTACAAACGAATGCAAAGGAAAACTATATCAACATGTCCCCTTCATTTGTTTTTCTTGTAAGTTTGACAATAGTTTAAGTACAAAATAATATTGAGCTGTGATCAACAGGAATATTTCCCACATTTTTCTTGGTACTTGAGGTTGCGAGCGGTGCTCAGATTATGTGCATCCACCTTGAGTTTCTGAGTGATATTGTGGACTACTCCAGCAGAGACTGTAAATGTCCCTCAGAACTCCTCAATACAAACATCCCTCTTGTTGATTGCTGTACACTTATGATTCTAAATATATTACTGTTTCTGTTGGAGCCATAGCATTCTTTTCCAGCCTATCTAGAAAAACATTAAATAGTAATTAATTAATTTTTACCTCTCTGTTAGCCAGGTGCAGGAATGCTCTTGATTAAACATTTTCTTTTCTTTTTCTTTATTTTAACAAACCGGTGCGTGTCCAACAGTGTCTCCCTCATTTCAGCTTGATGTCACTCTAGCAGCCTTCCCCCCATGTTGATACAGAAAAAAAGCACTTTCCCCGCCAAACCTGCAAAGCCAGTACTCTCTTCACAGTTTTCGGGGGATCACCCCATCCAAATAAAAATTGTCTTGTCTGCCACACCTCCCAATCATTTCCTGATTTTTCTCGGGTGCGCTGATACAATGGTTGACGTCATGGGAGGAGGGAAAAAAGTAGTAGTTTTGTTACCTTGAAAGAGTTTGTGTATAGTGGTATTACAAACTGTATAAATATTACAGTAGAGTACCCATAAAGCAGATCAATGACCTTGTGCTTCATCATACACATCCATCATGAACAGCTCCCTTGTGGTCCTCTGTGCCATGTGCAGCGCATCTTGTGGACCAGAGCATCCCCCCCCTCTTTATTCATGCTCTGCGCATCCCACGAATTAGTCACCCCAGAGCACTACTTCTGTCCTTTTACTGAGACGTGGAGATTAATTTACTGCAGAAAATGAGGGTTGTCAGAACACCCGAGTGTGTGTAGTAGTAAGTGCTCGTAGTTGACTGTGCTAGTAGTTTTACTGTTATTGATATAGCATCAGGGTTTAAGTGCATGAATGTGAGCCCCGTAAAGCTGGAGCCGTACATGACAATCTGCTCCTCTCCCAGTGAGAGATACTGACCAGAGGGGAGGTAGAGGAAATCGTAGTGATTTCTAGGTTAAGGCAAAGACTTATGCTCATTGGCTTCTGTTTCAGGAGTGTTTATTCATGCCATCAGTTCACTCTTCGTTGACATCACAGCCTCCTGCGCGTGTGCCTCTGCCATCTCAATGTCTTTAGGTATTTGTGTTTACTGTCATGATCCCTGCATGCACTCCTAATGGAGGGACCAGGCTCTGAGCTTTAGATAACGGGTCCATGTTAGTCTTGTTTGCTCTCTGAACCCATCTTTACCTTCATTGCGCTCTACGTTTTCTCTGATTCCAGGTACGGAGTGGGTGGACCCGGAAGATCCAACTGTAATTGCTGAAACAGAACTGCTGGGGGCAGCAGCGTCCATCGAGGCAGCCGCTAAGAAGCTGGAGCAGTTGAAACCCAGAGCCAAGCCAAGAGTAAGTGAACATCAGGTGGCAATTGTCATAGCTTGTGTGTATTTTTGCGGACAGCTGGTATGTGGTGCTTGCTAGTGATCTTTGTAAATTGTCTTGGCTTATAAGGCTCTTTTTATCCTTGCTTTGACAGGTTACATCAACATTAAATGCAAAAGTAGATATGTTTGTATGACAGTACTTGATGTGATCTGATTTCATTTTTCAAATTATAGAGAAATGTTATTTGTGTTGAGGGGTTCTTTATTAAAAAGAGGTGAGCACCAAGTGCCAGAAATTTTGGTCACACGTTTTTAACAAGATGAAGAATAAACATATAAGCAATCATACAATTGAAGCATCACAGGGTTCTTTTTGAAAGAGTGAGAAAAACACATGTGGGAAGAGTGAGAGAACGTCCATACCCAGTTATGCTGAATAACTGCTGAGTTACTGAACACAGACCAAAACAAGTAACATCTTTATTTGTAAGGGTGTGATCTTAAGTGAACAGTTGGTGGAACCAAAGTTTCTATTCCATATGTTCTGGATCTTGAGGCATAACCTAATTGGTTCCCTAAAGGGTCTGGATTCTAATTCTGATAGCTCTGCCTGCCAACAGTGGTCCGAGTCTGGCAGATATATATCCTTTTTGGACACTGGTGATTTGTAAGCTTTTTAGAAAGATCCTGTGCTGCATGTTGTCCACCTCAAGAATAGGCCTCTCAAGATTCTTGGCCCAGCATGCTGCACATAAGGATGACCTGTTTAAGTGAATGGGAGTTTTATCAACTAAAATTGCCTGGTATATTAACGAAAAGGCAGAAGGGAGTAAGCTCTTCAGGAAGGTCCGGTTTCTGTAAACATGAGACCAACATCCCTTTACCTGGATGTAGTGAAACAGCTGAGTGTGTTTGCGTGTGCCGTTTTGTCTTGCAATGGGATGAATTTTATTTTAGTTATAAATGGTTCCAGGTTACTCAAGCCTTTCTTTTCCTACCTATGAAAGCATTTGCAGGTTAAAGATGGTGGGTTAATGAACGGAGGTGACATTGGTAAGTTCTATGCTGGGTACTTGGCTTTCAACATATTTCTGAAGGCAGCAGAAGTAGTTTCCTGATACGGAGATGAGTTTTGTGTTTTATTCTCACTATTTTCTTGTTTGGAAGAAGGATGTCAGACCGAGTCCATAATTGGACCTCATGATTCTAAAATCGTTCCTGAGATGAGAAGAATTCGAAAGGCTTTTATAGAGCAGGTCCTGCAAGCCTTTTATCAGCAGAATTGGATGGTTTCCATGGAACTGCAGGAATGCTTATTTTCACATGTATTTTCTTAATGCCAGTGCTGCAGTCCCACATTATGTTCCGGTGGTTGTTATAGGAACAGAGCACTACTAATTCACATTTCTTTCCTTTGGACTCAGTTAGGCAAAACTGGTCTTTACCAAAGTCCTGGCAGTAGTTGCCACTTATCTCTGTAGATTGAGAGTGCATGCCTCTTTATACTTGTACAGCTGGTTGATAAAAGATAGATCAGCTCAACTCACTGGCAGCTCTTCTCGTTCTGCGGCTCCTGTGCCTCATTGGCTCTCTGTATCCTGGTTTCTCAGGCCTCGCCGAGTACGAGCCTGGAAGTGTGGTGTCTGCATTGTCAGTAGTTGCAGCAGTTGAGGTGCCTGACAGATAGGGTGATTCTCTACTTTTGAGTGTTGGAATATCGTTGGTGATGATGGTGCTCAGAAACACTGACGTACAGTCAGCCCTTTTGTTCCCTGCTGGTACACCTAACAGAGACGATGGTCTCCTTTTGTGAAGAAGGACAATGTAATCAAGGGTTTAAGATCTCCTTCATGACAGCACATCTATATCAACTTTCTCTATCTGAGGGCCTTTGCTTGATGCTAAAGCCCTTCCACCCAGCCCCACAACACCACCACCATCTATCATTACGTACAAAGTGGGGTTGGGTGGTGTCCAGTATTTCCTGTGTGGAAGCTCTTGAACTGTGTGATCCCCGATTGTGAACCACTTGGCATTGTCCATGAATGTGGACCCTTGTAAGTGGGCTCTGCATGGTGGACCACACGTGGAAACTTCATTCTGAGGTTCATTAGATTATCTTTTTCTCTGTGGAATTTCTGCCATGTGGACCTATTTGACTCCTCGACCATTATGGGGGTGGCATTGGTTTGTGCTCTCCAAGAGTTCCTGTGAGATGTTTTTCTGATTTGGTGTAACCTCATCCTCCACTATTCTTTTCCTCTTTCCCTGTGATATCTTAAGTGCTTCAGAATGCGAAGTGAGACCAAGCACAAGTGTTCCAGGTCGGGTACCTCTCAGAAGCATGACACAGCTTCAAATAGAACACGGCAGACATACACATCTTGTTTTCAGATCATCTTACTCTTCCTGGTAATGTTGGTCTGCCTGTTGTAGCGCAGGCATTCTATCGACTGGACATGTCAGGTTCGGCAATACCTCGATAAGGAGGCACAGTTACGGTGATGAATGGGGATCTCGAGTGGAGCAAATCCAGTGCCTTATTTGATCTGGTGGAGACCACCAGCACAAATATTTGGGGACTGGTACCTCATTTTTCTTCATCAGACAGTGACTCCACCCTCAATTCCAATAAAATATCATACTGCACACCTTTTAGGGTGACAGTCATGTGTTTGAGTTTGCCTTTAAAAGGAATAACTGAACCTCACTGCAGTGGTCGAGATGTTAAATGTTTTGTAGCTGCCTAGCACTCCCCATGTCTTGTGAAAAACCTTCAGTCAGGCCGTATGCCTTTCTTTAAAGTAGGCAGTGGCTCATTCATCTGGGAAATTAACTTATGTGTCCTTGTGTACTCCTTCCCTTGCCTCAGTCGCTTTTTGGTCCTACTGATTTAGGTTAGTTGATCTTTGCTGGGTTTTCAAAAAATGTTCATGCTTTGGGCCAGCCTACCCTTATTTATGTTGGTCCCTTTCTTTGAGAAAGCTCTGCTTAATCTAGGCTCTGGAAGAGATGTTTGTCCTGGCTTTATTTAATGCTCATCGTCAGCAGGACCTTACGATAAACCTCAAACCCTGTACAGTGTGTTACCTGGAATATTGGTGATAATGTTTTGAACTTCTGTGATGTTGTGTCTGAGAGGCCATGGGTCATGCATCAGTGTGGTTGGGGGGGACGGTGGTAGCATTCGGTGAGGGAGTTTACCAACTGTGCTTTTAAAGTCATTTTCCACTGGAGTCGGGCCACCGTACTACTATGACTATGCAAACCGGGCCTTGTACAACCTTTCCGCCCATAAGTCTCAAGGTAATGAGGGCGAGCAGTCAAAGGCTTGTGAGAGAGCTTGTGCATGGGGGACAAAGACTAAGAACACAACAGTAAACCAACAGACCCATAAATAACTGTCCAGCCCAGTATTTGTCCTTGTATAAAAGAAAGTACTTTTAATATTGCAGTGTTCCAAAATAGGTCACACTTAGATAGGTATCAGGCTTAAGGTTAAAGAACCTCCTCCTCACACTATGGTGCCCTTTCCCTCAACCCCCTCCCCCCTCAACTAACTCCCCCACAATCCCCCAGGTCTACAGTGGTCCCCTCTCATAGGTTGAGTGTAGGCAAAATTATGCACAGGTGCAATTTTTACTAAATGGTTGCCCCTAGGGAGATAGTGCGTCAGTTTATGTAGTTATTTATTCCACAAGAGTGTTACTACTAAGGATAAGCCCTTAGCACCGTTTGTCTTTGCTCGTGTTTACAGTGTCTGTGCCTGGAAGTTGTGCCTCGCTGTGACCTGGTTGGCGAAGGACTAGTGGGTGCTAGCTGGTGTTGGCACCAGCGTACACATAGGCAGCACTGCACTTCTGTCTCTTTTAGACAGCTTCAAATTTCGGCTTAGAGTGTGGGACCGCTGAGGCCTGGTCTTCAGGCGATACAACCTCTTGGGCATGCGTCCTTAACAGGCACCACTTCTGGGCCCTGTGTCCAGGACTGGCTGGTGCAGCCTTTGCACCAAGGCAGTCTTCCTGCTTCAAGAGTTACTGGCCCCTTGAGGTTGTGCCGCGTCCTGGAAGCAGCAGGTCAGCCATCTGAATGTAAAAGTCCCAAGTAGCACGAAGCGACTCAGTTGCCCTTCTTCATGTAGTTCACCACTAGGACCGCATTTGGGAAGACTGAATGACCTCTACTCGGGGGCATAGCTGGGCTTCTCTATCAGGGCACTCCTGTTTTCTCCCTGAACAGGCATTCAGGCTTCCTCCGCCCAACAGAAATGTGTCAAGATAGATCGTGGTGGATGGTCTGAAGTCTTATTTTTGTCAAAGTCCTGTGCATTTGTTTCAACAGAAACATATTTGCTTCATACCTAGGTGTTACCACAAAGATTTGCATTGGAGCAGTACACTTGTCGATTCGGCTTTAAGCAAGTTGTTGCGGCATGAGTGCAGTTACAGGATCATGAGCTTCGTTGTCACCTTCTCCAATCCGATCAGATGATGCATCCCTCGTTCTTGTCGAAGTTGTCTAAGCTGTGGACATTGTGAACCTTTAAGTTCAACATGTATTAGAGACCCTTCAGAGCCTTGTTTGTGTTTGCTGAATCATGTGATGCCTGCTGCATAAGGGCCATCATTATATCCATGAGTTTGTAGAGGTTGTGGTTTGAAAGTTAGGAGAGGAGATTCTAATAAAGAGTATGTCGCTTGCTGAGAGGTCCCATAACATGAGCATTAGTACATGCCCCGGTGGGTTGTTTTTTGTGTGTTTTTTTTTATATGAAAGCCTGTCCCTATCAGGCTTATTAGATATAGACCGGCTTATTAGGGCTGCACATCCCTCTGCCATCCAAGATTTCATTTCCTCTGGGAAGCTGGTGAAGCATGCAGGATGAATGCTTGCTTCTGTCTGTCCCGCATCACTTTGGTGTCGGGTCGCTAGATGTCCTAGTGATGCGAGTGAAAGTCCCATAGTGAAGCACAGGTCATGTTAGCTGCACCAATGGGAAAGGAAGGAGAACCTGGGTGATGGGCTTATCCCTGCGTAGCATAAGGTGTACATGCATATGAATGTGGTGGGCATTCCTGCTGTCCTGGATATTCACCTCTCCCCTCTAACTGTGGTAAAAGAGCGCTCTATTTAGCACTCCCTCAGTTAAGGAAAGGATCTGACTTCCCTTCTTAATGAAAGGCTCCTCCTTGCCACAGTGCTGGAAGACAGAATTCCCTCCTAATAAAACCAGGGAGTCCAGAGCCATTTCACGTGTCCCCGCGTTCAGAACAGAGAATGTTACATGGTCCACTAAACAGAGTCTCATCCAACAAACTACAGAGCAGTGGCCGCAACTCAAGTGGATCTGACACTGCGCTGTTTCAGTTCTTCAAAGGCCATACCATTGTGCCTGCTGAAGTAACAGATGAAAAGTGATGGCGCCTCTTTTATGAACTCTTTCTTGTATTAACGGGGACTTGATGGGTAACTTTCTACTCAAGTTTAGTAGTGCTATCAGTCTAAAATGTTCAGAATGCAACTATTTTTAAAAAACAAAAAGTTTTTTTGGGAAGGAATGATACTTTGCTCTGCCCGCAGAATGTTTTTTTTGACAATATAGAATTAAAACTCAGCTTCACCAAGATCTCATAAGGATTTCAATTCACCAGTCAAATACGCTACTATCTGTATTAGTTTACAACATTAGAGAAAATAATTGGGTGAGAGGTAGTGCCCAATAAACCTGTGAGCAGAGCACAGCAACAACAGTTTTGTGATGGTGGGTCTTAGAGCACTGCTAATAATTATAGTCCATTGACATCTTCTTGAAGGGACATTTTGCACAAGCTTTGAGAGACCCCCGCACTGTACCCCAATTTAACACAGCACCGTAACTCATGGGAGACATGTAAACAAGTACCCCCAAAGGGGTTCGGTCTCGAGAATTTGCGGCAAGGGATGTGTGGATCTGCACATGTAGGCCTGGTACAAACTGGTACTGTTGTGACGTGGGAACTGTAAGTTCTCAATGTGAACCATTCTCCGTAAGAGGGCATCCTTGTGCAGTGGGTGGATGGTGCTCTCATGGGGTGAGCCAGGGTTTGCAGTATATAGACGAATTTCCTTTTGTCGTAACCCAGCACATACAAAACTGGATTGGAGAGTTGTTCTAGAGCCATTGTTTTCCGCATGCTTAACCTGCAGCTAGCTCTGCCACTTCAGCGCCTAGAAGCGTAAAATGTAGCTAATAATTCTGAAGCACCACTTACTGTACTTGAACATTTCCATTCTGTGAAAGGATTGCTGAGCCACCTCTACATGGAGATGTTTTCATTCTTCGGCTTTACAATGTTTATTTGAATTAATTTGCACAATTAAAATAAATTAGCAATGAAGCATAGGCATCGATGGCCCTTGTGTGATGCTGTGAATAGAGACATCGTATTTCCTGGAAGACCTTCTGCTCAGGACACTTTGTTTTTCTCTGTACCCCTAGCAACAAGCTTGGCCTGAATGGAGCTAGCTGCCCTTCTGCACCGCTATGCATTTTTCATTTTAGGCTGACAAAGAGCATAGCAGCGGTGATAATAAATTGAAATACCTCTCCACCAACTAAAATCAGTGCCGAAAACTGTACGCGGACAGTTTAGAGCCCAATGTTCAACCAGACGAGCAGCGTTTACCCCTCCCGCGTGCCCAATGCCCCACTGCAGCTCTACCCTTTACACAGAGCCGTGCCACACATTTGTTGGTAATTTAAAGCTGTGATTTTTCCGTATAAGTGATGCTCACCATTTTATTTAGTGTCCACATCCATTTTCCATCACGTGATGCTCATCCTCTTCCACAAATGAGCAGACTTTAAAGGCTGTAGACCTTGCGGGACGTGTTTTCTCGTTGAGTGAGCCTTGCAGTGTCTGTCTGCAGCTTGGAATTTTACTGCCTGACTTTGA
Source organism: Pleurodeles waltl (assembly GCF_031143425.1). Taxonomy (NCBI): domain Eukaryota; kingdom Metazoa; phylum Chordata; class Amphibia; order Caudata; family Salamandridae; genus Pleurodeles; species Pleurodeles waltl. The sequence goes on from NC_090440.1 coordinate 150,430,788, forward strand.
CCTTCTCATGGCGAGACATTCAACAGAGGACTTCCGGTTTAGCCCTGTGAGTTTGGATACCCACCATAGCTGCATCAGGTATATACTCATTTTACCTGTTGTGTGCATACTGCTGCAGTCTCTTGGATTCAGGTAAGTGCATGAGCTGAAGCGTTTTTATTGATCACTGTGTCCCCATCTAATGTGGAGGTTACATGTTTGGAAAAAAGTCAAATACATTAATATGTACTAAAAAAAAACAATTGGTGGCAAAAGTCGTTAGTGTACGCGGTGCAATGGTCGATGTCAAAAGTGGGCAGTGTATAAAAGTAAAGTCTAACCAGCATTGGCAAAGCCAATAGGTTTCACCTTCCTTTGTTTTCTTCTTTTGCATTCTATTTTACTAACTGGATTATAAATATTAGAGAAATGTTATAATGTTTGTTTTAAATTTTATAAGCCGTTAATGGTTGTTTATGTTGTGATGTATGTTGAATTAATATCCCAGGGCTGAAAACTAGTAATTTGCACCTCATTTATTATGGCATTGTATTAGGGTACAGTAATGTGTAGTTAGTAAAGTGCCACTGCAGCTGCTGCACCATTCAAATCATAACTGGAAGGTAACTGCGCTTGTGACTGCCTGTTTAGTAGTAAAATATAGCAATATTTAGTGTTTAGAGGCGCTACGACAAATTTTGGGCCCTGATGCCACTGCGCCTGCTGCACCATTCAAATCATGACCCTAATGCCTGCAATGTAACTGCACTTCTGACTGTCTGTTTAGTAGTAAAATGTTGCAGTAATCTGTGTTTAGAGGGGTTCTGACACTTTGTGGCACCAGTGCCACTGCACCTGCTGCACCATTAAAACTATGCCCCTAGTGCCTGCAAGATAACTGCACTTGTGTCTGCCGGTTCAGTTGTAAAATATAGCAATAATAAGTGTTCAGTGGGGTGCCAAGAGCTTTTGTTCCTGGTGCCACTACACCTGCTGCACCGTTGAAATCATGACCCTAGTGCCTGCTAGGTAACTGCACTTATGACTGCCTGTTTAGTAATAAAATATAGCAATATTTGGTGTTTAGAGGAGTTCTGGAAACTTTTGGGCCCGGTGCTCCTGCATATTCTGCACTATTCAAATCATGGCCCTAGTGCATGCAGGATAACTGCACTTGTGACTGCTTGCTTAGTAGTAAAATATTGCAATATTTGGTGCTTAGAGGAGTTATGACAACTTTTGGCTCCGGTGCCTCTGCACCTGCTCCACCACCATTCAAATCATGAACCTATTGCTTGCAAGGTAACTGCACTTGATAAAGCCTGTTTAGTAGTAAAATATAGCAATATTTGTTTAATGGAGTTCCTAAAGCTTTTGGCCCTGGTATCAATGCCCCTGCTGCACCACTAAAATCATGACCCTAGTACCTGCGAGGTAACTGCACTTGTGACTATCTGTTTAATAGTAAAATATAACAATATCTGGTGTTTAGCGGAGTTCTGACATCTTTTGGCCCTGATACCACTGTTGCACCATTCAAATCATGACCCTAGTGCTTTGAAGATAACTGCACTTGTGACTGCCTGTTGTTAACTCACTGAGAGAATAGCAAATCGAAGTAAAATGTTGCCCAATTATACAGATAACTTTTCTTTAAAGTGAGTGAATGGTAAATAGACATTTGATTAACAGGGAAGGAAGGCTGTCTCAAAGGCTAACAAAGAGCTGCTAATGGAAAGAGAGGTGACATTTCCTGATAGTCATATCTAGTGTCTGTCTTCCTTGCTATGGTCTGCACAGTGTTGGCAAAGGTTAGACATATGAGCATATACGAAGCAAATGGCTACCAAGCCCTTCTTGTGTCCTTTTGTCTGAAGAGGGAATTCAGTCATCTCTCGTCCTCTAATACTGTTTTATGATCATGAATACTTTGCAGTTATTCCATGCATGCCTGCTTCTGTGGTGCAAATACAGGCACAGGTAATACCTGCACGAACGTTGACGCCTCCAGGGAGGAGTTAAGAATCCCTTCTAAGTGGTGATGGACTATATTTTTATGCGTTTCATGCAACCCAGCCTGGACTTCTTAACCTGCAGGGCTCTGTGTGATATGTTTGATATATTAGGTTGTTATTTATACCCAACTATATCTCAAACATATTCCAACGGTGTCCTGCTCTGTCTGCAGGGTGTCATAAGGTTAGGATAAAGAGTGATGCAAAATATCAGGAGTGAGTTCCAGAAGGTTAGTTCAAGAATGGTGGTGTTTTCAGGTACCATTCTCATGACTAGCTAGAGTCATGCACCTTGTAGGCAGGAGTGTGGAGTGCAGTGTGTAACTAAAGTGTACCATGTCAGAAGGCATCCAATGCATATTATGTACTGTGCAATAGTCGCATGCCTTAATGTGTGTGTTGGGCCTGGTTTCACTATTGTATAGTATGTGTGTGTTCTACTTTCCTGCTCTGTGTAAACCAGTCCATTCAAAGCTTGCTTCTTAAATGCTTTACAGTGTAAAGGAAAAAGACAGCTTCCAACAACAAGTTTATACATGAATGAATGACCAAGTTTACAAAGCATTTATTCATTTATCCCTCGTTATGCCGCCATTATATGTGTTATGCCCATAGTTGCCAACTTATTTTCTGCTTTTACTGGTTTTGCTCTGTTATTTTTTTTCTTGATTTAAAAAGCAAATATCATACTTTGTAGTTTAGCACACAGTACATGATTGCTGTTACCCACTACTGTCCATGCTTTTTCTGTATTTTCTTTCTTCTGAAAATCTTGACTGAAGAATGTTTGCTTTTTCATACTTTGCTCTTGGTTATTTAGGTTCGCACGGTAGCTTATGAACTATCTCAACTGTGATAATGCTGTGCAGGCAAGCACTTGCAGCTGGACTCTGGCAAAATGTTTGTGGCAGCTGAGAGCTGGTGGTAGGCGGAAATTGATTGTGCCACCTTCGAAGGTTGCTAAGAATGTTCAGTGCTCAGCTGCCTACATCCAGTGATGAGATGAAAGAACAGCAGGAAGAATTTAATTGAGGGTTTTACTGGTAGAAGATTCTTTAAAAACATCTGATTGATTTATGTATGACATGTATATTTATATCACCACCCACACCTGTCTAAAAACACTCAAATGTACGAAAAGTCTCATTGTCAAAAGTATAAAATTACGAAGAAACATATTGCAATATTGTACCCAGTTTTTAGTTGATGTCCAGGTGGTTGGGGTGTTAAAAGTGGTCAGTGGGAAACCCTGAGGCAATATGCCCTGGATATCACTCATAAGTACAATGGGGCCCCTTCCTACTCCCCAGTTTAGCTCAACAAGCCTTTAATCGAGAAGATCCTCATTGCAAGCATGAATGCGTCCCTGTCTCAAGGCATGCTCAAAAGGGATTTTAGTACATAGTGTGTAGGGCAATGTCAGAGTATTTGCTACTCCTGCCATAGTACCCGGGGTTGTGCCCTAGTCCTGTTCCTCTGCGTGGTCTACCAGTACATAAAGCATGTAGATAAAAGATCATCTGTAGATAAATAAATATGCCCGTCCTCCTCAGAATAGTTGAGGAGTCCCAGATGGGCTCAGTACAAACTGCTAGACTTTAAATCTTGTCCATAATTTTTCTAAACCTCCTTTCCTTTACTTATGTAAGAATGTAAGTTACAAAATACCTTTCACCGGCCCGTTTACATATATTAATATCGCATGTGTCTGGTATAAAGGCTTAAGATATCCAAGATAAAGGAAGTTGTAAGTAGGGTTATCCCTGTGATCATACAATTGATTCTGGATCCTTAACTCTGGGCCCAAGCAACATTCTTGATAACTTATTACTTACTACTCAGAGGTGGCTTTTTAAATTTACTACAAAAATGTATAGTTTAGGAAGTATTGCACCCCGTAACTTTTGATGAGTCTCAGTTTAGTTTTGTCTCTCCAGCAGTCCTTTTATGTTATTCTCAGTTACATGAAATTCACAATTATCGAGTGTGACGTCATAGCAGAAAGTCTGGTGAACACTGCTTCTGTATGCTGATCTCCTCCAAGACCCGAGGGATTCATGCCGCTGTGCTTCGGAATGTTTCTGGGGCTGTCAAACTGTGGTACATTACACTACTCTTGAGGAAAACATCTCTTGATGCCCGTTGCCATGGTAAAAGAGCTAGTAGTGGTAGTACAGGGGTCGACATGCATTTTAGAACACAGACTTCTGGTACTGCCGTTCTTCAAGCGCTCGATGACAGCATGATCAATTATGGATCGCTTATTGGTATCCTGAGATTCCTGAAATCACTGGGCCATGTAGGGCTCAACCTGCAATCTCCTTTTTTAAGTAGCATCTTTTATTTGAGGGTTAGTGAACTCCAGTTGAGCTCTGTGTCCATGACTTTTAATTTGTCCCCTGGGTCAGTTCTGTCACTAACGTTTTTAACCATGTAATACTTTCTATATTCTGTGATATTGACTGCTTGCATCTTGGCATCTGATCCCCCGATATATATCACCCACCCTTATCCAAGTAAGCCTAAGGCACACGTGTTGCGCTTGAACAGAATTGCAAGTCATTTTCTAAAGTAAAAAAACCTGATTGGAAGTTTAATTGTTTACCCGTAGGAACTTGTGTCTACTTTCATTTGCTAGGAATTTATCTTTTTCCAAAACTGACCTACAGCTTTCACAAAAAGATTCCAATTTAATCCTCTGTGTGTGAAAAAGATGAAGCTATATTCCTCTCTGTTGCATAATCATGCTGTTTGGGTGTTAGGTAGAGTTTACTTGGGCTAAGTTATCCTTCTCGGTCTCATGGACTCTTTAACACCATGCTGCTGTCATGCAGGTTGCCCGCACCCATTAACTTGATCGGACCAGTTCAGCCAGGAGGCATCTGGTTTGACTTTTCCTTCAGTTGTGGCTCCTGCTCAAGGTGACCTCTCATACATAAAGCCTTTAATGTGCCTTCTCTTGCTCATCTGGCAGAAAAGTTAATCCTCTCCAGAAACTATTGGGACTTAAGGAGCAAGGCTCTACAATCCTGTTCCACAGTGGGTTGAGTCCAAAGGGGAGTGGGGGGGGGAGTATATGAGTAAAAGTTGAGGTCCCCATGAAAGCTAATGACGGGTCTCTGTCTGAGGTATCCTTGAACATCCATTATATGAGCATCAGACGATCAGTGTCCAACCCACAGCTCTGAAGTGGCGGATTTACTGTGTAAGGTGGTCTGCCCTCAATATATGTTATTGGAGTCTGTGCTTTGCCTTCTGCCTCAGACTAAAGCATCTAGTCCCACTCCCTTATAAACTAAGTTGGGTGGGTGCAGCTGCCTTGTCTTACAGTCTTCTATCAGCTGAAAGAAGTCTGTCTTGGACTCCTGTACCCTTACTTTCACTAAGTGAGCTACCTCCCCGCCCCCCCGTATATCTGTTTCCATGGACACCGGGATGATTATGCCACATGAGCAGCGGTGACTTCTTTGAATATTGCTTATTTATTAGTTTGTAATACAACATATGATATTTCTAATATTGCACACTTTCTGATAGAGAGGGCATAGCTAGTTCTGGATTGCTGTATAAAAGGGGATTTCGCCTGTTGACCCTTGAAGAATGGTGAATTTTGCATGTTTAATGCAGGTCTTTTTCCCGTGACTAGTTCTGCTGGTCTGAAATACAAATCCTGATGCTCAGGACGCTGAAAAACATGCATGACAATAAATAAAGTGAGGGATATAATTCTAAAATGAACAAAAGGGTTGGATGTGTCTGTACTGTGTGAGTAAAGCAAGGATAATTTTACAGATTTAATAAATGTCTTAGGGTCACAGATGACCCTGATATGAACAGCCCAAGCATACCTTTGTCGACTTTTTAATGCCTAATAGAACCGATGGGTAGGGTCGTCATCAGGACCAGGACATTTAGAGGTGTAGTCGAGTAGCATTCCTGGGACATGCAGAATTTAATCAGTGTGTTGACTCAGCATCCATTTGGTTATATTGCAATGAGTTTGATCTAACGTGTGGAAGAGCTTATGCTAAGAGTAGTAGGAGCTTCAAACAACTGCAAATTTGACGCTTTGTCTTTCTAAATCAGGTGATCTTGGCATGCCAGTCCTCTGGCTTCCATGCTTCGGGTCCTGTATGCTCACAGGTGGTCCCTGGAGTTGGATTATTAGATTCTGCATTACGTCTCCTCAGTTGACCTGCCAAGGCTCTTCCTAGAGTGCTTGGGCTCACTCCATACGGCAAGAAACATGCATACCAGTAGCCAGATATCCTTGGTGATACGGGCCCCTCAGTTCCTGGATTTCCTCACTACCATTAAGTATAAAGATAATATTTCAAAAGGCTGTCCATACGGAAGAGCCTGCTGGACAAGAGCTTCATACGAGACTAATCGCCTGGGTGACTTGACAGATCAGCACCAGTTCTTCACCAGGAAGCTTTTAAAGCATACATCCTGGGTGGCTGAACCAGAAACCAAAAGGGCCCACATCCACCGAGGTGGTCTGCTGCACAACGCTTGTCTGTCTACATCGGTCTAAGGAAATAAACATCTGGAAACTGAGCAAGATGCCTTAGGCGCCCAAGGCCTGGAGAAGGCAGAATAAGAGTATGCACAAACAGGCTAGTGATGATTTGGGATAGAGGCACAAAAACTATAATCGAGGCACTGTGATTTGGTGGCCGCCATTGCAGTGAACCTACCCAGCTGCTTGTCATCCAACAGTAGACGTGTGTATCTCAGTTCCAGGGCCTTGTGCTTAATCCATCCCTACTAGTACCAGTCTTTGATGATCTCAGAGTCCAACTTGAGGAATATTCAGGCAGATCTGTTTTCAGCAGACTCCCATTTAAGAACAAATGACTCTGCTGTTGCTACTCCATTAACCTCCTTCACTTTTGGCATCGATGAGATCCTAGAATTTGTTTCCCATCGGGTAGTTCACGCATCGGAGTGCTTTCTTGCAACCCTATTTAGCCTTTCCCAGTTTTTATAGATTGTGAAAGAGCTTTTTGTTGTCAAGAATGTGACGAGAAGCAAAACAAGGTGATGTTGCTCTTGCATCCTCCAGTTTGAAGAGACTACAGGCTCTCCCACCACGGTAAAGTTCTTCTAAAGACGTTCTCTTTTCTTTCTTAACCAAGGCACTGGGATTTTCTTGTCAGTCATGAAATTCTCCCTATAGATATTTTTTTTGCCCTTATCTTTCTTCAGATGCTGAAAACCAGGGCACAAGTTGAGGGTACTGAAGAAGCGCACAGCTTATCTCTTCACAAGTACTTAAGAAAGGCATGCTTTTGCCTTTATTCAGTCTCTGTATAGAAGACATATGCATGCACTGTAAGAATGTCAGATGTATTGGTCAGTACCAGTATTTACACACATAACCATTTTAATACCACTATTTTGTTATTTCTTTTGTAGCGCTATTCATCCCACTGCAAGGTGTCTGAGAGCTTTACATCACATTTACATATTATACATTGTTAATAAATCATATGTGTGCAATCAGTGTGCAGGATGTGCTACATAAGACATTGAGGGTGACAAGGTGTAGGGGCCACATGTCCTTCATAGCTCACTGTGCTGTATTATCATTAAAAGATCATGAACTGCAAGTAACAAAAGGATCTTTGTGTTAAACCCAGTAACCCACTTACCTATTTACATAAAATAAAAATCTGTTATCTCTGTGCCACATGATGTGCTTTGCAGGAGACATATGAACCCTCTATGCTACTTTGATTCAAAACTGGCACTAGACAAAATGCAGATCTCTCCAGTGAAGATGTTAACCTCCAGAGTTATCTTGTCATTATTATTATTCCCTGAGATTTAGTTGGCACGCAAAGATCTCTGCAGCAGGTACCTTACCCCACAAGATATTTTAAAATGCAGACTTTGCAACCAATTAAGCAGAATAGATTTACAGCCACGTTTATCCTTGTTGCCAATTTCTTCAGGCAGGGTTTTAAAAACTAAATGTAAAGGTTGAGGCCCAGATTTCCTGTTGAGATTGTCACTTTATTGGCACAACACTGATGCTAAATCTCATTTGTTAAATATTGTAATTCACTCAGATGAAGCAAAATCTAATTTGTTGAATATTGTAATGCACTCGGATGTACACATGATGGACATGCTAAACATATGTCTGAGATCTCAAGATCTGATGTTACTTATTGTGATGTCAGTTCCTGAGAGGTCAATGGCTGTGATGCCACTCCCTGGGATTCCACGTGCCATGTCACCTGTGATGTCACTTGCATACAGCCAATCTTGGTTAGTCCCGCCACTTCTATTTTTAGGACTGGTGCCCTGTTGAAAACTGCCCAATTCCTTAAATAATAGAAAGGCACGAGTTCGTTCATCTTACTTAACTTGTACTGCCGCCAACTAGGTCTGCAGCTCAATGGAAAATCTAAAATACTTGCATTAATAAAACTGTGCGTTAGAAAGACCTTCCGGGTGCGCGATAACTTTTTTATTACTTGTTGTGGTCCAGAGAGCATGTCTCCAGTCTTGCTGGGTTTTCGCTTGTGTCCTGGAGTTCCCCTCTGTGAAGTATTCCTCCTTTGAAGGTCGACATTCCCTTGTGCGGCTGTTCAGCCTCGGGGGCTTTTGAGGACAGTGGTGGGCTGCTTAAACGCCTTTTGACACCAGGCGGCGCCATTGCACCACAGATCGGCCAAGACGAAGCTGGATTGCATTATATTGGAAACCTTCAGTCCACAGCCGATGAGTATCTGTGAGCCATGGAGGCTCGGGGCCTTCCCTTCACATTCAAGGCGGGGAGGGGCGGGGGGGGGGGGGGGGGGGTGCATCGCTGTGGACTACGCCACTGGTTGGATATTAGTACTATGAATTGTGGATCTCTCAGCAGAAAAAAGGAGTCATTAAAAATGAAACGGTGCTCCTTCCTTGCCCTAAAATAAAATAGGTCCTTCCCCACTTTATTTGACCCCCTGAAAATGAAGAAAGACGTGGCCCAGTTACAGTGCCTGAACAACTAACTGCTCGAATGCCTGGTGTATGAAGGAGTTTCTGCGTTGTTTTTCAGAGGTCCAGAGTTGTTAGTGGGTCCATAACTTTGATCTGTTTTGGTGCCTTTCGTTAGAAGCCAGGAGACCACCAGTAGCTCTTTTTGGTTGATAAAGCGCCTGGATGCTGGGTCTCAGCTGCTGTGTGCAGCAAAGAGGCAGGAAGGCAGCTTGCATGCCTGTACTGCAGCCTCCTCTTCGGAGCTCAGAAGCGGATTAGGCCTGGATCAGCTGAAGGAGAAACTGTTACCAGCAATCCAAGCAAGGTATCTAGTGTCCCCAAGTAAAGCAAAATATTTCATCCATGTATTTCTATGCATCGTGAGGCTAGCATCATTGCTATACATAGCAGACAGAATAATGTACTGTCATAAGTGGGTCTTTGTAACTTGCATGCTGTTTTGTTACACTATGGGCCTGATTACAACTTTGGAAGGTGTTAATCCGTCCCAAATGTGACGGATATACCACCAGCCGTATTACGAGTCCATTATATCCTATGGAACTCGTAATACGGCTGGTGGTATATCCGTCACATTTGGGACGGATTAACACCTCCTCCAAAGTTGTAATCAGGCCCTATATGTTTTGGAGGATTTTGCAGTTCTGGGATGTGGTATTTGGCAGTGCTCAGCCTGGTACACAGTTATGCAGATTTTGCTGCCAAGTTTACCTAGTGCTGTCATAGACCACCAGCCGGCATGCCGCGATTGCTGGAAGGTCCACAGGTGGTGTTTTTCTACTTATCGCTGGCCCTTTAAAAACTCCAGAGTACATGTAACACAAGGCTAATAAGGTGTACTTCCGTCCTGTCTCACAAGCCAGACTTTAACTTAGGAAAGATGAGCTTTAAAATTGAAATATTTTTCTAAGCCATAAGCCAGCTAATGTTTTTAGCATTTATTAACTGGAGCGCTAACTAGGACTGGAATCTATTCAATACATAATGTTTCCCTGTTAAGATTAAGTCATCCTATCAAAGCAGCAGCTCTTGAAGTCACTTTAGTTATCGTTTTGTGCTTATAAGAAAAAATATTGCAAATGTCATTTAACCTCTTTTTCCTTTGCAACAGTGAAACATCTTTCATGCTAACTTCTTCCTATGTGTTGTTGCTTGTGGATGACCTTGGTGAGCTCTTGTCCCGACAGTGGTGCAAAGGAGGAGATCCTTTTAGGACTATTTTGACCTCCTCCATCAGTAATTGTTGGGTCTGATGGACTCCCCGTGATGATGTTCTCTCTTGGTTGCAGCAAGCTGATGAGACTCTTGACTTTGAAGAGCAGATTTTGGAGGCAGCGAAAGCCATTGCCGCCGCCACCAGTGCACTCGTGAAGTCCGCCTCTGCAGCTCAGAGGGAACTGGTAGCGCAGGGGAAGGTAAGGCGCTAATTGCATTTTACATATGATCCTGATTTCTCTGGTTTCCGCAGTGCTTTCAGTTTATTTAACTTTTGCCTCTGTCTATGTTGAATCAAGTCAGCCATGCCATACAACCTCCTGCAATCAATGAAATAACGAGTGATATTATGCATGCTGCCATGCATTCCCCTATACCACGATGGATCAAGATGTTATACATTCTGCAGAATACTGTAAATTTGAATTATATCTTCTCTGCAACTCTCTTTCCCCAATTCCCTTTAAGGGTTCCTTTTTCTATAGTAGGGAAATTATGGTATCCTCTGAATTGTATTTATGTATCTGTCATTGCAATTCAAGTTCTCAATCTGGAACGTTAATCCTTTGTCCATTATTGCCGTTCCCCTTAAGAGGAAAGACTTTATAAAAGTACGTGCGTCCAGTATTTTGAAGCCAAAACTCAAATATTGGTAACCTAATTATGAGATTTGTTGATCTGTTTCAAGGATGTAATGAGTATTCAAATGTTTTCTACTATACACAACAGAATCAATAAAAACACATAGGGCCTGATTCACAAAGGTAAACTTAGACCAAAAGTCTACGTTTAGACCAAAAGTCTAAACTTAAACCAAAAATTTAACTTTACTACAAGTAAATTTAGACTTTTGGTTTAAGTTTGCCTTTGTCAGTCGGGCCCAATGCACACATGATATATTTCTATGGATCCTTTGCTCTTTATGGCTGGATTTGCCCCAATTTTCATGGAAAAACTTTGTGATTCTCTTAATAGGTTAGCAGTGTCTGCTTAGAGCAGGCTTCTCAAACGAGTAGCTGTTGAGCTACTTGTAGGTAGTTCTGCAGTCCTGCCTAAGAAATTAGAAGCTTTGCTTGGCTAAAATATTTATGAAAAACATTGAAAAGCATGTATTTTCGGAACTCATTAGCTAATAATTGCAGAAAATTATTTGAATTTGCAAAATATATTTAAAGCTGATATGTGACAAATAAATCATGCAGTGCTGGGAAGACTTATTGCTAGTATTATTACCTTGGTACAAAGGGCACTGAAGATATGGCTGTTACGCGTTACCCATGAAGAGGCATCCCACAGTGACTGAGCGTTTTTGTTTTAATATTGCTGCTGGCAGCGTATTCTGAAGAACTCGGGTGATGAACGCTGGCCACCTTGCATATTGTGGCCTCAAATATAAATTTACCCTTATGCCATCACTATTAGAACACTAATAATATTAGTAGCTCGTGATGATTTTCATTGAATTTAAGTAGATCTTATTACGGAAAAGGTTGGAGTCCACTGGCCTATAGAGAAGGCAGTACAACACCTGAGAGAAGGTGAGATGATGCACAGATGTTTTCTTGGCTTCTCAAATAAACCTCCAACTTTTCTCGTTTACCTAATTAACATTAATCATGTTTTACTGCGCTCCTGCCTGCCCAAGTGTAGTAAATAACGAGTTAATATTAACCAGTTTAATAGTACTGAAGCTACCAATCTGAGACGAACAGAAGGCTGTGATGGTGTTGCTTAGATTTAAGCTTGTGACCTGTACCTCACAAAAGATGCCGGTGGTGATTGTTAATTCACTAAGCTGTCTTGCTGGCCAGTGCAACTTATGCCCAATGTGTGCATATTAACCCCAGAAGGCATCTGCTCAGGATTGCTGACCTTACCATGTTTCTGTCCATGGCAAAGTTTGTCTCAATGTAGGGCACCTTCCATTGTTTCCTCCTACTGCAGGTAGCAGCTATGGCCCAAGGCAGGACAGCTGGCCATGTATGGCACAGGAAATACCTAGTGCACTGACGCATCCTCAGCTCTACCAGCACCGAAGGCAGCTCCTGAGTGCCACAGATTGTTATATGCAATGCATATGATCTGTTGCTACAGAGAGATAATTTGCTAACTAGATTTTAATAATTTATTTTTTTGATTTTCTGGTCACCGGAACCTAAAAAACTTTGTGTGTGTGGTTTTTTTTTCACCCCCACACACGCATACACTCCACAACAGAAGGTTGTGGTTGCTGACTGTGTGCAATAATGGACTAATATTAAGTGCGTTCTCCGATTCCCCTATTGATGCCTCCTAGCTCCATGATAAATTGGTGTTGGAAGAGACCTGCTGTTGTTTTAGTAAGATGGCAAGAGATACACCCATAGCAGTGGGATCTTGAGATACTAGAAGGGTGAGTACACCAACCCTTTCTGCGTCTTGTAGTGGCCGCTGTTATAAGGTGTGATTGAAAGCATGGAAAGACAACAAGTAGTGGAGAATGTTACTCTAGACTTACTCTAGCCCCAGAAAAAGACCAATAGACCCTACACCACCCTGGCCTTGAGGTAAAGAAATGAATTTGCTACGTTAAAATATTAATCTTCCAAGAGTATAGTACTTCAGAATGTTTTATATAAATGTCAATATGTCACTGGTCATTTTGTACATCCTCTAGTGCAGAAGTACTTTTTATGTTCCTTTATCGAAGGACTGCACCTTCTTGCCTCATGATTTGAGAGCAGAAGAACCACTGACACTCACATTCAGTGTCCGAAGAATGCTTAGTTTAATCAAAACAATCAGTTACATCATAATTAATCAAATATCCATACAAACCAGCTTGTAATCTTTCCTCATAGAATTTTATCCAACTATAGTGTATCACAGCACCTTTCAAAATGTGGTAGGATGGATTAATTCAACTGTTTAATGCAGCACCAAACATTCTTCATGTCCAATACTAGCGCAATTGTTCACTCTACTTTGTTCTGTTACTTTGCTATTCCACAGCCAAATTACTTTAGACACTGTGCTATAGGGTATTATCTGAGGTTCATCAAGATGTTTTGAATAGACTGCACTTTATCTTAAAATATACCGACCTCCATCTCCCAGTTGTCACCCTCATACCAGGTTTTGCACACAAACTAGGGTCATGTTCTCTCTGTATTTATTTTATTGTACGCATACGACATTCTTTATCCACCACACTCCAAGGGTTTACAAAGAGTTTTGGAAGAACTACAAAATAGTTTTAGTCATTCCCTGAGTATCATTGAATTAAAAAGCAAGATGTTTATCTTTAAAAGCACAATTAGCAATTGGGGCCAGCAGAGGCCTTTTCATCTGTCTGACACAACATTCTACTCAGCCTAGTCTGGTGGCCCAGGCTTCCTCTAGCAAAACCAACCCAAATGCTATTCCTTCAACCCCGCCCGATGGGGAGTGCAAGTGAATTTACACCCTAGATAAACATATGTTTTCTTCTGCATTTAAGCACGTGTGACTCATAAGTCGCAGTATCAATTCTTTCTGGGTTATGGCAATTGGGATTCCCCCCCCCCCGCTCTCCTTGAAGACTTGAGAAACTGCTTTGCACAAATAGTGCAAAATGGACAATATGCAGCCAAGTAGGGTTTGATGCCCAGCCTGAGCACTACAGTCTGTGTGCTGAGTATCAGCCTAGTTATCTGATGACATGCTTGGATGTGAACAACCGGTTTTTCGAGGGATGTCCTGGTCTCAGCGATAGTCATATTCTTTGACAGAGAAGGCTTTTTTTTTTTTGGGACAAGAGACATTCCATGCGCGGGCACTTTAAGAACATCTCAGGGACGTCTTACTCCTTGGGGCTGCTTACTCCCCTCACTAGTTTCTCCACCAATATAAGAAATTCCAGGGCTTCTCAAAGGGGCGTCGCTTTTCATAACAGGCTGCTAATGCAGCGCATTCAACAGCTTATGGATCCAAGGGCATGGGCTGTAGAGGAGGTTGGTAGTCAGAAAATAGAACAATCTTACTTGGTGTCCTCACCTCAGTTGTGCAAGTTGGCTACGTCCTACCTGTGTGATACACTCCCCCGCCCAACGCCCCAATCAGCGTGTTATGCTGCTGTCCTGCTCACAAAGGTTCAATCTTTGCTCACCCTGGGTGCAATCAAAGTAGTACCCAAGGCCAGTAGGGACCTAGCCTGTTACTCCCTTTACATCCTGGTCCCCAACAAGGGCACATCAGAGGATCAAGACCTCTCTGGAACCTCAACCTTCCAAACACCTTTCTGCAGAAAAACAGGTTCAAAATGCTGATGTTGTCTGAGGCTGTGTCGGCCTTGGACCCCAGAGACTGGATGATGTCCTTGGTTCTGCAGGATGCATACTTTTATGTTCTGATCCTGAAGTACCACAGGTATTTACTTCCGGTACCCACAAACATCATTCACAAATGTGATGTTGGTGATCGCAGCTTCAGGTCATGAATATATGAATTTCCATCCTCCTCTAGTCTGGGGCCTGAACGATGTTCATAAGTAAAGGAATGTGCATTTAGATAAAGGTCATTCTTTAGGGTTCGGTGGACGGGCTACTCTATCAGAATGTGGCGGATGGCCATCTGCCTTATTAGAAGGGCCATTAGCTATAATCAGGACAACTGGAATTATGTGGCAGGGGAGCCACATAATTACCAGGGTTGACTAAATTATGCAGCAAGACAAGGCAAGTAATGCAGCACATTTTGATAGTATTACTTCATTATCTGTTAATATTTACACATGGTAATATTGCCGGGATAAATATTTCTCCTCATCGGTACAAGTTCAAGGACCAAATATTGAAATAAGCAACTGAAAGATGTCAATTTAACCTATGCGAAGGGCTTTACACTGCACTCAAACACATCGCTGCATTTTTGGTAACTTTTAATCTGTTAGAAACAATTTATTTTGTTAAAATGTGCAGATTATGTACCAGATGATCGATTATGTGGCAAATGCGGCAAATCCACAATTAGGCAAAAAAAGCTACAATCACATAGTTCCACTGTCCCTGGCTATAATAGTTCTGGCGGCGTATCCACCACATTTTGATGGAGTATCCTGTCCACCACACTCTGAATATGACTTTTAGTATCCACCAGAAATATTGATATTGAATTTAAGTGCATTTTTCTTCCACTTGAGTTGCTTTCTGAATGTCAGCATGTTTTTATCCCCATTCTGTCAGAGCTAAGGTAGCTTCATTCATTTCCCAGTGATATATTCCTCTGTCGACAAAGCAGCATAGCTGTTTATAAAGGAGCCTCTTGGATATTTTTTTGCTAATCACTAGCTCCAGTTGCAATGGTCAATTTAGACAGAATCAGTGCTGACATTTGCTGCTTCCAATCTCCCTTTTTAGAATGCACCCTCTCAGTAGGAATATGGAATTGGGACAGAAGAGTAAGAAAAGGTTGATCCTCTCAGTGAGTAGCATTAGTACTTTTAGACCATAAGTTCCTTCAATTTGCCAGGAGCCACTCTAAATTTGGTTAAGGTTTGGTAGACCCTGCACAAGGTTCTCCTGGCTCGATAAAAGCATCTTTCGCACAGTTTCCAATATCAGTCAAATACAGACACTATTTCCTCACAGTGTGAATAGCAAGAGTTTAAGGACTGAGTGCAGAGTTACTAACAGGAGGTTAGCGCTTTAGGTGAGAGTGGTAGCTCAGCAGTTGATCTACGCAGATCTGAGTTCCCACCCCTCCACTACTTGATAAAGTGTCCATACTGGATAGCTCCTCCTCATCGTAGCAGCGTACAAAAAAAATTGAAAATCTGTAAGATAAACTGTACTTAAGTAACATTGTTATGTATCAGCTATGCAAAAGCTTCTTCTGGTTCTGTCTTTGCCACCCCCTATCTTAGAAATTTCCTTTTTACAATAAAGATCAAATCTGAAGCACTTTTTTCACTGGTGCTTTGGTTTTAAGTAGAAAAGTACTGCGCACAACGTTTTAAAAATAACATACTTGGAGCTTCCACCTTTTTGTGGGTTGTGAAGTAATTTCCATCAGTATGTTGAGTTCAAGTATTTACTATCCATGCAGGATTTAGTCTTATAAAAAAAAAGAGACAAAATGAGATGCATGATGAAATTGGTTACATTAGTTCAAAAAGTCTTTTTAGAAAAATGTCGATCTTTGGGCAGCTTAATGATTGTTTTTTTTTTTTAATTGTCTCTCTAGGTTGGAGCGATACCTGCCAATGCTGCTGATGATGGGCAGTGGTCTCAGGGGCTTATTTCTGCTGTAAGTATTTATCATTTTCATTTTTTTCCACTGAACAAGTTTTTTCCACTGAACAGGTGCACGAGCTAGGTAATATGATGATATGTTTCCAACATTTGGCTTTTAGGCCAGAATGGTGGCAGCTGCAACCAGCAATCTGTGTGAAGCTGCCAATGCCTCTGTTCAAGGCCACGCCAGTGAAGAAAAACTCATCTCCTCGGCCAAACAAGTGGCAGCATCTACGGCACAGTTGCTGGTGGCCTGTAAGGTGAAGGCAGATCAAGACTCCGAAGCCATGAGGAGGTTGCAGGTAACATCCATCACAAGTTCATAACACTGTACACTTAAATGTTGCACCAGACTGGGATTCTTCACGTGTTGAATGCTGGCTACAGCAGGCGGGGGTGAAAGGCTAGCCATAAAAGACATGCACAACTTGAACAAGGTTGTCTCAATATTGTAATGGTGCCCATGATTACAGCTATTAAATTATTTTCCATGTATTGTCCTTCAGCTGTGTCCTTGATTTCAAATGTCCATGTTCATGATTGTGTTTTGTTGTCCAATGTGTTTTCTGGGAACTGAGTCATAAGGACTAAGGGCCAGATGTAGGTAGCCTTTTGCGCCTCGCAAACGGCGAAAAACGCCGTTTGCGAGGCGCAAAATGCCTCACACGATGCAGAAACACATTTTGCGAGTCGGTACCGACTCGCATAATGTGTTTCCGACTAGCAAATAGGAAGGGGGGTTCCCTTCCTATTTGCGATTCGCACCGCGATGTAGAGTTGATTTGTGACCGCGAAAGCGGTCGCAAATCAACTCGCAGTTACCATCCACTTGAAGTGGATGGTAACTCATTCGCAAACCCATGGGGACCCCTTCCCCTTTGTGAATGCTCACAAAATTATTTTTTCAGAGCAGGCAGTTGTCCTATGGACCACTGCCTACTCTGGAAAAAAAACGAAACAAAAAGGTTTCGGTATTTTTTCTATTTGCAGCTCGTTTTCCTTTAAGGAAAACGTGCTGCAAAGAGAAAAAAAAAACTGCTTTATTTGAAAGCAGTCACGGACATGGTGGTCTGCTGTCTCCAGCAGGCCACCATCCCCGTGAGTGCCTAGACTCGCTATGGGGTCGCAAACTGCGACCCACCTCATAAATATTTATGAGGTGGGTCTTTGCGACCCCATAGCAAGTCGTAGAAGGTGTCTGAGACACCTTTCTGCATCGCGAATTGCGAGTTGCAATTTGCGAGTCGCTATGACTCGCAAATTGCAAGTCGCAATTTGTGACTTACCTACATCTGGCCCTAAGTGTCCATAACCAACAAAACTGAAGGTAGTCATCAGTTAAGTACCAAATGTAGTGAACACAGATAATACAATTCACAGAGTAGGGGAGCCTAGTGGTATGGGATTTGTGACTTCATCTCTTAACAAGGTGCCTTTTCACACCTCTTAGGACTATATATCAAAATGTGAACATGGACATACATGGGAAGTTCTGTAAGCTTATTTTATCAGAAAGATGCGCACTGCCACTTAATGTTTTTTTTAATTGTGTTCTCTTTTTATTGAGTTTAGGAATGCCTAAATGTTTCCATGTCTTTGCAGAGATTTATTTGCTAGCATAGAATGGTGCAACAACCACCCATCTAGTAAAAGAGTACTTCATGTGTGCAGTACCTTGGTAATAGACCGTCTATGGTGAAAATAAGGTCAGAACTGATATCCTCACAAAAGTGAGATTGTCATTGGGGTAAAAACGTATAATTAACTATTGTTTTGTGATGGGAGGTGTTATGCAGGGCTAATTTCCTTCTCTGCCCTTTGTGCGATGTGATTTTAGCAACCTTTTATTGCTTATCTATTCAGTCTTCTTCTTGTGCATGTCTTATGAGCATGAGACCCAGAGAGACATGTCCCTGAAAAAGGTTGCTCAAATCTCATTTAGCTAGGCATCTGGACTTCTGGGAAAGATGGTTGTTTTAATCACATATCTTTACTCTGCTCGTGAAGTGTTCCTGGGGCTTAGTAATGAAAGCATGGCTGGCTCCAATGGTCCCCTCTTTAGAGAGACTAGAGGCCTGAAAGGAGCCTTGGATATAGCAGACTGAGGATTATAACAGATGTCTGCACCTGTGAAATTGTAGGACCTATATTAAGTTTGATGGTGGGTGCTGTTCATCAATTTGTTGAAGATGGTAATATTACTGGAGCAATTATTTGGGTGTTAGAATCTGGCGATGCTGGCTACAACTTGATTCAGTTCTATAGTGGGCTGGTAATTTCAAGAAGGTGTTTTTCAGCCTATAAAAACAGAATACCTGTGATGTCTCATGGAAGTTCTGGAGCAAGCCTTTCCTCCACTGTGGCATTCGGAGTCTTTCTTCCCTGCTTGGAGCAGAGTCTTCCTTTGTGTCTGAGCCCACAGTCTCGGAAGTGCTGACTAATATGTCCCCAAGGCCAAAGGGATGCTGCTCTTCTGCTTTAAGGGGGCTGCTACTTGACTTTGAGATGGTGCTGAGGTAACAATCTGAACCTATGTTGACGTTTCCTCAGTTTGCTCCAACTATCTCTCAAGTTCTGGAACCTTGTTTGGCCAGTCAGGGTCTCAAGGTCAAGTGGAATTTCCAGAGCGAATGACGACTCAACAATGAATAGCTGATAACTGTGATGACAGGCCGTAGGCATTGAAGAGACTTTGGAAGTATCACTGTGGTTAGGAACACTGCTCCAGGAAGGGAACACTCCCTTCGACCCATTAGCAGGGGTGTGGCACTGAAAGAGAGGGCTTGCCATGAGGAAGGGTAACCTGATTTCTGAGCTGTCCAAGTTTAGCTGCGAGGCAGTTTTCTCTCTGTCCCTCAGTATTCTAAAATGTATTTTTTTAACTATTGTCCCTCTTATTGACAGTGTGACTGGATGAACGGTGAGCTATAAATAGGGTATGTTCATCCCTCCTAGCCAGCCCTTGGGAGACACTTTTGTAAAAGAGAACTGGGATTGTAATTGGTGGCAGAGCTTTGGAACCTCTGCTTTAGTAAAAAGGGCAATTAAATTCACCTTACCTTAAAAAGACATTTGAAGTGTTCCAGCCACCTGGAGAAGTTGTTCGGAAACCCAAGAGGTGTTCCAAAAGATCAAGTCATAAGGCTCACCTTCATGTTCAGAGATCCTTGCACCATGGAAAAATTAACTAATGCATTGACAATAAGTAGTAGTGGTAAATTCCTCAGACATTACTGCCTATATGACCCCATATCCTACATTGTTTTCCTTTTCAATATGAAAACAAACCCATTTCAGCCCAGTTGTTTGCTAAGCTGTATTTTAAAGTATAAAATGTTATATGCTAAGTGAATGTGACACAAACAATATCCCAGTAAAATGCATAAGCCTTTAAAAGAGTCCTTGTTAATACAAAATCAAATCTCCCTTATGAACTCTAATATCAATTCTAAGCAGATTTTGAAAGTTCTTCACTCGTTTCTCCAGCCATCATATTCTTCTTCTAACATGTCCACTTTGCTGGAATTTGTGACATTAAACATTTCTAATCTAAAAATGTCAATATCTGCAATGTCTACAGGGATATTCTGTCTTGCTTCTTTCTGGATCATCTTTTTCTGTTATTTACCAAAAGTGAAGTTTTACAAGAATTATCCACCTTGAAGTCTGGCTCAAGAACGACATCTGCCTAGTGTCGGTCTTGAAATATCTTTCTGCAGTTATTAGGAATTGAATTGCAGAGATGTTTAATCTGTCACTCTTCTTGGGTTGTGCCTTTGAAGCAAAGGAAAGCAAAAGGTATCATTCCAATCCTTAAAAAGCAAAATCTGGTTGAAACATGGATAAAATAGCACCTGTCTTCCTCTAGAATTTGAGCGGCTGCTTAGTTGGCATCCGAGCCTCGATTAATTAGAATTTCCTGAAACTAACTGGGAACAAAACATAGCTACTCTTATGCAGTAATAACACTGGTTGCTGGCATGATTCTATCAGAGCAACCCCACTGGGGCCGCCATCCATTCCAAGGGGCAAATCAAAATTGCTGGAAGCGTGGTTAAGTGATTTCATCATTCAAGGAGCACATCCATTCCATCTCTTTTGATTACTGTGCACTCAAAACTTTCCTGTTGAAGTGGCCACAGTGCCTTATAGGTTTGATAATGTATGTTATTTGATATTTTATTAAAGTTAGAAAACAGTACAGCAAAGAAAACCAGGACATAAAGTTAGAAAGCAGTACAACAAAGAATATCAAGACATAACATAAAAATAGGCACATTTTACATATCTTGCACTTCACAGTACTGAAGACATAAAGCATTATCTGTGGCATCATCCAGAGACGAGAAGGGTGGAAGAGCTGTCAATTTTAAACTCTCATTAGTTCATACATATAATACACACCTCAACAGAAAGTGTCTCAAAAGGTATGTAACCAAGTCATGCAACTGGAACCGATCATTCCTGGGATTCCTAGATAGGACTGGACAGTTGGAGCAATATATGTAACCGTAAGGGGCCATATCTATCTTTAGGTATGAACATTTGGTCTTTGACCCAGCCTTTACATCCATGGCCTTGTGACTTTCCACTTTGCCATTAGCATTGCCGTTGCCACCAATTTCCTACATGATCTTTGAACAAGGAGGACATAGCCAAGTAAAACCACTAATGGTGACCGCTGCAGCGTTACCGCAACCATCTGCTGGCCCACATTAAACACATCCATCCAGAATTTGTACACTTGAAGGTATTCCCACGCCAAGGCAGGAAGTTGACTTGTTGCGGTCTCCATCTCCCATATGTGGCAGATGTCAATGCTTATCCTATGCAACCTCTCAGGAGTGTAATATACTCAGTGAAGCAATTTTACATGGACAAGCCTGTGTCTCTTGTTCATGGAAACCGTAGCGCTTTGCTCACAGCCATATAGCCAACATTACACATCAACCACTATATGCAATTGCCAATAAGCAGTGTGCTGTTCTCCATTTGTTCCCTTTCTAGTACCCAATGTGGCAGTGCCTGTCTGGGATTTAACCTTTACCAGTGATGACCATGAGCAGCCAGATAATAAGATGTCATGTCGGGGACATCAGTGCCATCATGCTCATAATAAGGCTGATGTGGCAGTATAAGTATCTTCCACTCCACTCTGGCCTGTCCACCAACCCACACCAGTCTAATCACTATTTAGATGAATGGAATGTCGACAAAGATGTGTAATAGTTTAGCCAGGATTATGACTTTGATTAACGATATCCACTCTGCTATAGACAGGGGCAATTAGAGCCATCCATCTATATTGTGTTTGAAGTGCTGCATGCTGGGGACCTAGTTAGCACTGATAATCACTTGAAAATCTCTATGCCTAGATATTTTACTATTTCTTCTTTTTACTTATTTTTAATTTCTGACCATATCTGGTTTCATGATGGAGGTTGTTAGAGGGAATTTCGTAAAAGTATCTCCAGTTAATAACTATACCCAAATGTAGCTCAAAACAAATAACTTTGCTGATGATGGGTGATAGTTTAGTGGTCGAGTCTCTAACAAAAAGCAGTGTGGTCAGGTCTCTAACAAAAAGCAAGATGCCATCTGTCTACATAGACACTGATAAATGACCTATTTTGAATTTTAGGCCACACATCATATGCTGTTCTCGAAGCCGGCAGGCAAGTGTCTCCATCACAGTTACTTAAAGCATAGGCAACAGAGAACAACCCTGTCGTGTACCTCTAGTAATATCAGATGGTTCTGACAGTTGACTGTCTACTGGTATTCTTAGTAACTTGTTAGAGTACAGCAGAGATGTCAATTTGAGCTCTTAAACGCCCAGATCCAGTTGGACCAATCTGCAACAGGAAATTCCTCTTAAGAGTGTCAAACACTTTTTCCACGCTCAGAAAAGCAGTAGCTGCCCTAAATGCTATTGTATCTGAGTCCATACAAATCTTCACTGGCTCTCAGTCAAACAGAAGATTGTTTCACCACATATTTCCCTCAGTACTTATTAAGAACTAGCAAATGCACTTTAATGAATATCCAAAATAACGAATTGAGGGTAGGAGGGTGTGCCTTCTACTATCAAGTCATTTGCTCTTAAACCGGCTTTCACTCATCTTTCAGCAACGACAAAGCCATTCAGAAAGGCAGTTGATCTGTTAACTTTTAGTTGGGCTAGAGTTAGAATCTGTAGGTTTTAGACTTAGCACCTTGATGGTCCTTAGAGGGAACGTACACTTTATAAATATATATCATAGTTTGGTGAAAATAAATGATCAAAATGTTTCAAACTTCAGTAATGGTTGCCTGGTACTTACTGCAAATTACTAGACTTGATGCTCCTTACCAGACAAGGTCTCTTAGCAGAAGAGACTACCACCCGCCTCCCTCTGTGTCTTTTACCTTTAACCTCCCCTGTAAATGACACCTCTAACCACCCAATCTCACACCAAGCTCAGTATCCTCTAGTCTACGCTCCCTGTCCTGGTAATTGTCTCACCGATGGAAAATCTGGTTCCAGGTGTGGGTTTTTGTCTGAATTTAAGTATTGTTCTTCCCCTTGAAGGTTTCCCTGAATTGATTCAAATGTCATTTCATGCCATCACAGTCTAGCCTCTCATTACTCAGGCTTGTTTAGAGATGCCGTCTGCAGGCCAGCCATTTGAAGCTTTCTGCAGGAATAGGATAAGATTCACCTGCTCAACTTATTTAAAACATTTAAAATCCACAGATGGGAACTCACAAAGAATATTCCAAATGTCTTGATTTCTGTGCATAGCCTGTCGACCAAAGCAGGTAACGGTGGTCATTGGAGAACATTTTTGGTTGGTTTCTAAAAGGGGTTATCAATGGTGAAGCCCTGGGGCTATGTTTTTCGAATGTGTATCCTCTCTGGCTCATAATGGCCTGAATCTGGGCACTGTAAAAGGTGATCTGGAACTCTATCTGTTTTTAAGAACATGCTAGAGCATGATTTCTTTTTCAGACATTTTAAGGTTAACAAGAGACTCCTAAGCCAGTGTTTGGGTCCTTTTTGAGAGCTGAGTCTGAAACTACCATGGCAAGGTCTCATTAGCTCTTTAGAGTGGTGCAGCTACTCTACCAAAAGCAGCAGTCCACGGACGGCTTGAGACTTGATTTCACCTGTTCAGCAAAGGTATCCCAAAAGTAGTATCAAGGTGCTAAAGGCAGACAAATCCATATCAAGTCTTAGAATTAAAAGTAAATTGATTACCGTGTTAGAGATACCATTTTGCACTTGAAAAGTTGAAACAATCAAACTGTGAGATGAAGAGACGTTGCTGCTGCCCATCCCATCAGCCTACCCAGAGTCCAACCTCATAGCCAACTGCTCCACAATCCCTTTACAGGCATGTAGTTGGAGCCTCCCAAAATATGTTATGTTTGCTTTTAACATTACCTGTTACAAAGAATGCCCATTTGGTGCTCCACCCCCTCCACTTCCTGCCTCCACTGTAATTTCAAATGCTCAGTGAACTTTGAAGAATTTCAAATTATATGACACTTGCGTATCCTCCACGATTTTGTCTGTCGTTGTTCTCCTGGGCTTGATTTGTGTGGACAGATACTACAGAAATGAATAAGTGTTTTCTGTTCATGTGAGGCTCTTTGTGGTTTCATGGACATGTTTACCTTTCTTTATGGTCTCTTGTAGGCTGCAGGGAATGCTGTAAAACGAGCATCGGATAACCTCGTCCGGGCTGCCCAGAAAGCAGCATTCGGGAAAGCAGATGACGACAATGTGGTGGTCAAAACCAAATTTGTTGGTGGTATTGCGCAGGTATGTAGCTGTTTGTCTTTTGAGATTTCATAACTGAGCCGTTTTTTGGAAAAGAACAACATTTCAGGTAATGAGTATCTCAATTAATATTAAGGTGACAACTTATTGCTTGACTTAGAGCTTTTATTCGAACACAAGTCCTGAGTCACTTCTGTTTGATTTTCAGGATATCTACATGAGATACATGCAGATACTATTAATCTGAATGAAAGTCCTTTTCATAGTCAGTGGCTATCCCAAAATCTGGTTTGACCCAGCCACTGTCCACCTAGTTTCTTACCACTTATTAACTGTTATTTGTGACAGCTGCATGCAAAATCTCCTGATGATGACCTTGCAAAAGATGAAACTGCAATTTTACTTTGTTAAAGTTATATATGGCATATTTACCTTTTTAAAACTGTCAGCTTGCCTGTATGATTGCATTGTAGAAAACCAGAATTCAGCTATAAAAAAGGATCGTATATTGAACAAATCGCCTAATGACGTTGACAAGAAACATCAACATGTTTGCCAACATTTAGCACTAGATAACATGCAAACAAAAATATCCTAGTCTCACACTCAGGTGAGGGACCATATTACAAAAGATGTTTTCAACTTTGTTTCACAAAACATTTCAAAATATTGCTCATATCCACCAAAAACGAGTTCAAACCTGTAAGGAAAAGAAGTTTCAGGCATTATTTAAAGTTTAGTAACAGCAAAATTAAATTTCCACATAAAAGTAAAAGGAAAGGTACACTAAAGTCGGACATTAACAGAGAAATCCTGTTGCTTCTAGGACATAAAAGGCATATTGAAAGCTGGTCGTGCCCCTTTCTGCTGACGTTCCCACACCATCCCTGCTCAAGTCCCCTTTCTTCGAGTGTCCATCCCTTTTGCCGGTATCCCACTCTGAGGATTGTCGCCATATTGGGACTCTCTGGATCCCATCCTAAGAGTTGCTGATATGTTGGGGCAGACTATGGCCTTTCTGTAAGACTGCTTTATTGCGAGGAGTCACTAGCCTATCTCAGAGTCTTTATGTTTATAGTGTGTTCATACCCATTAGATACTGGCATGTTTGTGAGTTCATGCCCCGAGCCTCCATTGTGCTCCACATTTGATAATTTGCAGTGCAAGACTGTTGGCCGGATACATGTGGCACTACAGCTTTTGCCGAGTTTCAGTGAGCTTGCTTTGCAAGATGTACAGGATGAGTGTCCATAGAGCACTCAGCATTTAGGTGGACAATGTGGGCACAATGGGGTAGGCACCAGCAGACCCCTCAGACCTCCCACTCCATGTGCTTTATCATTCAGACCTGGCATGGTGTGGAAGGAGGGTGAAGCCATTCGCCCAGCATCAACTCTGATTTCTCTACGTGAAAGACTTTTCAATAGAAGAGTATTTTGCAGACTCAGACAATGTGCATCTGCAAACAAATCACTTTTCTGCATGTTCTCTTTGTATTATTGGCATTTCTCAGGGTTAATTTACTGAAATGCTTCATATTGGGCAGTTGGAGACTGCCACTGAGCCTTCCAGTGAATGTGCTCTGGTCTGTGAAAGATGTTGCACATTTAGCTTTACAGTTTTGCCTTTTTCCGTTTGAACTTTTATGCACCAGTGGCATAAAAGATCAATGGCACATGATTTGCAGTTTTCACCATCCAAATCTGCCTTAAGAAGACTGGCCTCATGCCTGCCGCCGTAGTCTGGGTGATACCTAAGACACAGCAGCGGTGCATGCTAAACAGAACCCTTTTCACATGTAGGAAAACATACTATTCAGCATTAGCTAAGTCACCCCTAAATGTGCCTTTTGGTACACAATATCTTTGTCGATTAACTGCCCTCAGGAATGTTGTTTTTGGCTTGTCTTTGAAAGTAGTTTCTAAGGCAAGGTGAGCAGCATGGATCCCAAGATAGACCTCAGTGAGGATATCTACATCCTTGAAGTGAGATTTCTGTTTCCTGATATTTAATCTGACATTTCTGTAAACTCATCAGTGACCATTCTTGAGACATATGATTCTCAGTAATAAGTCTTAAGCTCTGACATAGTCTTCCAATTCAAGCTCCAGAAAATCATTAACTGCGGACCTTCAGGAAAAACCTAAAGAGGTCACTTTATGATGGATACTTCTAACTGCAGATTCCTCCCCTTAAAATACTCCCCAGGCCCATGATTGGATCTGGAATCTTTCAGCAGCAATACTTCCGTGCGCCACTGGGTGGCGCCCTGTAGCTCTGCATTGGCTGCTCATATAAGCACCACTCCTGCCTGCTGAAGTCAGTTCCTTTCTTTCCGTGCCATCTGACATGGAGCCAGGGCTCCGCTCTTAATTTTGTTGGTTTTGCGACAACTTCTAAGCTAAATCCAGTGTGCTAAGGCACAATGTTGCCTCCTAAAATGATAGGATTCAAACCATGCTGTGGTTTTAGGAAGCAGATGTCTGCCACAGACTAGCAAGAGCTCTTTCTCTGGTGTTTAGGCTGAGGGCAAAACTCCATGTCCTGGGACACATGTGCCTTTATGCATCCAAAAGCATAAAAAAAAGTGTTAGCTGGAATTCTTGAATTAATCTCAGCCACTGGAAGTTACATTGGGACGCATCCCAGTCCATCGTTATTTTGCACAGCATAACACCTCACTTTGGTCTCAGCCATTTGCACATCAGCCTTGATCTTGCTTCAATGGGAACAGTCCAGCCCAAACTGCCAGGCCAGGTACTCCCTGAACCGGATCACCCGAAGGCGATCCAGGACTGAGAAATTAAGCCATACGTCGCGGAAGAAAAGCCATGGCCCTCCATAAGTTTCACTCCAAGTCCCTGACACGTACATGATCTTTCTCCTGAAGTCGAAGTCCTCTGGTAAGTTTAAACACATAAAAGGGAAGCAGGACTCAACTCCATCCTGCTACTCTGTATCCATATATAAGGCATGAGGTTGTCACCATGTCAGAAGGTCAGCCTATGGGACCCCAGTCGCGAGCCTATTACTCAACTGATTCCTGTGTGCCCAGAGTTTCCGGGATCACTGTCCACTCCACATCAGATTAAAGCCTTCAAGAAGGCCATGCTTCAGAGTTCTGATGTACTTCTGTACCTAAAGAACTACATGGGACTCCGGATCCATCCTTGGTGCTCTAGTACCCCCTTGGGATGCACTCTTGGTCTTGTACCGGGTCTGCTACAGACTCTCCCTCTGTCGCAAATCCAGTTTACACTGGGAAAGATGCCACCACAGTCGGAAGAGGATGTGTTGATGATTCCAGTGTCTGACACTGACCAACATTAGCTAGCTCTCGACTGATATTACAAAAGCACAACACATCATCATTCAGCCTGACTGTGAACCAGTGGCTTTACGAAGGCGGACACAGGGGCCCCATTATCCTTTCGGCTCTGATTCTGAACGTGGAACACCCCCCCCCCATATGGAAATTATGATAAGATGGTTTTTTCACCCTTATCATACAGATGACACATTTTACATGGACTTAAAAGACGTCAGTGGGCTTCATATCTCCCCTGAAACAGGGTTTCATTTGACACTTGGACCACCAGCGTAAGAGAATGCATCATTTGCTGTAATGGTCTGATGGGTAGCTGAGATACTGAATTTACAGGTGCCTACAGTTGAAATGAAAGCAAACATCCTTACAAAACATTTCCAGCCTGGGCCATCCATGTGTGTGCCCCTGCTCTCCTTTAATAAGGCCCTCACTGATACCTTGCTCAGCTCTTGGTCAATGTCCTGTTTCTGCTTACTGGTGAATGGCCAAATGGTCAGACATCACACACCGGCTCCTGGTGAGCTTGATTTTCTCATCTTCTACTCTACACTGCTTGATGGTTCAGGCTGCAGCTATCAAGTTGAAACTCAATTCATTCCTCCCATCTCCTCTAGATAGGGAGTCCAATAGGATTGAGGTTGTTTGGAAAATATAGATGTTCCTCTGTTAGGCTTGCATTGAGAACAGCCAATGCTGCTTGTTTTTTGAGTCACTATGCGCATGCCGGCTGGTACATGGCCAGCGTGATCTTGTATTTGTACCAGAAGACCTTAGAGCTTCTGTAGCTTAGATAATTCATGGTGGACAAGGCATGGTAAAGATGTGACATCTGTTGGCCTAGATTCTACTGATTGACTGGTAAGGGGGTTTGGCATCAGTGTTGTGCTCCTTCAACTTACATGGATGCATTACACAGGATTTTCTGGAGATGTAGAGGCCTCTCTCTTGGAGTTTTCTGTCAAAATGTAGCCACAAACTATTAAATAGGAATTAGCAGAATGAACAAGTTACTTACATTACTTTCTTTTATGGGGTGGGACAGAGCCAGTGTGGAGCCGCACAGCACCGCCAAGCAGCATGCATTAGCATTACTGGAGAAATAATTCCAGATCCAGCCCTGGAGCCTCTGGAGGTTTCTAAGGCAAGGAATCTGCGTTTTGCTAGAATATCCACCAGAAAGAGCGTTACTACAGGTAAGCAACTTGTTTGGTCTGCTAATTCCTATTGTGTAGTTGGGGCAGAGCTTGCCAAGCAGCAAGATAGCTGCGGATTAAGTCTGCTCCTAAGGTCGCAACATAATCCTGAAACCCCAGTATACTATATCACTTCAAAAGACTTTGCCTGCACACCTATAACAGTGGTAACGGCGACGGAGCGCCATTTGTGGCTTGGTGGGGAGATCAGTTGCTATGTGGATGTCGTGGCCTACCTTGGAGGCTGCAGGCTTGCGGCTGTGATCCACAGACAGTGATGGGGATTCACAGCCGGCCGAGACAATCCCTTAGGTGAGGCCTCCTGTGTTGCCTGGCACCGCAGGGACCTCTCCGGACTGGAATAAGGAGGTGAGGGCTGCGCCTGAACTAGCGAGCTGATGGAGCCATTAAGATGCGCAGCCCATAGTGAAGACCTGCAGGGGACGGGAGCTGACGGAGGAGTGACACCAAAAAAGAGCTCCTGCCAGGGGGGCCAGGAGTGTGATCCAGGGATCCTGACTACCAGCAAGGCTCGACTTGCGAGGGTTTCAGGGAGAGTGCGCCCCCCCAGGCCCCAATCCGACATTACCGTTGCTGGCAGTGGTGCCGTGTGGGCGTGGGGGAGACTCTCAGTACCGGGGCTTTGCCCTCTTGGTGGTGGCGTCCACGGTAGGAACTGGAGATTGCTTTGGGGACCGGTGCAGTGAATGAACACCCCCCTTTTGGAGCTCACTATTGACGGCTGTTGGTACGGTTGCCCTCGCCTAACTCCACCACAGTGATACCAGGTACATCCTGGGACATTGACGGTTTGCCCCCGTGGCCTGGCGGGCCAGAGACTGCTCAGTTAATGTCTGGGGACCTGGGTGATCACCCCATATAGTACGTAGTGCTGCATTGAGCTGTTTGCATATGTGTTCCGGGGGACTGCCGGCCATTTGCAATACAAAAGATGGGCAAAACAGACAAGATGCAGGCAAAACTACATTTTGAAATGTGCAAGACCCCCTGGATGAAGGAAGGGCGTTCAGGAGTCATGGGAGCTGCCTCGGAGGACCTTGAGTCCGACACGTAGGCCGAGTTGAAACATATCTTTGCAGCAATGCAGCAAAGCTTGGCCACAGTTGACGGTAAAAAGGACTCCCTGTCCTCCAGGATGGACAGGATGGCCGAAAGACTAGACAAGCAGGTACAGCGCATTGACGCAGCGGAGCGCAGAATCTCCATGGTGAAAGACGACCACAACACTGTCACCCTGGCTAAAATGGCCAAGACACTGGGAGTGCTACAAGACAAAATTGAAGATTTGGAAGCCTGTTCGTTGAGAAGCAACATACGGGTGGTGGGTATAGCTGAATTGGTGGCCATTGATACCATGTAGCTCTGCATTGAGCAACTCCTCACCACGTTACTGGGCCAAGAAACTTTTTCAGATATCTTCGTGGTGGAGCGTGCCCATCGCTTGCTGGCGCCCCGGCCGCCGCCTTGCCTGTGATAGCGAAACTCCTGAATTATAGGGATTCCGATGTTGCTCTGAAAAAGGCACGAGAACTCAAGACATTAAGACATGAAGGCTCGGATAGCTCCATATATCCCGATTTCACCCATCACGTGCAGGAGGCCAGGAAGCTATTTTTACCTGCTAAACGTCAACTCCAAGAACTTAACCTGGAATAACGTATGCTTTACCCAGCTAAGCTCAGTGGTAGTAGATGGCTGCTATTTATTGTCCACAAGCAACTACACCAATTTCGAAAACGCAAAGCAGTGTCCGGTCAGCAACACCATTAACCCACTTCAACTCCTCAGTGATGTGTACACTAGCTGACTCAATTAATTTTTAGGGTCGAGCGCAAAGCGCTCCGATCCTGCTGTAGTCTCTTTTTGGGCTTCTTACCACACCCATGTTACATCAGCCACTTTCATTGGTTCGTGGGCTTGCCTTTTAAAATCCACTTGCTTTCATTAGTGAAAGGCATGCATACGTCATGCCTTTTCCGGAGTTTAGCCTTCCTCGAGCACACCGACAAACTACTGAAAACATATGAGGCTCCGTGTTTTCCGTATGGTTTCTGGACTACTTTTTCTCTTTAAATCACGCTCATTTTTTTTCTTCCAATTAATGGGGCAAGAAAAGTCTGGTTACGAGTTTACAACGCTAATAGCTCTAACTCGACGAAATGCGAGACCCTTTACATTATAAATGCTTGTTGCTCCTGCAGTGATCAGGGTCGGAGCCCTCTCTGCACGAGGCGAGGTGGGTGGCCTGCCGTGGGTTTGCTGGTGTGGGGAAAAAAAGACAGTGACTAAAAGATTGTATGTTCCTGGTTGCCTCAATCTAGCGGTTGACATACTCTACTACCACTCTTCAGACTATACTAACCACAGATGTGAATCATAAATGCTACCACACTAACTGCACAGTGCTTGAATGAGACATATTGCAACCCTTCATATAAGCACTAGAGATAACACAGATCAGCGACTCACAGGGGTGACTACGGCTTTCTGGCTGGTAACATCTTCCCCCATGTGTGAGCCACAGAATCTGGGAATTGTTCTTACTGGGAGGGAGCTGGGTGGGACAGGGTTGGTACTTGCATGTATCGACATGCTAGTTGTGGGTTGGCCTGTTGTGAGAGTGGAATAATGGGAATGTTTTGATTGTTGTTTTTGTTCACTCCACACAACAACTAATAACATATTGTTGGTTTGCACTTTTTGTTGGTCACTTTCCCAAACAGCGACACATGGGAGAGGTTAATACTGGGCCTAGATGTAGTCTTGGAAGTAGAAATGGAGGAGGGGCAATTGACCTGCGACCTGCTAGGAGTCGCAAACAGATTTAAAGATTAATATGCAGCCTTGTACACGTCTAAGCTTACATGCAACGACTCCGATACTTGACTGTTTCGAACATATTCCCTATTGTCGTTTGTGAGCCAGGGCATGGAAATATCTCATGTTCCCATTGCAACCAGTGGAGATCCATAAGGTCTTTAAAAATATGGTAGCAGGGAATTCCCTTGGCTCTGATGGTCTTACAGTGGCATTTTACAAGGCACACCAAGAGGCACTAATGCCGCATTTGCAGACCTTGTTTGGTGAGATCGCTGGAGATGCTGTCATGCCAGCGTCTGTGAGAGAGGCCATAATCATCACATTACTCAAGCCTTGCAAACCCCTGCAACAATGCTCATCAAACAGGCCTTTCTCTCTACTTAATGTAGACAGGAAAATTTATGCCAAAAACCTGGCTAACAGATTGGTTCCTCACCTGCCTAAGATGGTGAAGCCAAAACAGTCGGGTTTCATACCTGGTCGTAGTCTTACAATGAATCCTAGAACCTTATCTGATAGAGACTTCTGGTTGCATATTCCTTACCTTAACATTTTCCCTCAGGCATCAGACTGGATCCGGAGATTTTTTCTTCGAGCAATACCCTTGCGCGTCATTAGGTGGCATCGGTAGACTCTGCAGGCGGCGTTGGCGTTGTAGTCGCTGTGATGATGTCGGGAGTAGTACATAGACGCCACCTCAGCACAGCGACGTCAGTTCTTTTGTTTCCTCGCCATGTGCTGATCCAGAGAGAGCTACGCTAGGTTAATTTTTAACCGACTTCGACTCTTTTGTCAAGTTTTTTCGTGATGTTTTTGGTGCGTTGAGGATGTCCCCAAAGACCGGCTTCAAACTTTGCGAGGACTGTCACCGCATGATGTCGGTGACGAATCTGCATCGACTCTGTTTGTGGTGCCTGGAGCGCGACCACGAACCGAAGTTGTGCTCCGATTCCCGGGCCATGCCTCCAAAGGCCTTGAGGGAGCGGTCCCTCAAGCTTATGGTGGCCCGGCGCTCGACTCTGCATAGGTCTTGGTCTCGCTCGAGAGGACTGTCTCTAGATCGGTCACAGAGCCACCACCACTCGTCTTCCTCGAAGTCTTCGGGTCAAGGTAGGAAGAAGAAGTTGAAGAAATCTCGTCATCCTTCGACTTCACCCCGTTGCTTGGCTGATGCGACGCAGGAGGAGCGTTGACGATCACGTTGTCCATCTTCGGAGCCTGCTTTTGGGTCCGCTCTGCACCTCCCCAAGTTTCTGGGAGCCTGGCTGACCCCTGCCCAATTAAAAGAATTCTGTAAGGCCCTGCACCTCAATTTTGGGCAGTCCAACCCCGCTACGGTGCCTTGAGGCCCAAGGGGTTCAGTTGGAGGGACTTCGGGTTCCGTGCCAGGGGCTTCGGCCACCTAAGTACCCTTCGGATCCGCTCTCAGATCCGTACAGACGCCAGTCATACCGTCGAGACCTTCCCCGCTGCCGGTTTGAATGTTGACGCTCCTGGCATTGGTGGTGCCCACTATCAACGTCGACCCAATTTTGATCCCCGACGACAGAACGGCGTCTGCCGACACCGCCTCCTTCGATGGGGCCTATTCACCCCAGGTTGGATTCTGACACTTATTCCTATGGCTTTGAATTCGGGGAAGGATTGGAGGGTCCCTGGACCCTTATGAATACCAAGATGATCTTAATATGGACTTGGCACAGGAGTTGGGCGAGGCCAGTGGTCTGGATATCTCTCCAGACACTGGCATGCTGTCTCCTACCATGGCTACAGCGGAGGGAGGTACTTCTTCCATGGTGATCAGTAGGGCAACTGAGGTCCTCGGCCTTGAGCTGCTTACTGTTCAGATCAGGTCTAATCTCCTGACAGAGGTGCTTCAACCAGGGGCTTCCACCTCTGAGCCTCTTCTTCCATTCAATGAAGCCATCACCGATGTCCTTTTGGGTACTTAATCCACACCCAACACAGGGGCTCCTGTGAACAGGACAATCGCACATTACTGTAGGCCCACCCCGAATCACCCTAAATTCCTGTCCCAACACCCCACACCTGCGAGCCTTGTTATCCAGACATCCTCATCCTGTGGCGCATTCCATTCCACACCTCTGGATAGGGAATCAAAAAGGCTGGAACAGTTTGGGAAGATGTTTTCTTCCTCCAGTCTAGCGCTGCGGTCAGTGAACATGTGGGATACGGTCGCACAAGTTCTGCTGCAGATACCGGAGGAGGCCTGTGCTATCGTCTCCCAAGCTGTGACAGTTGGGAGAGACGCTGCAAAGTTCACTATCCAATGTGGGCTGGACAGGGCCAACTCTCTGGGTAGATCGGTTGCGGCAACGGTGGCCTTGAGGCGCCACGCCTGGTTACCAACATCTGGTTTCTCAGTGGATGTCCAACAGACCCTTTTGTACATGTCCTTTGATGGCTCCTGTCTCTTTGGAGACAAGGCGCACTCGGTGCTCGAGAGGTTCAAGGACCCACAGTCTATAGCTCTTCCCTCTGCTTTTCCACTGCCCCTCGTCCCCAACAGTCTGCCTTCGCCCCTTTCGTGGCCCTTTTCCAGCCACCATGCCACCCATGCTGTTCAGCCGCTGTGTGGCTGGGGACACGGAATCCCACGTGGTCGTGGGATAGGGAACCAGAGGTCTGCGCAGTCCA
The DNA here is from genome assembly GCF_031143425.1 of Pleurodeles waltl. Classification (NCBI taxonomy): domain Eukaryota; kingdom Metazoa; phylum Chordata; class Amphibia; order Caudata; family Salamandridae; genus Pleurodeles; species Pleurodeles waltl. The sequence continues at coordinate 150,465,032 of NC_090440.1, forward strand.
TCCCTGCCCCTGCTACAGCCTCCAAACCCTCCTAGTCCGTCCCCTCACTGTGGTCCAGTTGGCGACAGGATTCGCCATCACCTGCCCCACTGGGACTCCATCACTACGGACAGGTGGGTTTTGCAGATCGTTCGAAGGAGCTGCTCCTCCCCTTCGAGTCTGCCCCACAAGCCATGCTTCCATCATTCAGTCGTATACCAGAGGATCATTTGGCACTTCTCCGCCAGGAAGCTGTGGCTCTGTTGGCCAAGGGAGCCACATAGGGGGTCCCTGTGCCAGAAGTAGGTTGTGGTTGTTATTCCAGTTACTTTCTGGTGCCCAGAAAAGACAAGGGCTTACGTCCTATCCTAGACCTTTGGGCCCTCAATCTCTTCCTCAAGAAGGAGAAATTCAAAAGGCTCAGCCTAGCTCAGGTCCTCTCTGCCTTGGACCCAGGAGACTAGATGGTAGTGTTGGACTTGCAGGACACTTATTTCCATATTCCCATCCTGCCTGCCAACAGACGTTACCTACGATTCGTGGTAGGTTACTAGCACTTTCAATTTACCATGCTCCCCTTCGGCCTTACCAGCGCCCCTCGGGTGTTCACGAAAGTGATGGCGGTGGTTGCAGCTCAGCTGCGTGCAGGTTGGGAGTTTGTCATCCCCTACCTCGATGACTGGCTGTTGAAGGCTGACTCGCCCCAGAAAGTCATCTCCCACCTTCAGACTACGGAAAACCTCCTGCACACACTGGGGTTCACTATAAATGTGCCGAAGTCACACATGACTCCCCCTCAGATGCTCCCTTTCATCTGAGCTCTTCTGGACACAGTGCAGTTTCGGGCACACCCACCTGAAAAGCGAGTCCAGGATATTCAGGCTATGAGTCTGATCTTTCAGCCTCTAATTTGGGTTTCGGTGAGACTGACTCTGAGGCTTCTGGGCCTCATGGCCTCTTGCATCCTGTGCGTGACACATGCCAGATGGCATATGCAGGCTCTGCAGTGGGACTTGGAGTTCCAGTGGGCACAGCATATCGGATGGGACTGCGAAAGACCTGCAGTGGTGGCTTTCGAATTGGCTTTGGGTCAACGGCAGATCCCTCTCCCTTCCCCAACCACATCTTTCCGTAGTGACGGATGCGTCACATCTGGGAGGAGGTGGCCACATGGGAGAGGAGGAGATCAGAGGCCTCTGGTCTCTGGCACAGTCTGGGCTCCCTATCAATCTTCTGGAGCTCTGGGCGATTAGGCTTGTTTTGAAAGCATTTCTTCCCTCGCTGAAAGGGAAAGTAGTGCAAGTGTTCATGGACAACACTAACACCATGTGGTACTGCAACAAACAGGGCGGAGTAGGGTCCTAGGCCCTTTGTCAGGAGGCTCTGCGCCTCAGGACATCACCCTGGTGTTTCAACATCTGGGGGGCTCTCCAAATGCCAGAGCAGACAAACTGAGCCATTGATGCATAGCCGATAACGAATGGTGTCTCCATCTGGAGGTGGCGCAAGGTCTCTTTCAGCAGTGGGGAGAGCCTTGGTTGGATCTGTTCGCCTCTGCAGAAAACGTGCAATGTCAGCTGTTTTGCGCGTTGGAGTTTCCACTGGAGGGCACTCGTTCTGAGATACGTTTCGTCTCGAATGGAACTCCGGCCTCCTTTACGCCTTTCTGCCTATACCACTTCTGTCCAGAGTTCTCAAGAAGGTCAAGAATGACCGGGCCCAAGTAATCTTGGTGGCTCTGGACTGGGCATGGAGAGTGTGGTATCCAGAGCTACTAAGCATGGCCATCAATTCTCCACTCAGACTGCTCCTTCAAGAGGATCTTCTGTCGCAGCAACAGGGGTCACTTCTCCACCTGAACCTGTCCAGTCTCCACCTTCATGCGTGGAGATTGACCGGCGGCAGTTGATGGCTTTTGACCTTCCACCCGAAGGTTGTGATTTAATCTTGGCAGCCAGGCGTCCCTCCACCAAAATGGTATACGTCTGTTGTTGACATAAATTTGTGGCAAGGTGTACCAACAAATCTGTTGATCCCCTCTCTGCTCCTCTTTCTGAGATTCTTTTGTTCATTCTTTCTTTAACCCAGCAGGGTTCTGCTTTGGGCACCCTTAAGGGCTATTTATCTGCTATCTCAGCCTTTCTTAGGTTGCCTGATCAGCCATCACTCTTTAATTCTCCTATTGTTTGTTAGTAGATTCCTTAAGGGCCTCAACCATTTGTTTCCTCCCACTCCTTTTAACATGCCTCAGTGGGACCTCAGTCTTGTCCTTACTTACTTAATGTGTGCTCCTTTTGAGCAGATGCACAATTGTCCCTTACGGCTTCTTACTTTCAAAACGTTTTTTCTTGTTGCCTTCACTTCAGTTTGCAGAGTGAGTGAGCTTCAGGCTCTATCTTCTAGGCCCTCATTTTTGTCTGTGCATCCTGACAAAGCGGTATTACGCACTAAAGCTTCCTTCCTTCCCAAAGTCGTTACGCCTTTTCATGTAGGCCAGTCCATCACTTTGCCTACTTTTTACGCACCTCCACATCCTTCCCACCGCCTGGATCCAAAAAGAGCATTAGCGTTCTATCTTAATCATACTAAAGGTTTCTGTGTGGACGATCAACTCTTTGTTGGATATGTGGGTGCGAAGAAAGGGAAGGCGGTGCAAAAATGTACCATCTCACGATGGGTACTTCTTTGCATCAAAATGTGCTACGCTTTGGCAAAGAAGAAACCCCCTGAGGGTTTGTGCGCTCATTCCACCAGAGCAACTGCTTCTTCCACTGCATGCGGAGTTCCTGTCCTGGATATCTGCGAGGCAGTTAAGTGGGCATCCTTTAATAAACATTACTGCGTGGACAGTCAGGTCCATAGAGACGGCTACTTTGGTTGTTCGATCCTGCTGGACTTTCTAGTATGGTCTTGGTTTGCAGCCCACCTCCGAGAATGGCATTGCTTGGGTATCTATTCTAAGGTAGGTCTCGAAAAATCATAAAAATGTTATTAGACCTACAGGTCGAGTAGCTTGAATAATCTACTCAATCCACCTGTAGTGTACTTGACCTGGAAACGGGTCTCAAATTGTGTGATCCTAGGCAAATATTGTATTTTTCATTCACCTTTTTCTTCATTCTCACATGAGTGCACCTTCAAATATGTGAGTCCAGCAAATCCTCTGTAAAAAAAAAAAAATCCTCTTTTGTTTGATTAAATACACCAAACGTTTTCTCCATGTATAATAAATCTAGCCCACATATTAGGGCACACATGATACATGCATGACTTGCCTCTTAGTTTACTAATAGCTTTGCTATCAGGGCAGGAGTATTTCTCAGTTTATGTTTAAACACTCACTTGAAATAAATATACAACTAAAGCATGATGTGTTAGTGCAGTGTCATTTACAGACAGTACATTACCAAGGAATTTCCAAAATCCTTCGACTCACTTGCAACTTTACTGATAAAACTGTATAGTGTATTAACAATAATCTGTGAAAATTGGGTCTCAGAAAACATTTATCATTTGCACATCCCCAAGTAAAGTGCTTTGAGGTTTTTTTATCCTATTAAAATATTTTTTACATCATGCAGAAGTACATAAGATGGTCTTTCACAGCTACTGAAAAATATTTTGAAATGTTTGTAAAGTTGACTTAGTTACATAAATGTTGTGTGTTAGGAAAAACCTGATACCAAAAGCCTTTCATTTCAGATGGGTCAGACAATTCACCTTACAAAATCCTGGTAATCTGCAGTCAGAAAAAAAAGTATTTGCATTGCAAGAAGACAAATTGACTTTTGACCTCTGTCTCTGAACATAGAGCAAATGTGATAAGAATAAGATTTAAAGGCATCTTAATTGCTAATTCAGTTTCTGACTGAACAGAACACCTCTTTGTCCACTCGCCAGAAGGGTCAAGATAAATCTAAAAATAGCTTGACCTCATAAAATAAAACTCACCATAGCTGGTGGTCGAGTAGATTTTTCGTGCCCTGTAAGGTAAGGAATCTGCAACTAGAAGTCTTTATCAGATTTACAAGTTACTTACCTTCGGTAACGATATATCTGGTAGAAACATATTCTAGTTGTAGATTCCTTACCAACCCACCCATCCTCCCCGCTTGCGAATTGATTTCTAGGGACAGGGCTTCCCCATTCAGGGCCTTAGCTCTGGCGCACCAATTTCAGTGTTCTTCGCGGCTCTCCGCCTTGGTGTGGAAAGTCGTGAAAAGAAACTGATGTAACCGCGCTGAGGCGGCGTCTATGTACTACTCCCAACATCATCACGGCGACTACGATGCCAGCGATACCCGCAGAGTCGACCGACGCCACCTAATGACACGCAAAGGTATTGCGTGAAGAATAAATCTCCGGATCCAGTCTAAAGCCTGGGGGAAAATTCTAAGGTTAGGAATCTAGAAGTAGAATATGTCTCTATCTGATAAATCGTTACCAAAGGTAAGTAACTTGTACATTTATCACTATCGAAAAGATCGACCCTGCAGTATGAGCTGCAGCGATCTTTTTGTATGCAGAAAAAGCATTCGATTCGGTTGAATAGAGCTTTATGTTGGAGGTGCTACGCCGTTTTAGAGTAGGAGAGGTATTGTTCCAGCTGGTGTGGCCCCTATACACCAGACCAAAAGCATGAGTGAGGGGTAGCGAACCATCAGGTAGGTGTGCCCATTGTTGTCCCTCCTGTATGCCCTCGTAGCGGAGCCATTGGCATGTGCCATATGAGAATATCTCAACCATAGAGGCATTCACTTCTCTGGATACACCACGAAGATATCCACCTTGTTGTAAGTTCGTGACCCAGAATGCAATCTCTCATCGATGCTCCACGAGGTGGTGCGATTTGGATGCCATTTCAGCTTAAAGATAAACTGGACAAATCTATTTTTCTTTTCCCCCCTCACTCTGGCCATGACCCCAATATTACTTGATTTTCCTCTTAAGTGGACAAGGGACTCTGTTCGCTACTTGGGAGTTCAAATACACACAGACCCGTCAGTTGTCCTACATGACAATTATGGTAAAGCAATACATAAATGATCAGGAGATGTGGACAGATGGATCAGGCTCCCCCTCTCCCTGATGGGGTGCATTGCCCTCATGAAAATGGTGGTCCTTCCAAAATTTATTTTTTATTCCAAAATGTCCCAATACTGCTCCTGCGGACACTGTTTGGAGCATTGCGATCTGTGCTGGTTAAACTTGCCTGGGCAGGGAAGCAACCTAGGATCCGATGGAATGTACTTACATTGCTCTATGATATGGGAGGACTGAATGTCCGTGACTTGGAGGCCTACTATGGGGCCACTCGTCTCATGCTTGCACATGGTTGGATCCATGGTCCCCATGACACACCCTATGCCTAAATCGAGCTTGACATCTCACTCCCACATACACTGCCACTGCAAATTATTTTCCCCCCAAAATGACGCTCTGGTGTTTTTGTTTTCATGAACACCACAACTCACTCATGGCACAGTTTCATGACCCAGCAGGCACTCCCCTACTGTACTCTCCACATGTGAGGGTTGATTGGTGCACTTGGTTCCTATTGAGCTGAAATAGAGGTTCAGTTGATGCGTTAGGCAAACTGGGCATTGGAACCATCAGCGATTTCTTCCAGCGTTACTGCATGTGCCCCTGGGACACCTATGCTGAACACACTACTACACTGACTCCACTCATGAAATGTCAGTATTGCAGGGCTCGACAATCCCTGCGTGAGATAGTTGGGGATGAGCTTATGGAGCCACCTGAATTTCAAGCCCTCTCCTGGTTGATACAGGAGACAGCACATGAGAAACTGGTAACCAGATTACATGACATGGCAGAAGAGCTTGTAGGCCCAGTTTACTAAAAGCCGGGCTTTATTGGCAGAAGGACTTAGGAACTGCATTAACAGACGCTCAGTGGGAATACTGCTGGTCTGTGACAAAACCCATCTCTCTAAACGGAAGTGGAAGTGGAAGGGAAATGCCTTTCTGACAAACTACTTCACTCAAAATAACAAGTGCCAGGCATAGGGTGTACGGAGTTATTCCAGCCCCACCGCCAAGCCATCCAAGCCAAGAAAAACGTCTGATGAATATGTCTAACTACAGATTCCTTACCTTTAGAATACTGGCAGGTGGCAAACTGGACCCTGAGATGTTTTCCAGCAATGCTCCTATATGCTAGTAGGTGGTTCTCTTGTTCAGCTGTGACTCCATTCCACCTTGGCAGTGACGCAGCAAAGCCACATGTACGCACAACACCTCCATTCTGTTGTTAATTCCTTTATTTCTATAGTCTTTTATGTGGCTCTTGAGCTCCGCTCTTGCGGAAGCAGTGTGCTAGGAAAAATGTCTTCTCCAAAAAGGACAGGATTCAAGCATGCTGAGACTGCAGGAAGCAGATTTCAGAGATGGACCTACATGTCGTAGACAAGTGGAGATTAAATGCCTTTGGTTCTCCTGCTGTGAGCCAGTTCCATATCAGTCTGCTGGAGCTTCAGGTAGTCCATCTGGTCCTAAAAGCCTTTGTGTCATCTATCAAAGGGAGGCTGGTGCAGGGCCTCAAACAGCACGACAGCTATGTGGTACTGTAAAACATCAGGCAAAGTAGGATCCTGAATCCTGTTTTAGGAGGCCTCACTTTTCTCGAAGTGGCTGAGTCAGCAGAACATCTTTCTAGTTACCAACCGCATAGAGGGGTCCCTGAACACTAGAGTAGATGAGCTAAGCAGACGTTGCCTGGCGAACCACAAGTGACATTTCCATCCCAGGCCAATGGGGTGCACCCTGGCTAGATCTAATTACCACCTTCAAAAAGCTCTGTGTCAGAACTTTTGCATGTTAGAGATTCTTCCATGGCGCTCAGTAGGAAACACAATCTGGCTAAAGTGAGACACAGGGCTCCTGTATGTGTTTCTATTGCTACCTCTCTCGCCTTGAGTTTCTGGGAAGATCAGGATGGACCAGGCCCAAGTCAGCTTAATCACCACAAACTTGGCCAGGAGAGTATGGTACCTAGAGGCTGAACATTTTCCCCCTGATCCAGCTACTACTTTGGGAGAACCTCCCGTCTTAGCAAGTCAGCGTCCTGCTCCTGAATCCCCACAAATTCTACCTCCATGCATGGGATTAAGCAGAGTTAATTAAAAGCATTCAAATTGCTGACAAAAGTGATTGATGATATCCTTGTGGCCACACGTCCCTCTATAAAGCCCATCTATGTCTGGTAGTTCTAGACAGACCAATACTCTGCAAGCCAATTATTCAGGCATTTTGCTGTTTATTCTCTTTTTGGCCCTGCATGGCCTTACAGTGTCCCAGTGAGAGGTTATTTGTGAGACCTTTCGGCCTTTTCTGTCTACCTGACTGAAAATCTTTACTCAAATCACCAGCTGTGATATGTTTTATAAAAGGTTTGACTTTCATGTTTCCTCCAAATCCATTTGTTACTGCACACTGTGATTTGAATTTGGTTTCGATGCAAGCCCTTCAAGCCAGTGACGACTCTTGAAAATCAACTCTTTTCCTCATCACTGACACGTCACCACGTCACCATGACTTATCGGTCAGCTACAGGCACTTTTGATATAACTGCCTTATACCACCACCTCCCCAAACAAATTGGTGTTAAAGACCTGGGTAATGTCTTTCCACCAAAGGGTGTGACTCCCTTTCAGGTAGGCCAATCCATCTCTCAGTCAGTGTTTTTCACTACACCTCCTCTTTTAAAGGAAGAGTTGCTAAATCCACTCAACCCTAAAAGAACGCTTAGTTTTTTTTGTCAACCGGGCAAAGGGCCACCTTGTGGACGACCAGCTCTGTAGGTCTTAGTGGTACGAAGACAGGAAAGTTAGTGGAAAAGATATTGTCAAGGTGAATAGTCCTCTGCATCAAAATCTCCTACTCTCTGGCAAAGAAGACACACCCAGAAAACCTGGGTGCTATTACCACTAGATTCAAGTATTGGCAGGACACAGCTGACAAGTTGCAATGTGGGTGTTGGTACACACATTCATGAAACACTACTCACTTAACAATCTGGTGTGGCAGAAAGGCCAGTTTGTCATCTCTTCATTGCATGGCTTTCTGGCATGAGTCAATCCCCTACTCCTTAGGTCCCCGCCTTTAGGAAGTGTTACGCGATCTATTCTAAAGCTGAACGGTCCACTTCCAATTGCTTACCTTCAGGAATGCTCTTTCTGGTCTCCTTAACATTTAATAAAATCCCAAGTTAGTGATCAGCGCTTTATGATCGACAGTTTGTGTAGTGTTTGGTGCGTTAGGGCGCAGAAAGAGAACGATTTAAGAATTTGATGTCTGCGTGAAGCGGGGTGCTCGTATGCAGTTCCATTCCATCGCTTCTGGGTCTGTACAGAGCCAGCACAGAACGCCACCTACTGGTGTGCAGGAGCATTGCTGGACACTTTTTCAAGTCTAGTCTTGTGCCTGGGAGTACACTGAAGGTGAGGAATCTATGGTTACATAAAGTATCCACCAGAAAGAGCGTAACTGAAGTAAGTAACTTTTTCATTAGAAAATAAAGACTCGCCTAATGCTGACAAGAAGCGAGCCTGGTCATGAAAGAAGAGTACGCACACGCTAATAAGTGATTGGCTGTTTTTTGGAACGCTCAAGCTTTTTGCTACTAATGGTGTTCAGTTGTTGAATGATTAAAATTGCGAAAAGGATGCCTCCGTCCCTACCAGACTGCCAGGCCAAAGAAGTCCCTGTATTGAAATAGTGCAAGATATTGTGTACACAAAGGTCGCTGAGATAAAAGCCCAGCACACAGGGAGAAATGACAATATACACCTAACCCTTGCCAGTTCCTCCGCCATTTCCCTGGTTATGACTTACCTTCCTACTAAAGCCGTAAACGGTTTAAGCGGTAGGAAAAGGCGAGAGCAGAAGCGCGCCTAATCTCTGTGGACCTGGAGACTGAAGTATCTTGTTTGAACAGGTCGAGAGCCACTGGAGAACATTGTAAGTCGGTGACAGGCCTGGGACCACAGCCGTGTTGCATTTAAAAAACGAATATTGAGTGATGGGTGCGAGCAAAAAATTAGGTTGTCACTTTTAAATGTAATACAGGTGCCTACATGAATGCTGACGGGTGGAGGATGTAGAATCTTTTACTCTGAAATAACGCTTTACAGTTTGTTTACAAATAGCAAGATATAGGTATGTGTGCAGGAATTAGAGACAGGAATAACCTCTTTAGCCTATGTCCATACGCCCCTGGTCGTGTTTTCATTCCTGTAAATGTCTTCTCTTCCCCTCCAGATTATTGCAGCCCAGGAAGAGATGCTAAGGAAGGAAAGGGAACTGGAAGAGGCGCGGAAGAAACTGGCTCAAATCAGACAGCAGCAGTACAAGTTTCTACCTACGGAGCTGCGAGAAGATGGGAGCTAAGTTTTAGGAACACGAGCTTTTGTAAACAGAAGTTAAAAGAGAAAACGGACTGCCTCGAAACACAAACTGCGGTGACAACGTTTTGATATGCCAAGCACGTGCAGCAATGCTGTGGGGACAGCACGCAGCACACAATTCATCAGCTCAGCCTCGCTGTTCAACTTTGGGGGTCCGTTCTCCTTACCGCTTGGCGGACACTGCCTCCAGCAGCGCCAGGGTTTTACTACGCCATCTAACTTCAGCCTGTTACAGTTCCTGCAAGACTTTCGCTTATTGTAAAATGTTGAGCTAAATGATGAACAAAGGTGACAAAAATCAAAGTTCTCTTCCAGAGCGCACTTGTTGCAGGATCCTACGCCCAAGAATTGTACCCAGGTGGAGGAGTGCGCCTCCATGACATATCAAGTGTTGTGCCCATGGCATTTCAGATTGTTACCCTTCATCCCTGCCAAGCGCCCCGCTTTCTGTAGGACATCTAAGGTTACAGACAAGTTACACTGTAAACAATGCTTATGCATCACCTCTTTTTATTAACTTGGTACAGTATTAATCAAGTGTATTGGCCTGGCCTGCTTGTGGAGTGATGAGACGCGATAGACCAGCGAATGGAAGAGTTGCCTTGCCTCGCTCCTTGGGGAGGGATTCAGAAGCAGAATCGCATGTATGCTTTTCAGAGGAGTAGTTGCAGCTCTTATTGAACCAGTTAAGGTGTTTTTTTTTCCTTCCGTTCACCTTCCAGTTGCTCGTGGTGGCTACCAAGCACGCCATGCCTTCCGCCCATACATGGCATTGATCCGACAACACTGAGGCTCCCAGAGCATGTTGTCAGGTACAATGCAACTTTCCATAGTCCTGTTGCCAACTTGTTTGGCAGCACAGGTTTGTAGATTGTGCCTTCTAAACACACCATGTCCATTGTTTATCATGTCTAATACAAATGTGTTCTCCCAAGCAGCCATTAGATCTGGCGAAAGTATGTTCAACCCCGATTTGAGAAAACATTTTGGAACATAATGTAGAGAGCCCAAATTAGAGCTGAAGATGGAGCATCTATGAAATTAAATGCTTAGTTTGGAGTTTTCCTTTCCTTCCTGTCTGAGGGGTCATGGTCTTCTTCTCATGGGCCCATATCTGCCGGATGTCTCCTATAAAGTGGAAGGATATCCTTGTCAAGAATATCCGAATACGTTACAGTATATTGCACTGCCTGGCTGTTGCAGGGATACATCCATCTTTCAACTGACATTTTTCTAAGCCCTCTGATAAAATCGAGAACATATGTAGCTGCAGGCAAGACAAGTTTACATAAAACCGCAAGCTACTAACTAAAGGAAGAATGCACTTCATTTGATGCACATGTTCTTTACATGTGTTTTACGTGGGGAGGGAGTTTCAGAATCTTCTTACAGAAATTATGTGGCTCAAGCTGCAGACATGTTTAAAATGAAACACACCCTTCAGAATTGTGGTCATTATTTTAATATGTTATTTGTGCGCTGTGGTTCATTTGGAAGGAGAGGTCCAGTTACAACGTGCCGAAAACAATCTCTTCTGGGTAGCGAAGGAAATCTCCTTACATTTACTATTTGGAAGGCAGCTGTTAAAAGTTATGCAGCGCTTGCCTATTTTTTTGGTCCAGCATTGTCCTTAGTTGACCTCCAGAATCCAAGTTCATTCGCGATCTTCTCTTGGGCATCCTCAAAGACCTCCGAGGATGCCCACCTTACTTCTGTCATTCCAACGACAGTAATTGATCCACTAAAAGGCTGTGCAAGTGCACCTCCATTTTTATTAACCAATCATTAACCAGGCGATATTGCAAGCAGCAGGGTTTCCTTTGACTTGAGGAGTGCTGTATCCTCGCTAGAGGAACAGCCTGCGTGTAAGAGCTCTTCCTCCTGTGCAGACTACCTTGGGTGGGGCATTCACAGTGGATGGTATCCCTGTCCTGCTGGTGGGACGCGCAGTGTCCTGGACTGCAGCTGCTCTTTATGCTTTCACGTGTGACTCTGACTGTTAAGCAGTGATAATCCAGTCTAACTTCTACTCCGAGCCCGCCTCCCCTCAATCTACAATATGTCTGAACTAACACATGAACAAGGTACGTTTTACATTAAAAGTTGGAAAAGGTGTTTCTTTCTGTAAGACTACCCAAGGCCTCTCTGCGGAACCACGGTTAAAGGTAACCGCTGAGACGGGACAGGGCAAGATGCATAGTAAGGAAGGCAAGCTAGTCTACACCCCACTGACGTCTTCAGGGCCAACATCTTAGGTACACTGTGTGTTGGCTTGCAACACATGGCAAAAGAAAACTTGTATTGAGTCTGTAATTGTAAATGTTTAAACGCGAGCTGTGGGAGCCTGTTATGTTGTTTTAGCACCAAATTATTGCAGTAAGTGACCTCTTCGAGGGACAATGGCTGTGGTAGAGTTTGACCCTGTCCTAGCTGTATCCTATAGCAGACAGGAGTTCTTTAATTATACCCCTGCCATTGTCATCTTGATCAGGATGTTTAACACTTTGGTTGTTTAAATACATTTCTAATGGTAGTGCACTTCACAACATTAGTGAAAAAAGTATTTGTACCATCTCCCTTTCTAATCCCCCAAAGGGATTATGGGAATATGCATGGGGCCAGGTTAACCGTGATCTAAGCCTCATCCAAGAAAAACAACTACATTGGATTTCACAGCTTTCGTTTGCTACAGTAGGAAATAACCACTATGTGCAAAAAGGTCAGAATGACCCCTCTGGGCTGCAAACAGTAAAGTGCAGCTCTTCTCCTTGTATTCTGTTTATTATCAATGTATTATTGTCCAGCAGCATTTCTCTTCATGAGCCAAGGTAAAATCTATCTGTACAAAAATATTAAAATCACTGTAAAAGTCCTTGTTTTTGACTTAAGAATAATCCTGTGGTATTATACTGTCAAATAGCAATTGAAATGTCCCAACTTAAATGCCTTGCATGAAAGTATACATATCAGGGACGTTTCCTGGCTACTCGTAAACCAATTGTAGGCCTATGTTAGAAGCGGTGTTAAGAAAAAATGGGAAATGCAAAAATGTACAGAGCTGATTTTTAAGAGGGCCACATGTGTCTTCTTTGATACTTAAATATTCTCAGAATGAATGAAACTGTTGAGTGTGGATAAACCCCTTCAGCAAATAAAGCCAAGATGAGACCCCTTGTTGGTATATTTTCGATGGGCTGTGCCAGTCAGACTCTTTATTTTGAGTTCGTTCGACAATTTTTGAATTTTTTCTTGCATACAAATGGACACTAAAATATAAATCTACATTTTTTGGTTATTCATTTTGAAGACTGCCTTGTTTCTATTATAAGTTATTAATCAGTTTCCAACTGCAGGACGTTATTACAGTCGTTAACCCAAGATTAAATGGGTGCCTGGATCGGATGCATACTTATACCCGCAACTTCCTCTCCTTGTGAATGTTTTCCCAGGTCCCCGACTGGGTCAGGCTATTCTAAAGGAGTACTCGAGCGCAGGTAAGTGGTGTCACGGATTGCAACATTGTTCTTTTCCAGAAGTGTTGAGCAGGGCCACGTGAACTGATGAAGGTTCCTTTCTTTCCATGCCTCAGACACGTATCGGGAGCAATACACCTATTGTCTTTGAGTCTTTTTCAACAAAATTCTCTTTTTTGACCAGTTCTCAAGACTCATATGCTGCCTCCCACTTCGACAGGGCTTAGACCTTGAAAGGACTGCTGCTAATAAATATCTGTGACAGACCACCCAAGTTAGGACTCTGGTGCCTGGGGTCAGAGCACGACTCCCAGACCTGCAACAACAGTACCCATATGAACTCAAAGGCCTTAAAGGATGACAAGGCGAAACACTACGTTATCAATCATTGGAAGACTTCGCGCAGTGACCTGTCAAAGTCGAAAGGAAGGTCCTGTTTCCGTGGCATGTCCTCTTTGTGGTCCAAGTATTCAGGTAAGTTTAAGAAGAAGCATAAAAAATGTATCTGGAAATAGCCTGTTTTCGCCACTCTCAAACTACAGAAACCATGTCAATGTGCATCTTGATTTTGCTCCCGAACTCCAATGAAGCCCAATTCATCATTTGGTTCCGATGCAACTTGAATCTACGGGTTCATTGGCAACACTGCAGCAAATAGAGGCAATACTGCTCATATTTGGCACTCCCGTGGCTCCCTCTGGTGTGCCTTTGGGGCCCAAGGATCCCAGAGGCTTCCAGTTTGAGTCCAACAGGCAGGTTCGCCATAGGCGCAGTGTGCACCTCTTGTACCTGCTTCAGGTTCTGCTGCTGCTTCAGTGCAGACTTCGGTTCCAGTGCCACTCCCATCAACAGGTGCTGTGGCACTCCCTGCGCCGGTTTCCCTAACGTCGACGTTGTCAGAAGAGGATCTGCTGCCTATAGTGGTTTCAAACTCTGAGCCTGACTTGTTTTGACTTGAGGCCATGCTCCTATCATACCAGAGTGTGGTCTAAAGCCAATCCTTCCGTTTCAGATACATTGCCTTTATCACATGGCAGAACTCATACGTTACCTTTACATCAGCTCTTTGGCTCAGATTCTAGCACTAACAGTTATGATGAAGGGGACAAATTCAGTCAGCTTGAATGCCGAACCCAGAAGTGTATTTAACTTCCGGGTTCGGGTGTGCGCGTTCAGCGCACACGCTAGGCGTCCGTACTGGAAGACGCTGGTTTTCTCAATAGATATCTACTGTCCCAGAATTACTGGGGGTGAGTTGAGTTAGATGTACGTTTATATGTTTATATGCACGACAATATTGCACGGCAATATCTTTGCTAATAGTGCAACTTTCCAGGATCGAGTCTGTGTCGGCACGTTGATAGGTATTGTTCGTGAGCATGCATTACAACTTATGGAGTATTCTTGGTTATTCTGGCACGGATTTTTGATTAAAATGTTATAGTTATAGATCATGCCAGCCGTGACATGTTCTAATCTATTAAATAGTCGTAACGTTTTGCCCTTACTAGGTATTAGTTTGTTATTAAACACTTATACTTTTCCCCTTTCTCTTTAACATTAGATTTTGAACGTGGATTGGATACTGGTTACGCTGGAAGTCCATACTGGATTGGTATTAGTTGATGAATACTTGCCTTTAAATTGTGATTGATTTACAAGGTATTTGAACACAAATTTATCTATAGGTACACGATCACACTATGGATTATGGGTGTCTCCTTTTGGTTGATTATTGACTTGGGTCTTTCACACATGTTTAAGCATGTTGTGAGTTTTTGTTTTCTCATCACTCATGGGTGTTTTAGCAAAGTGCTTTTTAGTTGGAGTTGGTTGTTGATCTCTTTCCTCTCACTTTTTATGAGGTGGTTTTGACCATTAATTTTTCCTTTTGGATTTGGTATACAATTGATGTGAACTGGGCGGTTAAGTACATTGATCTTAACTCGTGTGTTATCTTTATGATTTCTAGCCCTGAAGAAGTCGTAAGGGATTTAAACATTTCCCAAGACGAAACACGTGTTGGCTGGATGTACAATCTACCTTTGATGTTCGGAACTTGTCAATAAATCTTTGGATTCATCAGTGGACTCTGAAATTTGCTCTATGAAACATGGACCTTTGTGATATTGTTTTCTTATCATATTAATTTATACATGGTTCTTTAAGAGGGGACCCTCACTGTGTATTGTATTTGTTGTGAGGTTGTGTATACCTTAAGGGTAGGGTGTTTCCCTTGTGTGGTTCCCCTGTCACAACACTTAGGGTACAGTGACATCCTTAGCGCCATATTTCCTCACCGTGCACCCCATTAACTTTTTCTTGAAGGGGACAAATTCATCCCAAAATACGATGAGTACAATTAGTATGCCGAATTATCAGATGTCTCTGGTCTGGGCACCTCCTCAGACACTGGACGTCTCTCCCTTTGGTTCTGCCAGAAAGGAGAGTGCCTCTTTCGCTATGGTTATGTAGTCTTGACCTGCTGCTTCAAAAAAGGGGAGGTCAAAAAAATGTTCTGACGCAGGTTCTTCAGCTTAGCCAGGCTTCTACAGATTCTCTCTTGCCATTAATGAGGCCTTAATGGATTCCCTCCTGGGCAAAACCATGCTCTGTGCCCCGGCCAACAGGCAGGTAGCTCACCGCCATAGACTGGCAGCAGGCAATCCTGACTTCTCGACCCAACACCCTACCAAAAAGTCTGGTGGTCCTGGCAACCCCCAGCAGAGTCAACCCTAACAGCTTTCCTCCGACGACTCCTGACCGCAGTTCTATTCACATAGAGACCTTTGGCAAGTGCATGTTCTCTTCTGCCAGCCTTTATTTTACGTTCAGTTAATGCCAGCTGCCTCCTGGCCCACCACAGTCATGTTTTATAGGATACAATTGCTCTGTTTATAAATACTTTATTTCAGTCATAGACCATTAAAGTAACAGACATCATCACAATACTAAAACATCTAAACAGTTGTTCAAATCCTGCCAGCAGTTCCTGAGGACTTTTTAGCCCAAGCCACGCCTCTTTTGTGAGAATGTGTACTCAGCCCACAAATGCTTAAAAGAAAGTTGTGCCAAAGCATGTTCCCTATTGGGCAGTTTCCTCAACAGTTTCTCCCCTTTCATGGCTACACTGGCTACACTAGGGGTGGCGTCTGCATGTTTCACATCTGTCGTCTGCGTTGTGCATGACATGCAGGACTTATATAGCCTCCACCCAGGCGTGCTGATATCAGTTCTTTCTGCGCAGATCTGAAGAGCTACCCCTACAATCACTTCTTGACTGGACTTTTTGAATTTCTCAAAGCTTTTTCGACACTTCTGGTGCATCAAGATGTTGTCACAGATTCAAGCCCTATGACTCCTGTCATCGGATGATGTCTGTGACTGGTCCGCATCTTGTGTGTTTGTGGTGTTTGGAGTGCGACCATGACCCAAAGTCATGCTCCGAGTGTCAGGCCATGAATCCGAAAGCTTTGAGGGAGCGGTCCCTAAAGCTACTTGCGGCCCGGTACTCGGCTCTACATTGCTCTCGGTCGAGAGGAAAGTCAGAGAACTGTCGCGGAGCCCCCATTCTTCATCATCCTACTCCAAGTCCTTGGAACGATCAGATAAGTCATTGCATAAGAACAACAAGTGTTCTTCGACTTCACCCCATTCTTCGGCTTATGTGATGTGGTAAAAGGAGTGTAGTTGCTGTAGGCCTCCTTCCTCAGAGCTTACTTCTAGGTCAGATCCGTGCCTCACCGAGTTTCCGGGAGGTTGAGCCACATTTGCCCAATTACGTGAGTTCTACAAGGCTATGCGCCTCATATTTGGGCAGTCTGACTCTGCTGAAGAGCTTCAGGCCTCCTGGAGTCAGTAGGGTCCCCCTCAGGTCCTGGGCTGGCGGCTTTAGCTCGGGATCCGTGGGGCACCCAGGGATCCGTCCACGGATTCAAGCTGGCGTCAGTCCTGCGATCTTAACCTTCCCTGATGATGGTTCCGCCGTCGACGCTCCTGACCCCGCTCGTGCCCATGATTGGCGTAAACCCCATCCTCATTGCTGACTCCAACACGGAGCCGGACCAACGTAAAGCAACACTGATTTCGACTTCGGCAAGGATCTTGCTCCCTGACCCTTATTCTTATGGGTTGGGGTACGGTGAGGATTAGGAGGGGTCGGTGGACCCTTGAGAATATCAGCTTTGAAGACCCTATGGACTGGCATATACTGTGGCTACGGAGAAGGGAGTGTCCTACTCCATGGTGGTGCAAAGGACGGCCGAGGTTCTGGGCCTTGAGCTTCCTTCGGTGGCAGTCAGGACTAATATCCTGACTGAGGTGCTTCAACCCAGGTCTTCTTAAGAACCCCTTTTGCCCTTTAATGAAGCCCTCACTGATGTCCTGCTGGGGACTTGGTCTAAACCCAGCACAGGGGCTCTTGTCAATAGGACAATTGCCGACCACCATTGACCAGCCCCTAATTACCCAGTGCTCGTTATGCAGCACCCTACCCCTGAGAGCTTGGTTATCCAAAGCCTCTACGTCCTCAGGCACATTCCCTTCCGCACCACTAGATAGGGAATCCAAGAGGCTGGATCAGCTTGGGACGAGGATGTTTTCTTCCTTCAGCCTGGCATTGTGGTCTGTGGACACCGAATACCTTTTAAGCCGTTGCACCCATACTTTATGGGACACGGTTGCGCAGGTGCTGCCACAGGTCCCGGAGGAGGCCCAGGCCATTCTCTTCCAAGCTGTAGCTTATGGGAGAGATGCAGCAAAGTTCACAATACAATGTTGACTGGATACGACCGACTCACTAGGTAGATCAGTTGCATTGACTGTGGCTTTGAGGTGCTACGCTTGGTTGAGGACGTCTGGCTTTTCAGGGGATGTCCAATCCACACTCATGGACATGCCCCTTGATGGCACCCGTCTCTTTGGAGACAAAGCAGACACGATGCTGGAGCGCTTTAAGGAGTCCCGGGCTACAGCTAGGTCCTTTTGTCCTTACAACTGCCCCTTGCCCTTTCAGTCTGCTTTTCGTCCCTTTCGTGGCAACAGAAGAGGCACCCAGCCACTGTGCCATGCCTGCTGGACAGCCTGTGTGTGGCCAGGGACGTGGGATCCAATGTCCTTATAGATCAGGAACCCAACAGTCTGCCCAGTCCACCACCCCTCCCGTTGCAGCCTCCACACCTTCCTAGTCTGACGCTTCCCCATCAGAGGCCAGTTGGAGGCAGGATTGGCCATCACCTGCCCTGCTGGCAACCCATCACGTCAGACAGGTGGGTTTTACTCCCTCCCCTTCGAGACTACCCCTCCATCCATGCCACCATCCTACAATCGGATGACAGAGAGTCTCTTGGCAATTCTCTGTGAGGAGGTTACGGCTCTCTTGTCCAAGGGAGCCATAAAGAGGGTCCCTGTACCAGAAGTAGGTTGTGGTTGTTATTCACGCTACTTTATGGTGCCCAAAAAGGGGAAGGTCCTCCGCTGTATCGTAGACCTTCAGTCCCTCAATGTCTTCCTCAAGAAGGACAAGTTCAAAATGCTCACTCTGCCTCAGGTCCTATCTGCCATGGACCCAGGAGACTGGATAGTAGCGTTGGACTTGCAGGAGGCATATTTCCATATTCCCGTACTGCCTGCCCACAGACATTACTTGTCCTGCCTGCCCACAGAGGTTTATTGCGGTTCATAGTAGGCGACAGGCATTTTCAGTTTACCATGCTCCCCTTTGGCCTTACCAGTGCCTCTTGGGTGTTCACCAAAGTGATGGCGGTGGTCGCAGGTCAGGGGTTTGTCTAACCCTACCCCGATGACTGGCTGTTGAAGGTGGGCTCGCTCTAGGCTCACGACTCCCACCTCCAGAGTACAGCGAACCTCCTGCATTCACTGGGGTTCACTAAAAAAGTGGAGAAGTGACACCTGACTCCCTCTCAGACGCTCCCTTTGATTGGAGCTGCTCTGGACACAGTGCAGTTTCAAGCCTATCCTCTAGAGAGGCAAGTCCAGGATATTCGGGTTATGATACTGATATTTCAGCCTCTATCCTGGATTTTATTGAGAATGACTCTGAGGCTGCTGGGCCTCGTGGCCTCCTGCATCCTGCTGGTGACACATGCCAGATGGCATACGCGGGCTCTGTAGTGGGACCTGAAGTTCCAGTTGGAGCGGACATCCGGGGAATCTCCCAGACATGGTCCAGATCTCAGAGGGTCCTGTGCAACATCTGTAGTGGTGGCTCTTGAACCACAGTTAGGTCAGCGGCAGATTTCTCTCCCTTCCCCAACCAGATCTGACAGTGGTGACATGCGTCACTCCTGGGATGGGGCGTCCACATGGCAGAGGTGGAGATCAGAGGCGCCTGGTCTCCGGGGAAGTCCAGGTTCCACATTATTCTTTTGGAGCTCAGAGAAATCAGACTAGCATTGAAAGCATTCCGTCCCTCTCTCAAAGGGAAAGTAGTGCAGGTGTTCACGAACAACACCACCGCCACGTGGTACTGCAACAAGCAGGGCGGAGTGGGGTCGTGGACCCTTTGTCAGGAGGGTCTGCACCTCTGGACATGAAAGGAACAGGTAATTTCCCTCGTGGTTCACTGGTGGGCTCTCTGAACGCCAGAGCGGACAAACGCAGCCGACAATGCCTGGTCGATCGTGAATGGCGTCTCCATCCGGAGGTGGCACAAGGTCTCTTTCAGCAGTGGGGAGAACCTTTGTTAGATCTGTTCGCCTCTGCAGAAAACACGCAATGGCAGCTGTTTTGTGCATTGGATATTCCAAGGCAGCACTTGTTTGGTGACGCTTTTCATCTCGAGTGG
This sequence comes from Pleurodeles waltl, assembly GCF_031143425.1. Taxonomy (NCBI): domain Eukaryota; kingdom Metazoa; phylum Chordata; class Amphibia; order Caudata; family Salamandridae; genus Pleurodeles; species Pleurodeles waltl. The sequence continues at coordinate 150,484,716 of NC_090440.1, forward strand.
AACTCAGGCCACGTGTACGCCTTTCCGCCCATACCACTTCTGCCCAGAGTTCTCAAGAAGATCATGAATGACCGGTCCCAATTGATACTTGGGGCTCTGAACTGGACACAAGGAGTCTGGTATCCTGAGCTGTTGAGCATGGCCATCAATCCTCCAATTAGACTGCCCCTTCGGGAGGATCTTGACGCAGCAACAGAAGGTTCTCCACCGAACCTGTCCAGTCTCCACCTTCTTGTGTAGCGATTGAGAGGCGGCACTTGATAGCTTTTGACCTTCCGCCTGAAGTCTGTAACTTTATCTTGGCAGCAAGGCGTCCCGCCACCAAAACTGTAGACACCTGTTGATGGAACAAATTTGTGGCATGGTGCACAGACAAGTCTGCTGACCCCCTCTCTGCCCCACTATCTGAGGGCTCTGCTTTGGGCCCCCTCAAAGGTTATTTGTCTTCTATCGCTGCTTTTCTGAGATTACCTGACCAACCCTCCCTGTTAGATTCCTGAAAGGTCTTACCCATATGTTCCCTCCATCATTCATAGAGCCCCAATGGGATTCAAATCTGGTTCTTACTTTTCTAATGTGTGCTCCTTTTGAGCCACTACATAACTGTCCACTAAGGCTTCTCACTTTTAAAACAGCCTTCCTTGAGGCCGTTACTTCTGCCCGCAGAATAAGTGAGCTGCAGTTACTATCATCAAAGCCATCCTATCTTTCCATCTATCCTGACAAGGTGGTGCTTCACACTAGGGCTTCTGTTTTGCCAAAAGTGATCACAGCCTTTCATGTAGGCCAATCCATCCCCTTGCCTACTTTTTACGCACCCCCACATCCTTCTAAGGAAGAGGAGGGACTCCACTGCCTGGACCCAAAAAGATCATTGGCGTTCTACCTTGATTGTACAAAAGAGTAAACACTTAGGTCGGGCAGTGAAGAAGAGAGCCATCTTCAGGTGGGTTGTTCTCTGCATTAAAATGTGCTACGCATTGGCTAAAAAGCAACCCCCGGAGTGTTTGCACGCTCACTATACCAGAGCAACAGCTGCAACCACTGCGTTAACACACAGCGTTCCAGTCCTGGACATTTGTCAGGCAGCAGCATGGGCATCACTGCATATGTTAACAAAACACTGATGTCTGGACAGTCCAGTCTAGAGTGCCAGCTACTTTTCCCGTTCTGGCCTGCAGGACTTCCAAGTATGATCTTGGTTCGCAGACCCACCTCCAGGGATGCTATTGTTTGGGTATCTATTCTGTGGTAAGGAATCTGCAACTAGAAGTCTCTGTCAGATGAATCAAGTTACTTACCTTTGGTAATGCCTTATCTGGTAGAGTCATATTCTAGTTGCAGACTCCCACCCATCCTCCCCGCGAACTGATTTTTAGGGACAGGGACTTTTCTTTCAAAGCCCTAGTTCTGACGCTCCAGTGGTCAGTGTTTTTCATGGCTCCACGCTTCTGGCGTGAAGTCGTGGTGGCCCCTATATAGGTCCCTCAACATTACATCCTGCACACATGACACTGCAGACGGACGGAGAGCCAACCAATGCCACCTAATGGCGCGCAGGGGTACTGCTCAAAAAGATTCTCCAGATCCAGACTGATGCCTGTGGGAACTTTTAAGTTAAGGACTCTCCAACTAGAATATGTGTCTACCAGATAACTTGTTTGTCGGCGAGAGGTGGAGATCAGATTACTCTGGTCTAAAGCAGAAACCCATCTCCACATAAATGTGTTGGAGTTGCTGGTGATCTGCTTGGTGTTGAAGTCCTTCCTACCCTTCATCATGGGGAGGTTTGTACAGGTTCTTGCAGACAACAGTACTTTCATCTGATACTGCAACAACCACAGTGAAGTTGGGTGTTGGGTCCTGTGCCAGGAGGCAATGCGCCTAAGGATGTGGTGGTGGTAACTGAATGCCAGGGCGGACAAACTTCTTCACTGTGACTAAGCAGATCACGAATGATAGTTACACCTGGAGGGTGGTACAGGGTATTTTTTAGCAGTGATGATAACCCTAGCTCGATCATAGTGCCTGCATTTTTGTGTGCTACAGTTGCCAAGAAGCCTTTCTTTGAGACACATTCTGCCTAGAGTGGAGGATGTGGCCTCTAGAACTTCTGGCATAAGTGTCTGTCCTTCAATGAAACTGCTGATTTGGGAGAATTTACTGTTTCAACAAGACAGGGTCCTGCATGGGACCTCCACACTGTGTACTTCCATGCATAGAGATTGAATGGAGGCAGCTAGCCTCCTTCGCTCTTCCTTCTCGTAGTCATTGATGTTATTCTGTCACCCAGGGGACCATCTATGAAATTAGTGTATGCTGAGCGCTAAGACAAGTAAGCTGTCTGAAGTGTTAGTGTTTCTTTTGTGGTTGGCTTTGCAAAGACTTGCGTTGGGTACTATTAAGGGCTATTTGACAGCTCTTTTGTCTTTTTGGGGTTGCTGGATCAGTTCTCTTTTGTTTAAATCATCTGTGGGGATGAGATTTCTTATAGGTGTACAGCATTTCTGCCAAAGTCCTTTGTGATGCCTCAGTGTGGTTCTCACTTTTCTAATGTGCACTGCATTTGAGCAAATGCACAGCTGCCCTCTACGTCAGTGGTTCCCAACCTTTTGACTTCTGTGGACCCCCACTGAATCATCATTGGAATCCCGGGACCCCCACTGAGTCATTAATGGAAGCATGAGACCTAATTTGTCAATATTTGTTAATATTTTTTAATTTTCTAAGCACTCGCGGACCCCCTGAGAAGGCTTTGCGGACCCCCAGGGGTACCCAGACCACAGGTTGGGAACCACTGCTCTATGTCTCTTGACCCTGAAAATGTCTCTCTGGTAGCGATAACATCAGCTCTTCGCTTGGCTAAGCTGCAGACACTTTCCGTCCAGATACGTTACACAGTATTCTTTCCAGACAAGCTGATGTTGAGAACTCGAACTGCTTTCCTGCCTAAGGTAGTAATACGTTTCAATGTCGGGCAGGCAATTACCCTTCCGATTTCCTTTGCTCTGTGTCATCCCTCAAAAGAGGAGAGACACCATCATTTGAACACCATGCCCTTAGTTTCTACATGGATAGTACCAAGGTCCCTCGGGTAGACAAACAACTCTTTGTAGGTTTCTCGGGAGTGAAGAAAGGCAGAAAAGAACCATCTCTAGGTGGTTTGTCCTGTGCACTGAAAACTACTTAGCGCTAGCTAAGAATGAGCTAACTGAATGATTAATGGCTCATTCCAATGCTACTGTTATTGTGCTGGCACACGGAGTGCCTGTCTTAGTTATATTATGCTGCTACAGGAGTATCGGTGAACACATTTACTAAGCACTACTTCTTGACAGCCAGGTACGACGGGAAAGGCTTTTCCGCCATTTGGTCCTGCAAGACTTTTTGTTCTGAGCCATACCACAGACCCACAACCTGGGGGGCTACTGCTTTGGTATGTATTCACAAAGTGAGGAATCTGTAGTTAGAAGTATCCATCAGAAGTATACATTTTTTGAAGATTCTTCACCGACACTCCGTCCTCCCCATTGTGTGCAATGGACTCTTTTCCCATCTAAAAAGGTCCTATCCAAGAGATCTTCCTGCTGGTCAAGCCAATTTGCAGATGGGCTCTGCATCTGAGAGTACAGACAAGCCTTTGAAAGCAACTGGCATTAAAGGCATAGGTGGTGCTAATCCACTGCCCCACTCATCACTTTGGAGCATAACAATGTTGATGCAAAGCCATGTGACGCAACCTACTGGTGTGCAGCACTAAGGCTTTTGGGTTGCTAGATCCAGTCTGATGTCCTGGGAATATTCACATGTTGAGGAATCTGCAGTTAGATAGAATATCCACAAAATATAGCAATATTGAAAGTAAGAAACCTGTTCTACTGGATTCAGTTTTTTGTTTTGTTTTTGCAGAGTCTGTAACTTGAAAATCCTCTGTAACTATGATTGACTAAGATGGTTGACTGCAGCACAACCGACTACCTTATTGTCTGAAGATCACCCTACCTGATTGCGCAGACTCAGGATAAAGTTCCCTTCGATGATGAGATACTTCTACCTGCAGATTCCTCACAAGCTTGCAGACTGGATCTTGAAACCTTTCACAGCACTCATACATCAGTAGAGGGCGTTTTTTCCATCTCTGTTTGGGAAGCAGTACCAGAGTGATGTCACTGGAGCCATATACCTCTCGCCTCAGTGCACTGATGCCAGTTCCATTTATTCTGCGTTCTTTTGCGTGGATACAGAGCTGCTCATTTTGTTTTTCATGTTTTTTGTCAGTTTTCAGACATTTTACTTCTAAATTATTGATGCAGTGTGTCAGGATTCAAACCTTGTTGCTCCTGCAATTAATAAATGCCCACGCAAGGTGTACCTTCTGTGCCTGGAGCTAAAGCACAACTCCAAGTTTTACAACAAGTGTGGCCCCATGAGGTGTAAGGCCATCAAAGAACTCGAGGCCAAACTCTTTATGGCCTGTGTGCTTGACTGGTGTTAGACTCAATGCTGGTGGAGGTTGGCTTCAAAAGAAAAAACAAGAGGAGGAGGAGATCGGATGGTGACACCCCTCAACATCGTTTGAGGCCTCGTGATGGGTGACCTCAGCCCATTCCACCGCTAGCAGAGTACTCCTCACAAATGGAGCTGGTGGACATCATTCCATTTGAGGAGCCTCCACCGTTGGCGCCACCAACTCCTGACCTGTAACAGGGTCTATCCTGGAATTGCTGCCAGCTCTACCACACAGGGCACTGGAACTAGCTTACTTAGAATTACCAGCGCCTGCTGTCCATTCAGCCTCCTCCTTCCATGCTATGATGGAAATGTTTAGGTCTGCTGTTTTCCCCTCTGGTGCAACTCAGGTTCCCATGGGATGGTTCAGGGTTCTGTATGGGTTTCCGCCGGTGAGTACTTCTCACATTGGTTACACATGTCCTTACTGAAAAGGTACCACCTGAGGGAGTCTGTGCTCATTCCACAAGAGTAAAGTCTTTGACCTCAGCGCTTGCTATAGGTGTTCTTTGGCATGGGCATCTTGCCACATTTTTTCTACCCACTATTGCTTAGACTCAAAGGTGAGAAGGGATACCCATTTCGCACATTCAGTGCACCAGATTTCCTCGTCTTACCACTCCTTCAGACCCACCATGTGGGCGAAGGTACTGCTTTGGAATCTTTGGAGGCTACAGATCAATTATGAGGCAGTGCAGAACAATAAGGTAACTTGGAACCTTATTACTGTTGACCTCTGACCATTCTTCAGAAAAATAAGTACGGCAGTATTGATGAGTGGTCTTCAGGTTGAAGTATCAAACAGCACAAAAAGTTATCTACATTCAGTAACAATCTGGCAGATAGGTTGGTGGATTTGTAGCTTCGTCGCCTCTGCTTCTGAGGGCACAGATAAAATGGACAACTGGCGTCTGACTGTATGGCTGTGACTTCAGATGAAGACAGTCTCCTTCCGGCGAGAACTATTAAAAGTTCCAAGATCAAGCCTGGAACCAGAAGATATTCAATACACGAGGTGGCTGCAGATAGAGGGCCTGATTTAGAGTTTGACGGAGGGGGTTACTCTGTCACAAATGTGACAGATATCCCGTCCGCTGTATTGCAATTTCCATTGGATATAATGGAATCATAATACTGCAGATGGGATAGCCATCACATTTGTGACCGAGTAACCCCATCCGCCAAACTCCAAATCAGAGCCAGAGTATCTACCAGGAAGATTACCAAAGGTATGTGCCTTTTTTTTACTACTACAGTGGGTGGGTTGCAAACACATATCAAACATTCCCATGCAAGAATTTACCCTGCGGGCATGCACCCATTCTGGTTACCGCAGGAGCAGGCTTTGCTACCGCCTGGTGGTAGCCGCTGTTTGTGCCTGTGCTGTTTGTGTTTGCTTCCAGCAGGTGGGAACAGTCTGAGCTTCCCTGTTGGCAAGGGCGCAGGCATGGAAACAAAAGTCTGCTCCCACCTGCTGGGAGAATTTTCAAAGCTCCTACTGGGTGGAAGCAGGCTTGCCGTCCCTGCCTGCGCTCCTGCAGGCAGAGAAACTACTATACCTCTGAGGGTGGGATCCCCAGGACATAGTATATGAGCCTATTCTGGGAGATCAGCTCCCCAGTGCCTTTTAAGGTTGGGCAAGGGGGGGGGGGCATATGCTCTGAACAACAAATTTTAAGGTAAGTTTTTCTTTTTCTTTTTTTTAATGGTTTATTAGTTGTTTAGAAAAACAATTAATAAACCATAAGAAAAAGAAAAACTTACCTTAAAATTAATTGTTCAGGCAATCATTGTTTAGGCAGTAGTTGTTCAGTACTTCGCTGTAGAGACATTTTAGTTATTTAGTAGTAGTGGTTTAGGCAAGTAGTTGTTTAGGAACTAGTTGTTCCATCACATATTCTTCCCATGCTGTTTCCTAACAGTATATCTAGCTGTTATAGGTGCCAGTGGTGGTTTAGAACCCTCTTGCTTTGCATGCTTTGTTTCGTGTAATACGTGATAAATCCTGCTTTATTATTTATATTTCATTTATAGGTATTGTTATACAAGAGTTGGTCCCTGTTGTACGTGTTAGCCTTTTCTTCAGCTCTCCTTAGCACTGTGTTCTTTTCCTTGAAACTATTTCTCATTATTGTTTTTTTCAAGTTCACAAAGTTCGAGGGTGCTGCAATTTCCTTTTGTTTGTAATTATTCGACATATGGGATGCTGTTTTAATGGAATAGGCTGAAAGCTACTATAATAAAATCGACTATTACCTGCTGATTCGCCCCTATAGGTTGTTGTTTGCAGTGCCTTATCCACTGCCATGAATTTCACATCTAGGTAGAGCATTTCTTTTCTGCTCATGTTACTTGTTAGCTAGATATTTATATCATTTACATTTAATACTCTTACAAAGCTTATGGATTGTTCTATACTGTTCCATACCACAAATAAATAATTAGTGAATTATAGACCATAAGGCTATATTCCTGCTCTAGGGAGACAGCTTCTCTTCTCCGGCCACTTGCTCCTCCCACTAACCCATGAATATATTATCATAGGTGGGGCGAAGCATGTGCCCATTGTTGTTCCTTGTAATTGCCTAAAAAGAATTTCACAAAATATAAATCATTTTCTTTTAGATACCATTTCATCATAAAATCATTTTTGTATGATCTCAATAATGTATATTGTGTGCTCTCAATTAATACTCTTGCTATTAAACCTCATTCATGTTATATGGATGTATTTAAGGAGTTAACATCAAGGGTGATCAACAAATACTCTTTGAACATAGATCCTCCCATAGAGATTATTTTTTACTACCATGTGTCAAAACTCTTCCCTCTTACATCAGGGATACACAAAATTCCCTAGGCAAAGTAGCATTAATGCATTGGGACCCAGAATATTTGTTCATCATCTTTGTATATAATCCCATGCATAATATCTTGAACAATTCTCATGAAACAATGTTTTATAAAAACAAAAGTGTAAGCAAAGCAGAAACTAGGATTAAATGTTTAAAAATAAGAATGTATACAAAAATATATAATTTACCGCACAAGTTCATGGTTTTATTTTAAGTTTTGTAAGTTTGTATGAGGGTAGGAAGGGCTTTTAGGATGCAAACGTGGTTATTGCATAGGGATAGTAAGATATTTTTAAAGGTTCAGGGATAGATAGTGTATAGGAGGAGTAAGGATTTTTTAGGATTCACAGATAGTGTAAATAAAAAATGAATTCTAATAAAATAAATTATTTGCTATTAAAATTATATTGCTACTATCATTTGAAAAATTGATTAATAATTGCAGATTAAATAATTACATGCTATAATTACTAACTCCATCAGTTGACCCTCCACAAGGTCAAAGTCTTCTAGTAGGCCATGATGATATCCTCATTATCTGCATTACCCTCTATACCACTCACCAAGGATGGGCCTGGTCCTGGTCCTGACGGTTTAACAAATTCACTGGTTCCTACCCTGACAGTACACACCTCTGCACTCCCAAAGACTCCAGCTATGGTACCGCTTCCAACTAAGCCAGTTTACTTCCAAGTCACTGACTACTATGTGCTTGGCACTACCTAAGACACTGTCTCAGTCTACACCCTCGGAGCTGATTTTGGCACCAACTTCAAAACTTTCAAATTTGTCTGGTATTGTGCGAGCAGCGAAATAAAAAGTCTGGGACTGTTTTGATGATGAACTTCCCTGTGGCCCAAAAACCTGCTCTAATGGAGGAACATTCTGGCTAAGACTCGGATGCTTTTGCCATGCTTAGTAAGGACTATGGCTGTATGTAGGGTGATGACTGGAAGCCTTACAACCTCTTCGCTTCTTTCAATACAGATGCAGGCTTATTTTTGTACCTGCATAACACAGGTACTTTAGATTAATTTCCAAAAAGGGACTTTCCTTATCTCATTGAGTCTTTTTAGAAGAAGTTAGGTTGTTAACTTTGGTCGTATGAAAAGTGTTAGAATTAACCTTTCCCACCACTAAAGTCAGACCTCTTATTTATACGGCTATCTTACCACCTTCCTCCATAGTTTTGGAGCACCTGAAACTCTTTACACCGAAAGTTTTCACCAATGTGGTGGTGGCTTCACTGTGGAGGCCAAGAGTCCATATATGCCCCTGTTCTATCTGTATTACAGAAAAGGGTCAAAATCATCTGTGGCCCTTCTGTAGTCCTACACTGTCCTGTTGTACCCGAGGGGTACTGTACGTATTACGGCCACTGCTGTGCCTTGCCCAAGGACACTTCAACCCGCATTTATGGCAACTTCAAGAGACCTTGGCTGTTTCCACAATGCTCACTAGAGACATTCTGACATCTGCCAAACATCCACATGACCATCCATACAAACGCTTGATAAACATTGCCCCACAGGTCAGGCTTGCGGTATTGGATATACTTTGCCGGTCCTGGGCTGCATGACTTCCTTTGTTAAACAGCACTTCTAATTTCCACCTCCCGGAGGCTATTTCTTTGGAACTATTTGTTGAGGTAAGGAATCCCTGGTACGTTTAGGATGCTTATAAGGAGATGGGGAAGATAATATCCACCAAAGTTAGGTGCCTGGTATAGGAAAAATTGAAGGGAAATTCTACCACCCTTTAAGCGTGGTGAAAGTGGTATGCAATTCTGTTGTAATAAGCAATGGGAAAGTATTGCATTTGAGTCTTATTGGCCCATACAAAGGAAAGGAAAAGCAAGAGGGAAAATTAATGATCCAACCTGGTTGTTAAGAGAAATGAACAAAGAAGATCAAGGGAAAATGAAGGTGACAACATATGCAGAGGGGGAAGTGATGTTCTTGTGAGTAGTAGTGCCTTCTCATCCAGCACTACACTTTTACCATTGCCAATGAGTGATGACATATATGTGGAAAGTGAAGCTAAAAAATAAGTAGGTTTGGAAGAAAGATTCTATGTTTTATGTATAATCCAATGTTCACAATATTATCTCAACATGTTGTCCTAATGTTGGAAAAGTTCTAGAATGTGCGTCTGAATTTAGGATATTAATTACGTTTTCTTTATGTTGTTTCAATTCTTGATTATGGAGGTGTGTTATGTGCTATATGTTATGCGGTAAAGTGTAGAATGGTATAAGTTTTTCTTGGCTGTGATACTGTACAGTGTATATGCCAGAATGTGATGAGGTAGGAGAGAATTGGGAATGTTGTATGGAATGTAATTTGTGAATAGACTGAAGAGGGGGCAATGGAGGTTGCCGTGCTAGGGCGAATTGCAATGAACTTGACTTCAACTAAGTGTTGAGAGTGGTGTGTTCACTACACTATTGTAAATCCTCCAGGTATTCCCACTTTGGTGCACACCACTATTCCTTAAAAATATCCAAAATAAACTTTTCACCTTAGTTCGGGCAACAGATCCCCTACCATGTCTAGGTTCATGCTGTTAAGGAAATCGACTGAAGGGGTTGTGGGCCTCCCCAATGTTGTTGGCTATACCCTGGCTGCGCAAGTGCGCCCGGCACTGGACTTGCACCAAAACCCCCTAGGTCAAGAGATATGAGGTTGTAGTGTGGGCTCTCATTATCCTAAATGAGACTACTGGATTTCTAGGTAGCAGGGTTGTTCCTGGTGTGGGGGACTAAGTCCTAGCCACTTGGAAGGACCACTGTCACCCCAAATCCGGTTTTGCTCCGGCTAACTAGCAGTGCCTCATTTCTCCCAAGGGGAAGAGATGATTGGGCAGCCGAGCGCATGGCATCTTTGGAACTTCTCAGGGAAGTCGTGGTCACTCAGATCCAAGCCAGCTCTCTCATTTACAGTATGATCTCATATACAAATGACAAAGGCAGTTTGAGTTTTATAGATTGTTTTAATAAAACGACTGCATTTTAGATATTAAGGCGTGAGCCGCAATAACCAGAACCATACAACACAGTAGGATTGAAATAGTCACGAGGAGAGTGAAACATAAGAATAACGCTATCATGGTGTTAACAATTTCTACTCTCTCTCAGCAAGTTCTATTTCGAGCACAGCATGTTAAACTTCTAACTTGCCTTTCAGATTCCCTGGGAAGCCATCAACCCTCATACCTGAGCAAAGGCCTGTGATCTGGTTCAGCATCTGCAACGAGGCAGTCAGCGTCTAGTTGTGGTTCCCTGGTCGGAATCTCCCTCTTGCGTGTATTGGGACAAGGAAGTGCTTTTATAACTAACATGTCAGTGTGATCACAAAATGTCCCTACGTAAGAATGCCAAAGACTAAACTCCTACCACGTCTATCGGCAATGTACCAGACTGTATCCTTGACTGAAGCACAGAGTGAACAAGAATGTGTTATTGAGAACTCCAGTGCTGAAGTAGGCTAAGCAGTGTGATATAAAAAATAAAACAAGACCGTAGAACTGGTTATTTGAAAAATAACAGTACGAAGACGAATAAAAAGCATTTAGAGTAAAGTGCACAGAGGCTCTAAGCTGCGAGCAAAAGAATAAAATACATCCAGGGCAATGTGCACAAAGGCCTAAAGCCTGAAGCTAACGCGCAAAGGATACATAAAACTGACCACACTACAAGGTGACACTTGGGGAAAGGTGTGGGCCGGAGCGGCAAAATCCTTTATTTGTGTACAGCACAAGCAAAATGCATATAAACCCCTTACCAGATATCATCTCACACCCACTCAACTGAAAGCAATAGCTGGCAGTTCTGCCCTCTGGTGGAGAGGATATGGGAAGAGGGGAGACATGCTCCACATGTGGTGGTCTAGTCCACTGCTGCGTCCCTCCTGGGAGGATGTTATCCAGCTGTTGGAGGCAGTTACCGGAGTGAGAGACCCAATGGATATTCTAGTCCTCCTGCTGGGAGTCCCGAGTGAGTACTCTATATATCTACCAACAACCCCAGTAGGTAGACTCACAGCTCACCTGCTGAAGGCGGCTCACGTAACGCTGGCACAATTTTGGAAACAGGCCCTGTCCTCCCCCCCCCTTCTTCTCCACACTAGATGTTTGGTGGACAAAAGTGTGGTCTATTTATGGAAACAATAAGCATATGGCATTTATACACGACGCATCCCATAAATTTGAAAAAATGTGGACAGTCTTCCGGACCTTTATGAAAACAGGATACGGGACTGACGGGGCCCAATGGGTAGACCACCTTTCCATCCACGATGATTGGGAATTGATGGACAGTCCTCAACACCAGAATCTGACTTATCATATGGGGGAACATGAATCATGATCTAGCCTCATCCACGTAGATGAACATGTAAGTAAAGAAGAATGATTTTTGATTTGGGGAGTCGGACAAGGGTATTTCTTCTCTGTAGCTTATACATTTAACTATTATGCCAAGGACTGTAATGTATAACTTTACATTAGCAGTGATGACTAAAGTATTATTATTGCAACTCAACTTGTAATCTCATATATTAATGACGATATATGCAATGTTACCCGTGGATATAAATAAAAGTAAAAAAAAAAAAAAAAAAAAAAAATACAGGTAATGCCGGCCTCTGAAAAACCTCCATAAAAAAATTGTCATCCAAAGATTTTTGTTTTTGGATCATTAGAAAATTAATTAAGCTTGGACTACATTCTTAAAAATGGCAGATGTGTTGCAGTGATGATATAATATTACAGGAACAATGAGACCTATGTACTTCATTTTGGTTTCAAAACACAGGTTTTGGGTGGCAAGTAGTCTTATAGAGACAGAAAATACCTCCCCAGAGCAACCCTTCAACCATTTTTCAAAATGGTGGCTGTATAGTGATGTGTTTTAGCCATCACATTGGCCATTTATTTTAATATTGTTTGTTTTAGTTTTTCCGTTGATTCAAATTCGGAAACATGAGCGAAGCAGGTGGTAGCAGAGGATCTTTACCTCCTGAACGAGTGTTGCTAACTACAAAATGTGAATACTCTTTCAACATATACCAAACTAATCTGAAAGAAAAGCTATCATCAACTGCAGCTAGACAGAAGAGAGTTTGGGATGCTGCAGAAATACAGCAAGATGAAGTTTACAAAAGATTGAAACTGACGGGTGAAGAGGATCAAATATTTTATTGTTTAACAAGGGCTAAAAGTCGTATGCAATTGAAAAAAGCCTGGAAAAAAATTGTCAAAAAACAGCAGAAACCAGTGAATCACAAGAATCTGAGTCTTCTGAGAAAGTGACGACAAACAAACCCAATGCTGATCCAATTAGAAGATCAATGACTATACCTTATCCACTTCCAGCAACTGATCAGAAGGCAGAGGATCTTGTGTTATCTGTGGTTTAGCCAGAACAAGGGCCAAAGGGATTGATGAAAGAACAAAGGTGGTCATTACGAACATGGCGGTAAACACCGCATTCCCGGCGGTAAGTACCGCCAACAGGCTGGCGGTCCGGACCGCCAAATAATGAAGCACATGAGAAACAAGTAGCGGTCCATCCACACACCGCCATTTTTGTAGTCCCGACGACGACGTAGGAGGCTGCCCACAGGCCGGCGGAAAGGCCCTACCTGCCCACCAAATAATGAAACACCAGACCGCCATCAGTTCCGGGGTGGGAACAAACAATATAAAAGGAAACACTCACCGGAGGTACACAGAACACGCCGATGCAGACATGGAGCGAGAGTTGGAAAAGATGGCAGTGCTTCTCCTTGCCATATACCTCTAGGACTCTGACCGAAGACGACGACGGTAAGTACCGCAGCCTAGTACACATGGGAAGAAGGGGCGCAGTCACACACCTGCCCCGCAACGCACTCCCAACCCCTCCCACATCCCAAGACATATGTACCATAACAAGATGTACTAACCAGACACAACCGAACAAACACCTGCACCAATGCACACACCTGTCACTTTCCTGTGCCAACAGCACTGCTGGGCACCTTTAATTTATTAAACATAACAAAACTAATGTCCAAATAAGGCCATTGGCCAGTCAATCGTTAAGTCCCTGAAGGGCCAATATGTCCCGAACTTGACTCCCACGTGTGCAAAGGGTACTTCACTGGAACGGGGCATCAATGGGGCAGGCAGGCACCTCAGGGAACAGGGGCAGCGGGTGGTGGGGTGGGGACTTAGATCTTAGATCTTGGGCTTAGGTTTGGGAGGTGGAGGGGGTTTGGGCTTGCCCTTGGAAGGAGGGGGAGTGGGCCTGGACCGGGGGGTGCCAAAGGGAACTTAGGCAACATGGGGCCTCTTCGTCCCTGGGGAAGGGGCAAGGGAATGGAAAGGGCAGACTGGGGTGGACTTAGACGAGGAAGGAGTGTACTGGGCAAGGACATGGGAACGTTTAGGGACAAGACTGGGTGGGCCAGTGGGTGCAAACAGGTCAACACAGGATAGGAAAAGCTTCTTAGGTGCAGTTGGAGGGGATTTGGAGGCCGGTCTGGGAGTGGAGGTTTAGGGAGTGCTCGTACCAGGTGTAGGGGTGCTGGATGTGGATGCAGGTGCCTGTATAGTATGCTTATGTGTGGTGGATGTGTGTGGTGTGGATGTGTACGAACAATTGAGTGTTTTGGGAGGAGGAGCGGTGGACACAGTGGGAGAAGACAGGCTGCCAGCGTAGATGGATGTTGTCTGGGTGTCTGCAGGTCTGGTGAGTGTGCTGCAAGTGTCTGTAAATGTAGTAGTGGTGAGTGCAGGTGTGGTGTCAGGGGTGCATGTCTGGATGTCAGATGTTGTGGTGACAGCATGAATGGCAGGAGAACTGACTGAGGGTGCAGTGCGTGTGGGTGTGCATGGTGAGGTGACAGACAGGGTGGCGGGGGAGGTTGACACTCTGGGGGAAATGGATATTGTTGTGTGTGCTTTGGTATGTTGGTTGTGTGCCTGCCTGTGGTGGGAAGTGTGGTGCTTGTGTTTGTCTGCGTGCTTCTTGTGTGTTGATCTGTGTGCATGGCTGTCTGTATGTGTGCTTGGGATGGGTGAAGGAAGTGGGGTGCTGGAAGGGGTTGAGGTGGTGGGAGGGGGGATGGAAAGACCAAGGACACTGGCTGCCGTCAAAGAGGAGGCCAGAGCCTGAAAAGATCTCTGTAGGGCAGACATGGCACAGTGAATTCCTTCCAGGTATGCATTGCATTGCTGCATCTGGGATGCTAGCCCCTGGATGGCATTCACAATGGTTGTCTGCCCTACAGAGATGGTTCTCAGGAGGTCAATAGCCTCCTCTGTGAGGGTAGCAGGGCTGACAGGGCAGGGGATGAGGTGGCTGGGGCAAAGGAGACACCCATCCTCCTGGGTGAGTAGGCATGGGCAACTAGGTGGGGAGCAACTGGGAGGGCGGTGATCGTAGGGGGGGGGTGGCGGAAGATGACAAAGAATGGGTGGGCCCAGTAGGGTCCGCCACCACCAGGGAGCTCCCATCGGAGGAGGTATCAGAGTCACTGCCTCCAGTGGTACTTGCCTCCCCCGTGGTACTCCCCTCGCCCTCCAACCCACTGGTCCCCTTGGCGTCGGTCAACTCTGCCTCCTTGGAACCGTGAGCTGCTGCATCCCCACTCGCCGGTGCCTCAGCTCCCTCGCCAGATGATGCTATTGTACACAGGGGCACAAGAGCACATACTGCACAACAAGGCTGTGAGGAAAGTTATCCCCCTTCTGGAAGAGGAGGGTACTGTCCAACCAGCCCTGAAACCTCAGAGAGGGGATGAGAGTTATGGTGAGGAAGAAGAGGGGGAAGATCTCAACTCCAGGACCCAGCTAATCCAGCTATGCTTCCAGTGACTCTAAGGTACTGTTCAATTATGCTGTTGTCTTCACTAAATAGTTACAGTCTGTTTCATGTAAGAAGTACTGTGGTGTCTTTTGTCAGTGACTATGCTAAATCATGACTGAAGTGGCATGTGCCAGGGAACCAAATATTAGGTACAGTGTGACATACTTCAGACACTACAGTGTGTTGTATCCCCTCCTGCAATAAAAGTGGAATTATGATAGTAATTGGCTGATGCATTCACATTCACAATTTATCTCTCATATTGATGAAGGACATACTATTTGAGTCCATAGGTGTATTTATTCAATGGCAATATATACATAGGTTTTGGGACAGTGAAAGGGAGTAGTCACATGGTGAAAAACGTACTCAGGTACATATGCTCTGCTGTTAGTTGCACTGGGGTATAGTCCATGTGGCCATTGGAAGATGGTGTGATGGCAGTGGCATGTCAACAAGGTAGCTCAGTGACACACAAGGGAGACAGTTCAGGGCAGAGTCACTTCCTGGCACTGGGCTTGGTCTTGGCTGGTGTTTCAGTGGGATATCTGGGTCTGAGGGCACGTTTGCGAAGGTGCCGCTGGGCTGCAGGGGTAGAGGTGCTGGTTTCCTGTGAGTCCTCTGGCAATGCCACCAGTCTAGTGGATGCTGCAGATGTAGATAGCAGGGCAGTGTCCTGGCTAGTGGTAGGGGCTTGCAGGTGAGTGGAGTTCTCAGGCTGGCTGTGGTACTGGTGCTGCAGCTCCCCTGCAATGGAGGCCTTGGTGGCATTGGGCTGTTTCCATTGTTCCATGGCCTCCTGGTGGTGTGCTATCTGCAGCCTCTGATTCAGCTCTAGGGTGTCCAGGATCTGGCCCATCCTGTCCTGGGTATGGTGGTATGCTCCCAGGACCTCAGATATCACCTCCTGGGCTGCAGCATCTATCCTTTGGCCACCGATGTCCTCCCACTGGTCCCAGCCCCCTGTTCTTGTGTCCCCTGCACAGGTCTGGCAGTCCCACTGGTACTGGGCCCTTCTTCATCATGCCTGTTGGTGGGTGGAGGCTGGCCTCTGTACATGTGGGCAGCCAGTCCGTGGCCGGGAGACACTGGTGTGGGGTTGTTTGGCCAGAGCTGATGATGGTGGCTGTGTGGTAGGGGGGTCAGTGGTGTCCTGGGTGGGGCTTCTAGAGGGTGACAGTCCAGGACTCTGGGATGGGCCAGGGATTTCCTCTGTGTCCAGACATCCCTCTGCACACTCCTGAGTGGGGCCTCCATCTTCAGGTGGAGGGCTGGCACTCTTGGAAATCTCCATCCGGGTGGCATGGTTGGTGGTGCCTGTGTGTGAGAGAATAAACATGTGGGTGTCCTGTACTTTTACGGCAATTGTTGCACTGGTCTGCACAATTTTAAGCTTCTATTCCCCTGTAGTGGCATGCAAGGTTCCTTCTTGTACATTTTAGTGCATTTTTTTGTGTGGGGAGTGGAGGTGCATTGTGGGTGCTGTAGTGCCACTGGGATTCCATGCAGGGGTAGGTGACTGTGCACAGGGGGCTGGATGGAGGTTTGTTTGAGGGATTATGGGCATGCAGGGGACTTGGATGTAGGTGTATTAGACTGGGTAGCGGATGGGGTCCTAGTGGTAGTGAGGGGATGGGGTGATACATGCATCATAGGTGTGGTCAATATGGAGATACTGTAGTTGACTTACCCGAGTCCAATCCTCAAGTGAGTCCGGTGAGGCCCTCAGGGTGCAGGATAGTGAGGACATTCTCCTCCCAGTCGGTGTATTCGGGGGGAGGAGGTGGGGGACCACCACCAGTCTTCTGTACGGCAATGTTGTGCCTGGATGCCATAGACCGAACCTTCCCGCACAGGTTGTTCTCTCTCTTCCGGATGTCGTCCCTTGTGCCCGGATGGTTTCCCACTGCGTTGACTTTGTTGACTATCCTCTGCCATAGCTCCATCTTCCTGGCCACGGGAGTCTGCTGCACCGGTGCCCCGTATATTTGTGGCTCGACCCTGAGTATGTCGTAGGTGAGTTGGTGACGGTGCTGTTGTGTGGTTGGGAGTGTGGTGTGTGATGGTGGGTGTGCAGTGTTTGAGTTTTGGTGGTGGTTTTGTGTGTGTGAAGTGTGATGTTCAGTGTATGTGTGTGGTGTTGTCAATATCTGTTGTGCTATTGGCGTTGCAAAGTATTGTGGGGTGTGTATGTGTGTGTGGGTTTCGAACTTGCCAATGTGTGCATTTGTTGTTTGTGGGTCCCATTGCTGGCCGTGGCGGTCCGTACCGCCAGTGGTCATTCGGCATTCACTGTCCGCAAGCTGATTTGTGGATTATTATTTGGTGGGTGGAGGATTTGTCTGCATGACAGAATGGGGTGTACTGCCTTTCCGCCGTTGTTAGCCCTGGCAGTGGGTGGAGGTTGCAGGATTTTAGGAGGTTTATCTTTTTGGCATCATTTTTCGGTGGTGTGTAGTCCACCACCACTGGCGTCTTTTGTTCACCGTCAGCACTGCGGTCGGTGCTGATTACCACTAAGTTCATAATGAGGGCCAAAGTACAGAGCATGTGAGTCTCAAAGGGCAAACATGTTTTTATCTGCAGCTATTTTCTTCCAAGTGAAGTTTTCAGCCAAGTAGCTGATCTAAGCAGCGAGGTGAATGTATTTGTAGGGATTTGAATGCCCACCTGAACTGCATGCATGTATACATCCGAAAATATGAATGTACAAGGAGCTACCAGCAGCACCGTAACTGCCAGCCTTCAATTAAGCTTGCACTCTTTGAAAAGGCAAATTAAGTTTTAAAGCCACTCTTGAGTGCTAGCTACAGGTTCACACAGAGATCAGAGAAATAATGGTCAACATTGATGAAACTGTATTGATTCTTAATAATGAAATTAAGATTTTTCTTGTGAGAATGCACAAGGACAGAATGTTTTTTTCAGTCTTGTGAAAAGATTGAACCGCTTTTATTGTGTTCTCAGATGATTTGACTCCTGAAGTTCTTGCTGGAAAACTAAGATCACAGGATGCAGTAAAATCAGCAGGAACCATTTGAAGAAATTCTCTGACAGATTTAGATTTTGGACTTAATGACAAATTTTGTGATGCCCCAAAGCTCCACAAATCATTGGAGTCAACAAGAATGCCTGATGTTGTCTTAATGTTTTTTTACATCATTGTTTAATATCGGCAAAGCAAACTAAAGTTCTTGAGTTCGGAACAACATTGATGATGGCTTTGAAGATATAACAAAGTAGTGGAAGACAGTCCCATGAACCGACAGACTTATGCTGTGTAAATGAACAGTCTTTTCCAAATCATGTTTTATGATTACATCATGGCAAAAAAAAAAAACTCTGCTACACATGAGGACAGCCCACGCAATCTATGACCAGTGCAAAAGTAGAGAGCAAATCACTTCAATTAGTAGGATTGGTGTATCAACGTTATAATGACACAGTACTGTGCAGGAACTTGTTAGCAGCTCGTGCTGTAAAATCTTTTAAATCTTACAGCACACCATTTCAAAGTCACTTTAGCAGGAAAGGATTTACAATTGCTACTCTTGATAATTTTGATTTTGAAGACAGCTCTTCTTTGTCTGGAAAATTCAGCGCACATGATATTGCCATGGTGCTTTTTCAAGACTGGACAAATGAAGTAGCTGCTGGAAAACAAGCTGTGTCAGCTGTAGGCATAAACAAAACAAAGCTGCAAATTTATAACCCAACTGGCTTGCCAAAGTGTCCAAAATAACTACAAGCCATCAGCACATCCCAGTCTACCAGAAAGTTTCAAAGTGGCTGAGGACATAGATCTTCTACTGCCTGATTCTGCAGTGCGCAAAGCTGATTTAACTGAATTTATTATCTCACTTATTTGGTGTGGACTGAAGAAGTACACTCCCACTGAAGAAGGCTGGGTTTTTAGCAGTAATACCATTTCCAGTCATAATTTACACAACAGTATACACAGCTCCACAAAATTTCCAAAACGTGCATGCTGAGCTTGAAGACCTCCTATCCTGCAACTTTTCTGCAATGAAGATGTTTTCCTTATTGTAGATGACATTTTTATGAGCAGTCCAGTAGAATGTGATGATCTTTATCCAATGATGGGTGTTTACCACATGACAAAAGATGTGTTGCGGTGTGCAGGAAGTTATCTCCGTGGATGTGGCATGAATGATGCACTTATTTAGGCTGACATCTTTGGAAGCAAACCTGTCTAGTCAATATTGAGCAGAACTCATTATGTTCATTCGTTACAAGGTATGCTCATCATATATGAGGATATAGAAACATTGGGTGGAATTCTTTCTGGAATGAGAATGACAAATTAATTTCAAAATTCTCCTTGCTGTCCCTAGATGGAGTATGCCTAGTAGCTTACATAAAGGAATAATCCAGCTCCTCCTTGGAATAGTGTATGCTGGGCAAAAGAATAGGAAATTGTCTTCGGATTCTAGAATAGTCAAGCAAAATGGGCAAATTGGCAACACAGAGCCTTGCCTGTCCCATTTGCTTGTACAGGAAAGCAGGTGCAAAATGCCAAATCTGAACTTCATATACAATGTTCTAACATATGCAGGACTGATCCTACCCAAATATGGTTCAAACCTGTGATATCATTTATAGGATAGGAATTTTTCACGTAAACTACCCCCTATTTCATTGATCCAGATTTGTCGCATCTTGTAATCCCAGTACGTCTGTTCTAATTTAGGAAGAATACTTTTCTTTAGAAGAGCGGGTGTTCCCACACTTCTGGCATCCCTGTTTCTTTGCTTAAGAGTTGGATTTTAGTCAACCATGGGGTTCGTACATTTTTAATACCAATGCACTCATTCAATGCTTCCTTGAAAGGGCCCAATTCCTCTGAGGACCACAGACGCACCCAGTAGGCCTTCTTCATTTCATACAGCAGCAAGGAAACCCCTTTGGAATTACTGAGTCTGTGCCACTACACAACTTCGTGACCAAACAATATGCGGATAATGATATAAAGACATGTCTACTAGATGTCCTGGATTTGTAGTGAAAGAGAAAAATCTGTGTGACATAATCACTAAAGCTAAACTTGCACACTTTAATTGCCATAGTAAGAATTTCGTCTAACCAGCCACTACAAAATAGGTTACAAAAAAAAACAACTTTCGCAAGCACATAGAGAGATGGATGTAACAAAAGAAAGGGTTGAATTTATCGAGGACATTCTGTTTCATGATCTTCTTCCAGCAAACACATTATTTGATACAGATGCTGCAACCAAACCAGTGAAGCACAGACTTTCACCTGAAGACTTTCATTTGTCCTGTGCACCTTTTCTTCCATATTTACCTTCTCTAGTGCCTTCTCCAGTGCATCACTGTGTCTGGTAGCCTGACGGACCTGATTCCGAAGTGGCCATTGCTTGTTCCATAGCACGGCTGTTATGATCCACTGGCATGCTTGGAACACGTTAGACTGCCTTCCTGAGAGATGTTCAAGTCATTCTTATGGACATACCTTTTAATGGCAAGCAGCTGTTCAGAGAGAAATCAGATTCCTCCCTAAAGAACTTCAAAACCAGTAAAGCTTTTGCTTGCACGTTCGCTCCCAGCATAACAGTCCCATCATCAATATAAGAAGTTTAGTTGTGCTTCCACGGTGGTGCAGTCCTATTGTAGAGAACCTTCTCATCCTCTCTATCTGCTTGTTTTGGGATCATCTTCCTTTATTTGGGAGGGTCTCCCATTTTTTAACTAATTTGGAGGTGATCATGATGGATCACTAGGTTATCAAGCTAATCCAATGGAGCTACAGCCTATCAGTCCATCCCTTTGAGCTGCCCTCCTGTCATCAGGATGTGCACATTCAGCATACAAGCCAGGGGTTTTTGGGCGGCAGTAAAGCTCAGTGAGTGGGTAAATTTTTTTACCATGATCCCTAGTGCCCCTGTCTTGGCCAATGCCCCCAAACCGTCACGCACCCTTGCAACTCCTCATCCATCAATGGTACTAAGTGCCCCCTATGTTCTTACAGAATGTGGGAGCAGCGCCATTAAATGTATCATCCGAAAACTAATTTAACAGGTCTTTATTTTTGGGGATAAATCACCAAGAAATGTTGGGCAAAAGAAGGGGAACATGTAAAAGAAAGGACAGAATGAGCCAGTCACAGGTGGCACCGAACAACTTTAACTTACAGATTCAGTGTCATCATATTTTATATAACCTACTTTGCTGCCAGTCAGTTTCTGTTGCCAACTTAAGGACGCTGCACCATGTTGCATGGAGTATTTTCATGAAAAGCTAAAAAAGAAAACTGCAGAGAACACAATCTGCACTATATAAGGACTGAGTATCTCATCTAGTCAGACTTATGCTGTCAATTTTAGTTGTGCATTTATAGTGGAAAAAATCCAAATCACCAATATCAGAGTAGAAGGAATACAGAGGTCTCGACCTACCGCAGAGGACAGGCTAGGGGAAATGTAAAGAGGTCCAGCGCTTTGAAAAGGTGGTAATAATTTTTCTCTCCTCATAAGTCAATCAGGCTTAGGTCTGTATGAATAAAGCTGGTGCATTTCTCACATTCTCACTGTCGCCCATCCGTCCTCCCTGCAGGTAAGAGACATCACCCAGCACACCGGTTTTTAATGTATGTTTTGAGAGGCTATCCGTACCCTAAGTGGGTTCAAATATCTGCCTCTCGCACCTTTTCTATTACGCAGATGATTTGCCGCCTTGCATTCTACACTTCTATAATGCAAACTTCGTCCCTTCCCCTTTGAAAGCCTATGACAGCCCATAAAAGCTCTGGGGTGCAGCTCCCATTCATGTTCCTTCGTTGACAAATGACAGCAGCCACATTCACATTGAACCAATTACCATGAAGATTCCTTCTTGCTGCACCCGCCTACTCAGGTAACTCTGCTCCCAACCTAGGATCAAGGGAATTATAAAGCTCTGTCGGTTGTTATAATGGAAGCTAGTAGTACTGTCTGACAGAATCTGAATGTTGCTCCCCGAGATGGAAGGGAGCGATTGCAAGACAGACCCACCCGCAGCTCAAACACGCAGACAGCCTTATGAATCTGACCAATGGTCCTGTGTTGTCATGTCGACCAGATGGGTACCAGAGGGTGGCAAGGAAGCGTCTGTGACCATGGTAGACGAGCCTAGAGCGGGCTGAAAGAATGACCCACCAAAGGTTTGGAGAGGTCTATCCGCCAGTTTAGATTCTGATGAAAATAGTGACAAGCCTGCACATGAGCTATGAGGCTATCTGTGTGGGAGGTCTGCACATAAGCTAACAAGCTTTCCATGATGCTGGGACCACTAAGAGCTCAAACGCCACTGAATGGTCCTCATCTGCTATGTGGCACAACAAGTCGCATGTGGCTATGAGGCCAAGCAGATGAAAGACCTGTAGACCAAGATCCGAGCCTGAGCTAGAAATCTCAGAATCGTCTCCTGAATCTCTGAGGAGGAGGAAAGGTCTTCAATTAAGGTTATGTCTAGTGCCAACCCTATAAAGGTTCTCCTCTGCAAAGGAGAGAAGTGGCGGTTTTGGAATCTGATGATAAGGCAAAGTCATGGAGGAGCATCATCGTTTGTAGAAGGCGTTCCATGACCATCACCAGGGACTCCACTTTCACTAGCGAGTCATCCAATTATGGAAACACAATTATCCTTGGCTGCTGCAGCAAAACCACCACCACCTCGAATATTTTAGTAGAGACATGTGGAGCGGTCGTCAGTATCAATGGTGAACTGATAGTGCTGGTCGTGATTTGATGCTGGTCATGAACTGCTAATGCACTGAACCTCAGGTAACGCCTCTGGGTGGGAAAAATCGTAAAGTTGAAATAGGTGTTCTGAAGATCCAGGGATTCCTATTAGTCTCCAACATTCAGCACCAATAAGACTTGGCTCAGGGACAGAGTCTTGAACTTGTTAGCCGAATGTATAAATTCAGAAGGTGAAAATCCTGAATGGGTCTCAGAACTAACGAGAACCATTTTCTTGGGAACCAAAAAGTAAATGGAATAGTTTTGTCTGTTTCTTCCAGGGCCATTTTGTTCAGCAGGGCTGTATAAGATGAGCCTTCTGTGCGATCTGCATTGGCAGACACAGAATCACTCTTGCGCTCCCTCCTCCGTGGGTCTGTAGCTATCCGCTCATCCAGAGGTTGTGAGATCCCTGAGTTCCATTAGAGTCCTTAGAATAACCTATGCACTCCCTTACTGAAGAAGCCCTGGGCCAGCTTTAGCACTATTTCGTGCAATTCAGCAAGACAGCCTGTGCTATGTGAAAGGGAAAGGGCAAGAATGCACCATATTTACCAATATATGGCGCATTCCTGCTCTCTGCCTGTGCTGGTGCGCAGTATGCTGCGTACCTTCAACACAAGCACCCTTGCACCATGGTGCAAGGGTGCCTGCGTTGCAGGCAGTATTGTTTTTGTGCGAGAAGAGCCACTTTCCAACACAAAAACAATCCTTGCAAGCTTTTCCCTCTTTCTCCTTGCTTCCTTTCCCCTGGGAAGGTGTAGCATTTTGGCGCATTCCCAGGTGCACCAGTCTTTATAAATCTTGGAATACACCAAAATCCATGGGTGGATGATTGAAACAGCCACACTCCACCCTTTTACTCTGCCTTTCCAGGGCAGCGTCCTGCAAGGCAGCGACTTGGGCAGCCTTGCGTTACTGCAGATATACCACGCAATGCTGTGCTACACGAGGTGGTCTTGCGTTGCTTGGTAAATCTGACTTAAGTATTGCATTGCCCTTCTGACACCATGCATGATGCAAGTGCAATGCAATACAGTGATAAATCTGGATTCAAATACTTACTGTTAAAATTCCCGTTTGCCTGCTATTTCAGCCTGACATTTTCTTCCGGGCTCCTCTTGTTTACTTCATCACCTGGTAGCTCCATGTTGCTGCTTTTGCTTGGTCATCGGGCGGGGAGGGGCAATCTTTTGAAGCAATGTGTGGAACAATACATGGACACACAGTTTGCAGCTACCTTTAGGCCCTTTAAATAAAGTAATAGTTACGTTGTCACAAGATGACTGCATCACACATTATGTTTGTACTAAACCTCATTGTGTACAGTGCCATATTGTGAATTCGCCTGGTGTGGGGGGAGGGAGGGCGTGTGTCTGTGTGTTTTTCTTTGTTTGTTTTGGAGGGGTGCCCTAGTCTTCCAGACTAGTACTGTGCAGGAATGAGAAGTTCCTGCCAACTTGAAGGGATGATGCTAGCTGCAGGGAGATACGTGGCTGCTAGAACAGACTCACTTTAAAAGTAATCTGGATTAGAAGGACGTCCGACTTTGTGGCTGCCTTGTTTCTGCCCTGCGCCCTTCCTACGTCGAAGAGGTTAAAAGTGGAAGTTCCTATGTGATTAAACAAAGAGAAGTCAATACAATAACAGCACAACTTGTATGTCTTAAAATATGGTTTCATGCTCGTGGAATGACAGCACACAGATTCCTCAAATCTGTCTTTAATAAAACAATTTAAACAAATTGAAATTGGTCATTGCAGACAAGTTTATGAAATTCAAATACTTTAGCAGTCACTCATTTTTAATGGTTTAATTTCAACTTTAACTTATCTCACTGGTTGAGTTGAAAAGAACATGATGTACATAAACACCCCGAGGCGCACGCTATGATGAATGAATATGGTTCTCATCATGGGGTCATTGGATCTACATTCTTCTATGGGTTTGTTTTGGTCTTGGAATGGTTCGTGTTATGCATAGAACAACTGTGAACTAAGCCTGTAGGAACAATAGATGAGGCCCATAGACACAGCAAGATCCTGAGATACCCTCTGTTGGCTGCTGGTTTGACTGTCATCAATTACAGCCGGAAGGCATTTCATGGTTGGAATGACCATGCTGTGGGACTCCCCGTCCTTCCATAACTCTACATTAAAGCATAGACATGGGACTATGTCCTCCTGCAATTGCAGAGCGAAGCATACAGCGAATATGGCGATGTGACTCTGCCCTTATGTGGCTGCACAGGGAAATATACAGTAAAACCTAGATATGGGACTCTGCCCTTCTGTGACTGCACAGTGAAACATAGCGTAAATATTGTGATGCAACTCTGCCCTTCTGTGACTGCACAATGAAACATACAGTGAATATTGTGAAGCAACTCTGCCCTTCTGTAAATGCGCGGTGAAACCTACAACTCTGCCCTTCTTTGAATGCGCGGTGAAACATACAACTCTGCCCTTCCGTGACTGCACGGTGAAACATACAACTCTGCCCTTCTTTGCCTACACAGAAACATATAGTGATTACAGAGATGCGACTCTCTCTCCCTCTGTGACTGCACAGTCAAATAGACAATTAGATTCAAATATGGAATTCTTTCCTTCCTACTGTGACTGAACAGTGAAACATAGACACAGGAATCCTCCTGCAACTACACACTGAACCATATGGTGAATATAGAGATGCGACTCTATGCCCTCCGTAACTGCACAGTGAAACATACAGTGAATATAGCGATGTGACTATGGCCTTCTGTGACTGTGCCTGCACAGTGTAACATACAGTGTGTAACATACAGTGAATATAGAGATGCGACTCTATACCCTTCTGTGACTGCATAATGAAACATACAGTGAATATAGCCATGTGACTGTGCATGCACAGACTAACATACAGTGAATATAGAGATGCGACTCTATTCCCTTCTGTGACTACATAATGAAACATACAGTGAATATAGCCATGTGACGCTGTCCTTCTGTGACTGCATAGTCATATATACAGTCAAACAGATATGGGATCCTGTCCTGTGACTGCATCGTTAAACAAGGGACTTTATGTCCTTCTGTGACTGCTCAATCAAACATAAACAAGGGACTGTGTCCTGTGACTGCACAGTCAAACATAGACAGGGGACTCTGTGTCCTGTGACTGCACAGTGGAGCTAAGACATGGGGCTCTGTCCTTCTGTGACTGCACAGTTATACATACAGTGAATTATAAACAGGCAACTCTTCCCTTCTGTGACTGTACATTGAAACATACAGTCAAACATAGACACAGGATTCTGTCCTTCTGTGACTGCACAGTGAAACATGCAGTGAATATAGAGAAGAAACTGTCATTCTGTGACTGCACAGTCAAACATACACATATGACTGCACAGTAAAACATAAACATGGGACACTGTCTTTCTGTGACTGCACTATGCCATATAGACATGAGATCCTATGTCCTCCTGTACCTGCATAGTAAACTGTAAACTTCTCACCCGTTAGGGTCTCAAGGCACTGTAGCATACCACTGTGGAACCCCTCCTGGCTTTTCCCTGTGAGGCACCCACTCCTGGGCAACCCCCAGGGTGAAGCCAGGCATCCAAGCGCTGTGAGGTTGTGGAGATTAAGCAAGCTATTGTCCAGAGTTACACCCATTAATTAGATAAGGCACCTAGGGGAGAATTATATGGTCTAAGGGAATTGAGCCCAAGACGCGCCAAGGCGGGAATTGAACCTTGGTCCCAGGCCACATCTCTGCAATTGAACCTTGGTCCCAGGCCACATCTCTGCAGCAGGGTCTGCCGCTCTAACCATTGTGCCACACTTCTCCACTAGTGAAACACAGACACTAGGATTCATGTCCTCCTGTAACTGATCAGTGAAAACATACAGTGATATATAGACCTGGGACTCTCGCCTTCTGTAACTGTACAGTGAAACATAGCATGGGCCTATGTCCTCCTACAATTCCACAGTGAAACGTACAGTGAACCCTAGAGATGTGACTATGCCCTTCTGTGACTGCACAGTAAAGCATAGAGTGAACCACAGAAATGCAATTATATGTCCTTCTGTGACTGCACAGAAAAACATACAGTGAACCATAGAGATGCAACTCTATGTCGTTCTATGACTGCACAGTGAAACATCCAGTGAATATAGAGATGGGATTGTCCTTCTGTAACTGCACAGTGAAACACAGATTTGGGTCTGTGTCCCTCTGTCACTGCACAGTGGCACAAAGACATGGTGCTCTGTCCTTCTGTTACAGAACACATGACACAAAGCACACATAACACATAGTCATTGTGGTGCTGTGAGGAGTTGTTACAAAATAGTTCATGAATTTCAGTAGTGGATTTATAAATTGTCCCAAATATAG
The DNA here is from genome assembly GCF_031143425.1 of Pleurodeles waltl. Classification (NCBI taxonomy): domain Eukaryota; kingdom Metazoa; phylum Chordata; class Amphibia; order Caudata; family Salamandridae; genus Pleurodeles; species Pleurodeles waltl. Next base: position 150,512,077 of record NC_090440.1, read on the forward strand.
ACATTAATCTTGATTGTGAACTTGTACACAACAACCAACATGTGTGTCGTCTAAATGGGAATTTTTTCAAGGCTGAGTCCAAGTTTCAAAGAGAGTTTTCCATTAATCGGGTGGATATAATAACTCAGCTTGGGCTTATCATGGCCTATATTCAAAATTACCACTTTTGATCGCACTGAACAATTTATTGGTTACAAAATCATGGTATTATTCCTAACCACGAACAGTATTTGTTTGGAAGGTATGATGCTACTGAGACAGTCCTCTTTACCTTTCAGTTTCCACAATTATTTATACTCTGGATGGGTCGTATTTTATTTTGACTGAATGAAAATACTATATCCAAATGTATTCAGTATTGTGGATTTTATAGATGGCATGTGAGTTTAAAACTTGGACAGAGCCAAGTCATGACTGAGCCACTGACTGCTTTTATGAGAATGAGACAGTCTGGTTGTGTATAATCAATGGGTTCACAAAGACAAAATCCACAGAGCTAAGCAGTTTAGGCCCTAGATAGCCACGCAGGTGTGTAGTAATCCCAAGTAGCTGAAGTGCGCCCAACCTCCCTTGGTTCCATTGCTCACAAAACCATCCTTTTCCAAATAAATAAATCCACATTGAGGGAACGCACATGGTAGTCCCAAAGTTAATTATTCATGTATCCGTAGATTACGATTAATTTGGTGTTCCTTTCAAGATCCATTACAAAACGGGAGCCACAGTGTAATGTCCAAATTCCTTTATTTGAAATCTTCATACAAAATAACTCAGCCCAGCCAGTGCTTTTCTTTCCAGATGGACTTCATCAGGGCTGAAAATGAACATATAAAAATAGCGCCATTTAGTAAACTTATATTATAGGTATCAAAGTTTGCACTCATTTTCTATTACTCCACTGAATTCCACTGTTCCTTTTCATACAAGCTCATCAAGTATGCCCAGGCAATGAGTTGAACGGCCATAGGCAAGTGTTTCTCCCAAGTGGGTCCTAAAAAGAATAAAGCAACCCCATCATTAATCCACCCACATTATGCAATTCATAGTGAAAGTAAAGATGAACCAACACCATCACATGAAACATTTTCTGTCCATATATCCAGTCACACCATAGTCCCAAGAACCAATAATAACAACAAACCAAACATCACATCCTCATTAACCCACTGTCACCACAGTCCTAATCTCACAAGCATATCCAATCTTACAACATGAACCAACCAACCAAATTTTCGCCAAATGCTCAATTGTATCACAGTGCACGATTTCATGTTAGTCACAATCTCATCCCAGGTGCGAGTCCTCACTGGAGAAAACCATTGTCCACTCAAAATACTCCATATTGCAAAACCACCAATCAGCTTCACTTTCTACAAAAGGCAATGTTTTTAATAATGTGCAATGTGATAGGGCTATCCAAACAATCAATTATTTCATTCCACATCTAGCCTTGATTCTATTACTCCCCATTTGATAAGAGCAAACCTTTAGCCAATCCTGATGTTCATAATCCAGTATTATCCAATCCGATAAATTTGTCACAATCTCATCCCAGATGCGAGTCCTTATTGGACGAATCCATTAGCCAACCATACTACCATTTGTCCCCAAACTACCAATCTAACTTTCTTTCTGTGATCGGCAATAATACCGTAGCCAGCGATGTAGTCTGGCAAACCAAAAAACACATTATTTATTGTGCTCCCTACATAACATTCATTCACTCCATAAGTCTCAATTTACAAGGGACAAGCGGACCGCCAATACGAGTATCTAAAACTCAAAATAATGTAATAACACCAGACCACCATTATTCACACACAATGCTTAGTGTATAATTACCTCCACAGCTCTCTGTGTAATTGGAGCAAGCATACCACCAATCCTGGTGTCTAAAATCAGAAAAGACCCAATCAGGTAGGTGTATTCTAATCCCACCCCAGATATCAATTCAGGAGACCATTAGCTGCTCCACTTGCTGTATGTCTTGAAACTACCAACCTGTCTCTACATCGACAAAAATTCCCATAGCCTGCAATGCATTATGGCAAACAAAGCCCCCAATTATTTCTCTCAGTATAAAGCATATCATTATAATGGGAGAAGACTCTCAATCAAGCATACTATCCAAGATCTGACATCACAAAAACAGATAGCAGTAATCCACACATCCCCTAAGTAAACAAAAACACCCATATTAACTTATCAAGTTAATATAACACCCCAATGAAAAAACAAGCCCTGTGACTTTAACAACAAATATTCATCTCAAAAAGATCAAAGCACTAATTCCACCCAACATGAATTCCAAAATCCAAAAAAACAACTGATCTATAGGAGTTGGGCCACACATCTATCAAATACCAGATCAATCTGTGTGGTTGTCAACCCACAAACCTCAATTATTCTTTACAATCAGATCAAAGTTTCTAAAACCTTCCTCCCACTTTGAAAAATCGTCCAGGAAGTTTTTCACTGTGTCCTTCCTCCAACGCCACAAGGCAGAAATTCAGAATCTCTAATAGCAATCATAAAATACACAATTTTAATCCAAAAAATAATGCGGTTAATTTTCCAGGTTCAGTCCCTGCCTCACAGTCCTTAATCGATGGATTCATTTAGCCTCCATCTGTTGCAGCCTAAGTTTCATGTCCCACCCCTTACATCTTTCTCAATTTGTTGTATTCAATGGACCCAGAAACACAGTGCACTCGTATGTCACTCCTTAGCACGCTATGCAAGTGATCTCAAATCCTGGCTCTAAATTGCTATCGATGTTCCTATATATATACTTTAAAAACTCTCTTCGTACCTCTAACATATATTTTGGAACAATTGCAAATTATGGTATACACAACAAATGCGCTATTGCAATTGATAAACTGCTGAACATGGTAGACCTTATTTGTGTTAAAACTAAAGTCCTTTAACTTATTGATGCCCCAATCACAAACACTACAACCACCACACACACAAACTCTCTTAGGCGGGACTAGTAGCCAGTTATTATTTGTGCTTGTCAAAGTATCCAGGTAATGTCGTAGGAGACTCGTTGTAGTAATGAGACGGCTGAATTTTGGCCAGCAGCACCTCTGTACATGGGGGACAGAGTCTGATCACACACTGGATGATTGCTGTCACCCTACCCCTTTTGGCTATCTAGCTGCACCTCACCAGAACCCAAGACTAAAGGTGATGTGTAGCTGCCTATCACATGACACTCTAAGACTCCTCAGGGAAGTTGTGGTGGAACCAATCTTATCCCTTTCTCTCCTACATGCAAAGACAACCAGAAGCAGCATTTGGTTCAATACATTTTATTGAAGCAACTGCATTCTATAAAAAAAAGGCATGAATTGTAATTATTAGAATAATGAAACACAACACTATTAGTGTGGTGACAAGAAAAGTGTAACAAAGGAAACATTCCACCATAATGTCACAATAGTGAATCTAAATCTCTACCTGTACTACTAAGATTTGACATGAGAGCAATAGCAGTGTTAGCCCCAATCTGCCCATTTAGTCCCTGAAAGGAAACCCAATACCCAGACCTCTGGTTTAGATTGAGAAGAGGTCTGTTGGGAGACCTACCACATTGATGAAGAGAAGATGAAGAGTTTCAGCAGAAACTGTGACAACAACGTTCAGCATGAGATGGCAGGCTGGCTGGAATGTCCCCTCTGGTGGGGGCAGTGTGGTGTTTTATAACAAAAATTCTGATGTTCTAAGAACTTCCCTGATGTATAAACACATGTTTTACTGTGTAGGATAGACATAGTACTCTTTGTACCTGCAATACCTAGTGAAATATTGTGTGCAGCCTTGGGTTGAGCACAGAATGAAAATTTCATGCAAAGAAATGAATAACAAATTCTGCATGGAAGGGCAACTGATAAAAATAAAGAAGCATCTCCACTAAAATGAAGCTTTTGCTAAAATAATAAGAGGACTAAAAATGAAATGTAGCTATGTGAAAGGGCACAGGCTGCAGTTCTTCATATTGTTCTTCAATAAAGTTCTCATGATGTGTGGCATTTTTAGCCAAAATTGCTGCCACTTTTTTCTTTTTGAATTGTGCTTTATCTTGGGGTACTTATCTTCTTTTTTTATGGAAGCTGCAGATGAGCGTTTCACTTACTCGTTTTGTTTTTCTGAATGACCTCCTCTTTCACTGCGATTACCCAGTGAGTCCTGAAAGGAACAAGATTGGCGTGTATCAGCATATTGATATCTATCAGGAGTTTTTAAAGTGTCCCTATTTCTAAAATTATAGCATTTCTCAGAGGTCTCCAATCGCAGAGATTCTCCTCTTTATTGCTTGGTAGAATCCTTATTGGATTTACTCTGTAGTTGTGGTTTACCTGGTCTGGCTCCCAGACTATTCCAACTTGTACTAAAATAGGTCTCAGCTATAATCTTTGGCAGCTCACATTCTTGATCCTGTGCAGGAACATACCGGAGCCGTTGACATAAGGCCAATGCTACTGCTTTCTCTTTAAGACTACTTAATATTATCAAGTATACTGTAGCAAGATTTCCTATTAATTGCATCCCCATTTTTAGGGCCGGGGCAGCCCCATATTCATCTTGAATCTGCTTTAACACTTCCGGAAGATTTGAAAGTGTTGGTGTACCTTATGCAGTAGTGTAGAGTGCAGCAAACACTGCACCCCAAGTGGCACAGTTGTCCAATGAGAGAACCATCCCAAATAGCAAGCACATTGAGAGAACTGTATGTTTATGTTGGGGTCCCGAATGGGGAAACACTGCCTCCAAAGCGCTTATTTTTTGTGCTAAGCAAATCGGAATTTCTTCACGGTTGGTGGATACTTTACCCATAGTTGAATGCATAGTAGCAGGATCGATGCCCGCTGTAGCCATGTGGTTATGCTGGGGCATCCCTTGCTGGGGCGATGTTTAAAGTCTGCATTACAAATTGTATTAGGCGTCTATATATTTCGTCTAAATTAGTGTAAAGGTGGCACACTTATGCTAACGCCATTGTACCTGCATTAGGGTGCGGTGTATAGGTAGCCATTTCTAGCGGAGGACCATCATTACTTAGAGGACGTAATATAACTATCTTTGGAACATCTAGTAGGGCACCATCAAGCCAGTTCTGGTGTTCTTGATAAGATAGTTGTATTTCTAAGAGGAGCACCCCCCCCGCCAGCAGCAGCTGCAAACCTTTTACTAAACAATGATAATAAACTACTTTTGCTATTGTTTTCTAGTAAAAAGGGGCAGGGCCTCCCCCTCAGTGCGCATGTATGTTTGGCTGGCCGTCTCGCGCCAGCCAAACACACATGCGCAGTAGGCTCTCTCTAGCCCAGCACTGTGTTGCTGGGCTGGAGGTAGCAGGCGCAGGCTCCCAGTCCGCCTGGGAGCACCCTGGCTGGGTGCTCCTAGCCAATCCTAATGCTGCTCTAAGCAGGGTTAGGATTGGCCGCAGAGCAGGTTGGGACCAGCGCGGTGGTGATGGCAGCAGTGACGATACAGGTATGTTTTTTTTATTTTTTATTTATTTATAATCCCCCCTCCAAGCGTGCCACTCAGCCCCTGTTAAGCACTATGAGCTCTCCTGAATATGCGTATGGTCTCTATTGTGCAGGTGCATTATCGGGAGTGTAGTGGTTAAATGTGTGTGTGCTCTCATCTGCTGCTGGGGAAAAAGTGACCCAAGAATAAGATTAATTTCAGTTCTGTATGCTGCATGAGCTTTAACAACAAAAGTAACTTCTCCTTCATCTGTGAGGTCATTATTTCTTAAATGTGTTGCGAGGGGGAGTCTCATATTTGCTGCAACTACGACCTATTGAGGGTCCGCCTTATTTAAGATAGTATTGTTCAGAGATAGAAAAAACTATTGGGAAATCCTTTTAACAGTTCAGGTTTGAACAACCTACAGTATCAAATAGGGGCTACCTATCTAGCTGAAGGATAATCCCATACACCATGGACTTCTCAGTATAAGGTAATTAGGGTGCTTTTAGCACATAATGAGACTGAGATACTAGGGAGATCTGTAAAGTTAGTGCCTAACCAACGTTGGTGGTGCCATGTCATAGGACTCTTGTTGTGGGAACAAGATTACTACATTTTAGGTGGCAGCACCATCCCGGGTGGAGGACTGAGTCTGATCCCACACCAGATGATAGCTGTTAGCCTAACCCTTTCGACTAGCAGCACCTCAGCAGAACCCAAGAGTAAAGGTGATTTGTAGCAGCCAATCGCATGACACTCTACGACTCCTCATTGAAGTTGTGGTAAAACAGATCGTACCCCTTTCTTTCAGTTAAACACGTCTCATACATGCAAATACAGACAGAAGCAGGATTTCGTTCAATACATTTTATTGAAGCAACTGCATTCTATGTGAAAAGGCCTGAATTGTGATTATTAGAATAATGAAACACAACACTATTAATACGGTGACTTGAAAAGTGAAACAAAGAAAAACTCCCACTGTACTGTCACATCTAAAATCCCTACTTGCACAACTAAGATTCTACATGAGAGCAATAGCAGTGTTAGCCCCAAACTGACCATCTACTCCCTCGAAGGAAACCCAATCCCCATACCTGTGCTGTAGTTCGAGAAGAGGTCTGTTGGTGTGCTCGAAGTCCTCCCACATGGATGAAGGGAAGATGCAGAGTTTCAGCAAAAACTGTGACAACAATGTCTAGCATGAGATGGCAAGCTGGCTGGAATGTCCCCTCTGGTGGGGGCATTGTGGTGTTTTATAATAAAACATCTGATGTTCTAAGAACTACCCCAACGTGACAGCACATATTTTTCTGTGTAGGGTAGACATAGTAAGCTTTGTACCTGCAATACCCGGTAAACTATTGTGTGCAGCCATGGGTTGAGCACAGGATGAATATGCATGCAAAGAAATGAATAACAAATTCTGCATGGAAGGGCAACTGATAAAAATAATAAAACATCTACACTATAATTAAGTTTTGCTAAAATAATAACAGGAATAAAAAAGAAATGTAACTAGCTGAAAGAGCACATGCTGCAGGCCCAGAGCTAAAATAATGTGCCCGTATACATGCTAAAATAAACTTGCGACAATAATTTATCATTACCTTATCTCTTATAGTCTGACTTCTTCTGTATGTAATCGCAGGTTTAGCCAAAATCACATCTGTCATCCCAGGAACTCCCGTCAGCAGGGGCCAGTTTTTTTGTAATATCCTGAAAATCTTGTTATTGTCATGATGGAAAGAAGTCACAAAAGATAACCTTTTAGGGCCCTAATTACGTTTAAGTTTAGGAGCAACAGTGGAACGCCTGTCAATTATTTGTATTCTTCTCTCAGCTTGTACTGATAAATCCTCCTTGTATTCCCGTGCACCCAGTCTCCTTTTCAGGTCCATCAACTCAATCTCAAAATCCTGATTATGACTGCAATTCCTATGCACTCTGGTCATTTCACTAAATATAATTCCCTGTATAACTGATTGTGAATGCACGCTAGCAGCCCTCAAAATGTTGTTTGCAGCTGTTTTTTGCAATAGAGCTTACTCTCTATTCAATCATTCAAAATGTATTCTTTCCTAGCCACACTCATCATGAACCGAACGTTGACAGGGTTATCATTAAGATATTCCACATATTCCTTCAAGTTGTCGCTCATACCCATCCAAATGATTAACAAACATCAATGAAGCATCCCCAGAAAAAGACACATTCCAACCACCTAATCCCAGGTGGAGCTCAGACATGCTTCCTTTCAAACCAATCTATAAATAGGTTGACATTGGAGGGCACAAACCTGGACCCCATCGCAGTCCCCCGTACTTGATGGTACCATTCTGCCTCAAATAAGAAGAAATTGTTAATTAGAATGACCTCAGCCATCTCTAAAAGCATTCTTGAGTGCTCAATCAAACTTGCACTTCTGACAAAAATGTTTTATCGCTCTCAAACCAAATTCATTACGGATGCCAATGTACAATCTTACAACATCCAGAGACACACACATCATGTCAGTGTGCCATGTTACATCATTCATTTTAGTTAACAAGTCAGTTGTGTCCCTTATATTAGAAGGCATATTGACCACCATAGGCTTAAAAAAAAGATTCACATTTTCAGATAAATGTTCAGTGAGGCTTTCTATAGCAGAGATAATAGGCCTGCCAGGAGGACTGGGCTTTGACGTATGCTCCTTGGGTAGTGGATAAATGAAATGAAATCGTGGCTTAGCTACTCTTAAATATCTGGACTCTATCTCATTTATCAAACCAATCTGTTTCCAAGAGTACAATTTTCTAGTAATGATGCAATTAGCTTTAGTGGTTGTATTAATCTGTAATTTCCTATAACATAGTGTATGACTGAGTTGTTGTTTTATTCCATTGACATAATCACCCCTCCGCATATTGACAATATTTCCTCCTATTATGACTATCGTTGGGTCAGATCCCAAAGACATTAGAGCCTTCCTTTCTTCTAGGGTGAAATTATCATTCCTGAAAGAGTGCCTATGATTGTTTAAAGGTGCATCTTACCGTCTATACATTTCATCTATTGTTTTCGTTCACAAACAAATCAATTGCAGAAAACTGTGCTCCCTGTGGGGCAAATTTACATGGTGGTATCAAACCACTTTCAAAATTATAGTTCATATCCACATTTAGCATTGTGTATAACTCATTCACAGTAAGTTTTTTCTCATTGTTCAATGATAGGAGCACAAAGCTGACTGGTGGTTTTGAGATATGGAGTATTTTGATTGGATAATGGTTCCCTTAAATGAGGGGTTGCACCTACAAAGAGATTAGGATGAACTTGTTAACAACCAGTATGGTGGTGTAGCACTGAGTCACAGCTATAGGTTGGTGTTGATACAGTATGAGGCATAATTGGGGCTACAAGCCGAGTCTTGGTTATGTTTTTTGTTGGAAAATGTAAATTGGGATATGACTGAGTGTTTGGGGTAAATTTGTTTTGTTGGTTCATTTTGTAAGATTGGAGATGCTTGTGAGAATAGGAGTGGTGACCCTGGGTTAATGAGGATGTGATGTTTGGTTTGTTTTTATTATTGGTTCTGGGGACAATGTTGTAACTGTGAATATATGCATACAAAATGTTTCATGTGATGGGGTTGGTTCATCTGTACTTTGACTATGAATTGCATAATGTGGGTGGATTAGTGATGGGGTTGATTTATTCTTTTTAGGACCCACTAGGACACTTACCTATGGGCACTTGACTCGTTGCCTGCGCATAGTTGAAGAGCTTGTAGGAAAAGGAACAGAGGAACTCAGTGGAGTAATAGATAGTGAGTGGAAACATTTGATACTTATAATATGAGTTTATCAGAATGGTGATATTTTTGGAACAGTAATAAAGAGAAAGAATTGTATTATGTTGACTTATGAGCAGTGAGCAAAATGAATACAATTTGGGGAATTTCTTATGTTTAAAAAATGGGACACGGTAGTGGGAGCCATGGTGTTGTTGTGCTGAATATAACAATGATTAGTGCAATAGTTGGTGGCAATGTCTACACGCCATTAAAATGTTTTTAAGTGTATTCCTATATGTTCATTTGCAGCTCTGATGAAGTCCATCTTGGACGAAATGCATTGGCTAGGCTGAGTTGTTTTGCATGAAGATTTCAAATAAAGGAATTTGGACATTACACTATGGCTCTTGTCTTGTAATGGATCTTAAGAGGAACACTGAATTAATCATAACCTACGGATATATGAATAATTAACTTTCGGACTACCGTGCGTCTTCTCTCCATGTGAATTTATTTATCTGGATTCACAAAGACATTTGTTGCTTGCAAACATTCTGCAAACATGTTTGTTCCTGTGAGTTGCCTGTTCAGATCTGGTGCTGTTTAATAAACTTTCACAGGATAGCTTTGCTGCGTTACCAGTGCTCTGTGACCTGTGGAAGAAACCCGCTTCCGGCCTTTGGAGTGGATGCTAATAACAATGAGAGAACTTTTCTCTACACAGCTGCCCATGTTTTTACTCCTCCCTTTTTTACTACCGCAGTGCATGAAGGAATGAATGAGTGAATGAGACCAGTTGAATTATGCCCCAGGCAGTAAGCCGCCTCCAGGTATTGAATGGTTTTATAAATGCTACAACTGCTACGTACACCAGTGGTTGATCAATGAGAAAAGTACAAAGGGCCACATTGCGTTTGTGAGGAATCGTATCGCAGAAGGGTTACCTTGTGTGCCTGGTAAGAGAGTAATTTTCAGATTTAGTCCTCTCTCCGACCCCAGTGCCATAGCAAAAATGCAGCCATTGGAGTTGGAAGGCAGTGTGACACTGCATCTTTATGGCCTTGCACTGTGCTCGGGCGTGGACAGCATGCAAGTTAGACACAGTCTAACCAGTCGAATCCGAGAGTCCTCACAGCACCGTCACTCACTGCTTCCAGAAGCCACTGTGATGGGTCAACCTTCCTTCCCTGTACTTGTTATTCAGGCTGTGGAACACAGCTACTAATGATGCCGCCAGGTCTAAACATCTGTGCATCATTCAATTCAGTCCTGGAGTTGGGCACTATCATAACCAGGAATTTCCAACTTATAATGATAATTTGTTGTCTTTTACTACGGCTATCGCTATAATGGATTTTGCCAGTGACACAGTAGCTAAATGGTCAATTCACATGCTGAGGAGTGTGTATGTAATCTGTTCTAAATCCATCTTAAGTAGTATGTCTGTGTGTCTGGCTGGTGTTATCGTAGAGTTTTTTTGACATTCTGGGACAAGTAGTACTGGTTTTATAATGGGATAAACAAAACTATAAGTCCCAGAATGTAAAGGAAAACCTAGACTAGAGCAGGGAGTCATATCTACACCTGGCAAGCTTGCCAGTACTGAAGCTCAGCTGGACGAGTCGGAGCACTTAACAAGTTGTGAACAAAGAACACATCTTTCCATCAAGTGTGGACCTGCATGGGCTGCTGGTGGCCAGGCATGAGTGTATAAGCTTGCATTGTTTCTCTGTGTCAGGAGTGGGTGAGAGAGGGACCACGATGATAGATGGGTTTGCTGCACCTATCAAGCGAGCAGCGTATCTTACACACTGGACTGGAGTGAAATCGAGATCTGTGGGTCTGGAATTGGTTGCACTTGCAGAAATGTAGCAGGGCATGCTAAATATCAGAGAGTGCACCAACACAACTGTGTGTTAACTGGGAAAGAGAGAAAACGTATGGTTGTGTATGGTAGAAAAAGGGCTATGGCAGATGCATGTAAGTGATGAGGGGCATAGGCAAAAATGTGCGACTCTAAAGGAAATCAAAAATAGCATGCAAGTAAGGTGGAATCGGTGGACCGCTTTATTTATAAATTGGGATAACACGAAGCACTGAAGGTCAGGACTGAAGTGAACTTGCAGAGCTGAGTGTGATCCGAGTGGATAACATAGGGTGCTGAAAGTCAGGATGGAAATGTATAAAACTAAGCACCATTGTATGGATGGAACAGTGTGATTTGGGGGTACAGCCTTTTTTTGTTTTTTTTGTTTTACTCGTGGGACTGACATCCATTGACCAGTTGTGTAAGGTCCACTGTTGTCACCACCAGCCAGAGAGAGAAAAAAAGATTGAAAACGGGAGACAATGTGTGTATTGATGCGCAGGTTTATGTGTACGTGTTTTTTAAACGGGGTTCATGCCTGAGATCGCTGCCTGACTGCAATGGGTACTTTTAACTGTGTTTTTCCGCTGTAATTCCACCCTCCCCTTCAAATGTGCCCATATTCTTTAGTTAGCTTGAAAGGTCACTCTTGAGAGGGGGAGCACTACTTTATGTGATCCTCCTCACTTCACCTGAAAGGGTTCTTATGACATAATGACCTTCTTCCCTTACCCCACAATCTCCAACAGAAGAATGTGTTTATTCTGTATCTGTCTAGCTTGAAAGCTTGAGTCAGCATCCCTTTCCAGCAGACATTGGTTTTCAAAGTGCCAACCAAAGAACATGGCAGTGAAAGGGCTTTTCTGACACCTCGGGTACTTTTTGAATGAAGCGCATCATCTAGTCGGAGCTATATGTGACTTTGAGATTCACCTGCAGGACTTTACCGTCTTCAACATGTGAAAGTCTTGACAAACCAACTCCCGCCCCCTGGAATATGTTTGTGCCCAAGAAGACTGCTGGCTTGACTATTGAAGAGCTGTCTCAAGCAACATGAGACACAAATGAAGATTACAAGAACTCCTGCTCTGAAGGCACCTATACTGCCAGAATAAAGTAGAATGATAGTGATAGAGTGGATCTAGTGGTCCACACAGGATGACAAGAATGTAGAGAAGTGCAAGGGATCCTCTTTGGAGCAGGGACTGGCAGGCAAGGCTGGTGTTATGCCTCACCTCGAGCGGCATAAGGGTTTGGCACAGGCCCAGGTTTACATGGTTTTGTAAATCTGAGGAAGCTCCAAAATCCATGGCTGTTGCATGGGATCACCCACCTCAATGCCCATGGAACCCCTCCAGAGTGCAGAGTAAGCAATGCAGCGATTAGCACTGATTTGATTTACTCCATATCTACTAGGCCATTCAAAGCCACACAAAGTGGCTTTGCGTGGCCTCATTGATATGATTTTGTAGTATGTGCTGCTGCAGCATCACAAAATGTGACGCTACGGTGGTGCAAGGGCTCCTAAATATGCCCCTTATCTTCTGTACAAGGGGTGGCAAGTTTGCCTCAGAACACATCTGGATCCCACAAATCCACTGTGCCACTGTTTAATCTACAGCATCAGCATTTTTCAAAACTAGGACCTACTTTGTCGTCCTTTTTAAAATAGTACATTCCGGTGACCCACATGGTGTTGTAATGGCACAGTGCAATATGTGTGCATATTATAGGGCATGTTATGTGAATGCAATATGGCATTGCATTATGACACTTTGAAGCGCTAGTTTACAGTCTTTGTAGTATTGATTCCACATGCACTTGGGCTGTCAATTATGTATTTAGGGGTGGACAATGTTGTTTTCATCAGCTGTAGTGGTGAATAGTTTTGTTTTTATCAGCTTACGACTTCATATGTTAATGCTACCAAGAATGTTCCTTACTTTTTTTTTTTTTTTTTTTTTTTACAAATAACCCTGTCCATCCCTACCTCCCCCCATTAGCCTTCCCAGCAGCTGTCCCTGCCCTATTTTAGTTGGGTACACGCTGTTACTTGTTGGGAAGCCTGAGGCTCTCACCAACACTATTGACCAAGCCACCCCCTGCTCTTCCAAGGAAGGTAAGAGCCTGTGCACGCACTCTGTGACGTCTCTCCACCATCCTTTGATTGACATTGTGCGTTGCAGGATGACAAATCTGGTGATGTATTGATTGCTTCGTACCTGAGGTGCTGATGTCCTATCGATCCACAGATGATCTCCTGAGCGTGCGGCCGCAGACCCAGCATCCTGCGGGGTGGGGGCGGCTCCTGAGCAGACTTCGAGTCCTTCACAGAGCAGGAACAAGTTTTGGTGCCTGGGGGTGGGGGACCTATACCACGTCACTCCCACAACAACGCTTTTCCCCGATTTTCCACCTGCATTTACTCTCGCGTTTTACATCATAGTTGCTGCTTCAGAGTGGTGGCAGTCTTTAGTTTTGAGAAATATTTTGGGTAGTTCTCACGTGCTATCTCTCACCTTGACCCGGAACTGTTACACTTTACACATAATTCCGACACTCGAACAGGAAGTTATTAGCACAGAATAATTAGGGAAGTGCTAATATTAGTCGAGGTTTCATTATATATTTTGGCGTAACGAAACTTGAGCCCCCACCCCCTGCAGAGTACCTGGAGGGGGGGCCCTCTCCCTTGAACCTAGTCAGAGGCCTGTGATGACGCAGAAAAAGAAGGACCAACATATATTCATATATCATGTAACCAAAATCGTATAATGCAGTGTGATTTTAGTAAAGAAAATAATGTACGTGGGAAATTGTGCCCACTGAGTAGTTCGACATTATTATAAACTAGCTTAATTAATCATGAAGAATTGAAAAATGTAGTAATCCGTCATAATTGTAGATGTGTTTTATGATTTTCTTGTTGAAACTGTTTTATGCTTAGCTTACATTTAGTAGAGGCTTTGGCCTAGTCGCCTGGTCTCAAATTTAACTGCGTGGTTTTCACTTTGATTAACAAAAAGACATTATTCTGTATTTTTCCAGTAGAGATGACTAATACACTTATCTCCAAGGTTTCGTGCTAGGCCGGTTTCATCCCCGTTGATACAAGGTCAGCTCCTGCAGGTGCAGACAATAAAGGCTTTAAGATAAAATTAATTGGCAAACTTTGTTGCAACTTGTGTTCCAAGGCTCCAAGGACAATGTATGTAAAAATGAGTACTAGGAGAAAGACACTATTCATTGGTCAAATTGAAGCCACCCTATGAACCCTCCAATGGAAGACCCTGAAGTATTTGGAATGTTTCTTACTTAACCTGTTCTGTGCCTTGGACGAGATGATCTCGTCCAAGGCTACAGTTCCCCTGTGCCTTGGACGAGATCATCTCGTCCATGGCAGAGGGGAACTTGGGGGCGCGCTAGCGCGCCCCCCGTGCACCCCCCTCCCCCCCCCAAGTCGGGGATGGAAGGGGAAGACCTTCCCCTTCCACCCCTGACCCCCCTCACCCCCCCCCCTGTGACGTCAGCGCGCGAGCGCGCGCTTATTTGTCACAGGGGCCTCCCTCGTCGCGCTGGAAGCTCTGCTTCCAGCGCGATTGAAAGAGAAATGCAAAAGCATTTCTCTTTCAATCACTGGGGAGGCCCGGAGGGGCTTCAAAGGGAAGGAAAAGTATTTCCTTCCCTTTGAAGTCTCTCCAAGGGTTTCAAAAGCCAGATTGCTTGCAATCCGGCTTTTGAAACCCCACTAGACACCAGGGATTTTTTATTTTTTTACTAAAATTGACATAAGGGAGCGACCTCTTGGGCAAGGGTCGCTCCCATGGGGGGCATTTTTTCTGGAAGGTCTTTTCTGCCCCCAGGCACCAGGGACCATTTTTTTATTTTTTAATTTTGTATGTTTCATTTTATTTTTTTGGGTGGGGAGCGACCCCTTAGGCAAGGGTCGCTCCCCTTGGGGGAAAATTATATTTTGGCCATTTCTGCCCCCGTTGGGGGCAGATTGGCCTATTTTGATGAGGCCAATCTGCCCCCAAGGGGGGTAGAAACCACTAGACACCAGGGAGTTTTTTCTTTGCGTGAATTTCACGCAAAGGGAGCGACCCCTTAGGCAAGGGTCGCTCCCTGCGGGGGGAGGGCAATTTATTTTAGGCCATTTCTGCCCCCCCGGGGGCAGATCGGCTTATTATTAGGCCGATCTGCCCCCAGGGGGGGGCAGAAACCTCTAGGCGCCATGACCAATTTTTTTTGGGTGTTTTTTTTTTTTTGTTTGTTTGTTTTTTTAGAGATGGGGAGCAACCCATCAGGCAAGGGTCGCTCCCCTGGGGGGAAAATTGTATTTAGGCCATTTCTGCCCCCCTTGGGGGCAGATTGGCCGATTTTTAGTTAATCTGCCTCCAAGGGGGCAGAAACCACTAGTCACCTGGGATTTGTTTTTTGGCGCCAATGTCACGCAGGGGGGAGCGACCCCGTAGGCAAGGGTCGCTCCCGGGGGGGGGGGTTGGGGGGGTTGGGGGGGGCAAATTTATTTTAGGCCATTTCTGCCCTCCCTGGGGGCAGATCGGCCTATTATTAGGCCGAACTGCCCCCAGGGAGGCGCAGAACCCTCTAGGCACCAGGGCAATTTTTTTTTGGGTGTTTTTTTTTTGTTTGTTTGTTTTTTTAGAGATGGGGAGCGACCCATCAGGCAAGGGTCGCTCCCCTGGGAGGCAAATTGTATTTAGGCCATTTCTGCCCCCCTTGGGGGCAGATTGGCCGATTTTGGGTCAATCTCCCCCCAAGGGGGCAGAAACCACTAGGCACCTGGGATTTGTTTTTTGGCGCCAATGTCACGCAGGGGGGAGCGACCCCGTAGGCAAGGGTCGCTCCCGGGGGGGGGGGTTGAGGGGCCAAATTTATTTTAGGCCATTTCTGCCCCCCGTGGGGGCAGATCGGCCTATTATTAGGCCGAACTGCCCCCGGGGGGGCAGAACCCTCTAGGCACCAGGGCAAATTTTTTTTGTGTGTTTTTTTGTTGTTTTTTTGTTTTTTTAGAGATGGGGAGCGACCCATCAGGCAAGGGTCGCTCCCCTCGGGGGCAAATTGTATTTAGGCCATTACTGCCCCCCTTGGGGGTAGATTGGCCGATTTGAGGTCAATCTGCCCCCAAGGGGGCAGAAACCACTAGGCACCTGGGATTTGTTTTTTGGCGCCAATTTCACGCAGGGGGAGCGACCCCGTAGGCAAGGGTCGCTCCCGGGGGGGGGGGGCTTGGGGGGGGGGGGAATTTATTTTAGGCCATTTCTGCCCCCCCTGGGGGCAGATCGGCCTATTATTAGGCCAAACTGCCCCCAGGGGGGAGCAGAACCCTCAGGGCACCAGGGCAAATTTTTTTGTTGTGTTTTTTTTTTTGTTTGTTTGTTTTTTTAGAGATGGGGAGCGACCCATCAGGCAAGGGTCGCTCCCCTGGGGGGCAAATTGTATTTAGGCCATTTCTGCCCCCCTTGGGGGAAGATTGGCCGATTTTAGGTCAATCTACCACCAAGGGGGCAGAAACCACTAGGCACCTGGGATTTGTTTTTTGGCGCCAATGTCACGCAGGGGGAGCGACCCCGGAGGCAAGGGTCGCTCCCGGAGGGGGTGGGGTGTGGGGGGGCAAATTTATTTTAGGCCATTTCTGCCCCCCTTGGGGGCAGATCGGCCTATTATTAGGCCGAACTGCCCCCAGGGGGGAGCAGAACCCTCAGGGCACCAGGGCAAATTTTTTTGTTGTGTTTTTTTTTTTGTTTGTTTGTTTTTTTAGAGATGGGGAGCGACCCATCAGGCAAGGGTCGCTCCCCTGGGGGGCAAATTGTATTTAGGCCATTTCTGCCCCCCTTGGGGGAAGATTGGCCGATTTTAGGTCAATCTGCCACCAAGGGGGCAGAAACCACTAGGCACCTGGGATTTGTTTTTTGGCGCCAATGTCACGCAGGGGGAGCGACCCCGGAGGCAAGGGTCGCTCCCGGAGGGGGTGGGGTGTGGGGGGGCAAATTTATTTTAGGCCATTTCTGCCCCCCTTGGGGGCAGATCGGCCTATTATTAGGCCGAACTGCCCCCAGGGGGGAGCAGAACCCTTAGGGCACCAGGGCAAATTTTTTTGTTGTGTTTTTTTTGTTTGTTTGTTTGTTTTTTTAGAGATGTGGAGCGACCCATCAGGTAAGGGTCGCTCCCCTGGGGGGCAATTTGTATTTAGGCCATTTCTGCCCCCTTTGGGGGCAGATTGGCCGATTTTAGGTCAATCTGCCCCCAAGGGGGCAGAAACCACTAGGCACCTGGGATTTGTTTTTTGGCGCCAATGTCACGCAGGGGGAGCGACCCCGTAAGCAAGGGTCGTTCCCGGGCAGAGGGGACTTGGGGGGGGTCAAATTTATTTTAGGGCATTTCTGCCCCCCCCCCCCCTCCCGGGGCCAGCTGAGCTAGAGGCCAAACTCCACAGGTAGGCACTTTGCAAAAAACACCTCTGTTTTCTGTGAAAAAATATGTTGTGTCCACGTTGTGTTTTGGGCCATTTCCTTTCGTGGGCGCTAGGCCTACCCACAGAAGTGAGGTACCATTTTTATCGAGAGACTTAGGGGAACGCTGGGTGGAAGGACATTTGTGGCTCCTCTCAGATTCCAGAACTTTCTGCCACAGAAATGTGAGGAACGTGTTTTTTTAGCCAAATTTTGAGGTTTGCAAAGGATTCTGGGTAACAGAACCTGGTCCGAACCCCACAAGTCACCCCATCTTGGATTCCCCTAGGTATCTAGTTTTCAAAAATGCACAGGGTTGGTAGGTTTCCCTAGGTGCCGGCTGAGCTACAGGCCAAAATCCACAGGTAGGCACTGTTTTCTTTCAAAAATTTGGATGTGTCCACGTTGCGCTTTGGGGCGTTTCCTGTCGCGGGCGCTAGGCCTACCCACACAAGTGAGGTATCATTTTTATCGGGAGACTTGGGGGAACGCTGGGTGGAAGGAAATTTGTGGCTCCTCTCAGATTCCAGAACTTTCTGCCACAGAAATGTGAGGAACATGTGTTTTTTTAGCCAAATTTTGAGGTTTGCAAAGGATTCTGGGTAACAGAACCTGGTCCGAGCCCCGCAAGTCACCCCTCCTTGGATTCCCCTAGGTCTCTAGTTTTCCGAAATGCACAGGTTTGGTAGGTTTCCCTAGGTGCCGGCTGAGCTAGAGGCCAAAATCTACAGGTGGGCACTTCGCAAAAAACACCTCTGTTTTCTTCCAAGAATTTGGATGTGTCCACGTTGCGCTTTGGGGCGTTTCCTGTCGAGGGCGCTAGGCCTACCCACACAAGTGAGGTATCATTTTTATCGGGAGACTTGGGGGAACGCTGGGTGGAAGGAAATTTGTGGCTCCTCTCAGATTCCCAAACTTTCTGCCACAGAAATGTGAGGAACATGTGTTTTTTTTAGCCAAATTTTGAGGTTTGCAAAGGATTCTGGGTAACAGAACCTGGTCCGAGCCCCGCAAGTCACCCCTCCTTGGATTCCCCTAGGTCTCTATTTTTCAGAAATGCACAGGTTTGGTAGGTTTCCCTAGGTGCCGGCTGAGCTAGAGGCCAAAATCTACAGGTAGGCACTTCGCAAAAAACACCTCTGTTTTCTTCCAAAAATTTGGATGTGTCCACGTTGCGCTTTGGGGCGTTTCCTGTCGCGGGCGCTAGGCCTACCCACACAAGTGAGGTATCATTTTTATCGGGAGACTTGGGGGAACGCTGGGTGGAAGGAAATTTGTGGCTCCTCTCAGATTCCCGAACTTTCTGCCACAGAAATGTGAGGAACATGTGTTTTTTTAAGCCAAATTTTGAGGTTTGCAAAGGATTCTGGGTAACAGAACCTGGTCCGAGCCCCGCAAGTCACCCCTCCTTGGATTCCCCTAGGTCTCTAGTTTTCAGAAATGCACAGGTTTTGTAGGTTTCCCTAGGTGCCGGCTGAGCTAGAGGCCAAAATCTACAGGTAGGCACTTCGCAAAAAACACCTCTGTTTTCTTCCAAATATTTTGATGTGTCCATGTTGCGCTTTGGGGCGTTTCCTGTCGCGGGCACTAGGCCTACCCACACAAGTGAGGTATCATTTTTATCGGGAGACTTGGGGGAACATAGATTACCAAAAAAAGTGTTATTGCCCCTTGTCTTTCTCTACATTTTTTCCTTCCAAATATAGGAGTGTGTGTAAAAAAGACATCTATTTGAGAAATGCCCTGTAATTCACATGCTAGTATGGTCACCCCGGAATTCAGAGATGTGCAAATAACCACTGCTCCTCAACACCTTATCTTGTGCCCTTTTTGGAAGTACAAAGTTTTTCTTGATAGAAATTTTTTACTCTTTATATTTCAGCAAATGAATTGCTGTATACCCGGTAAAGAATGAAAACGCACTGCAGGGTGCAGCTCATGTATTGGCTCTGGGTTCCTCGGGTTCTTAATGAACCTAAAAGCCCTATATATCCCCGCAACCAGAGGAGTCCAGCAGACGTAGCGGGCTATTGCTTTCGATAATCTGACATTGCAGGGAAAAGTTACAGAGTAAAACGTAGAGAAAAATTTATGTTTTTTTCACCTCAATTTCAATATTTTTCTTTTTCAGTTGTTATTTTCTGTAGGAAACCCTTGTAGGATCTACACAAATGACCCCTTGCTGAATTCAGAATTTTGTCTACTTCTCAGAAATGTTTAGGTTTCTGGGATCCAGCATTGGTTTCATGCCCATTTCTGTCACTGACTGGAAGGAGGCTGAAAGCACAAAAAATTGCAAAAATGGGGTATGTCCCAGTAAAATGCCACAATTGTGTTGAAAAATTGGGTTTTCTGATTCAAGTCTGCCTGTTCCTGAAAGCTGGGAAGCTGCTGAGTTTAGCACCACAAACCCTTTGTTGATGCCATTTTCAGGGGAAAAACCACAAGCCTTCTTCTGCAGCCACTTTTTCCAATTTTTTTGGTAAAAACGAAAATTTGCCTGTATTTTGGCCAATTTCTTGGCCTCCTTCAGGGGAACCCACAAAGTCTGGGTACCTCTAGAATCCCTAGGATGTTGGGAAAAAAAGGACGCAGATTTGGCTTGGTTAGCTTATGTGGACAAAAAGTTATGAGGGCCTAAGCGCGAACTGCCCCAAATAGGCAAAAAAAGGCCTGGCACAGGAGGGGGAAAAGGCCTGGCAGCGAAGGGGTTAAACCCACTGGACAAAGAGAAGTCTGCCATTTTTCCTTGATGCCATCTTTGAAGCCAAATGCCAGACGTCATCTTGGACGACATCTTGATGCCCTTTTCTTTATTCCAGAGAAAGAGACTTTAAGAATTCTCACCCTAAAGACTTTAACTTTAATCTGCCCTGTCTTGCCCATGCAGTAACTTTGCCCCATTCTCCTTGCTGCCGCAAGGAAACTTGCCCTTAACTCTGCCCCTTTGAAATTTGCCCCATGCTGATCGAACCGGTACCTGAAGGACGAAGACTTTTCTTGTATGCTGATTGCATTTGGTAATTATGAAAGGATAATTGTATTATGCATTGTGTTTTTCCTTTTAGGTACCAAATGCTATTTTGATAGGGCCCAAGCTAGGAGTTTTCCAAATTTGTATTGACTAAATTCATTTTGCATGAAGCCCCACATGCCAATGCTAATTAGAGGTTAGTTGAGGTATTCACTTGATGCACCATGTTGAATTGAAATCTTGTTATGCTGACCGATGTATGCAATTAGTCAAATTCAATTACTCATATTAGTGATTTGCATTGCCATAACCGAGTGTATTATAATTCAGATTTTGCGTAGATTGCGTTTCTTTCATCGTTATGGACAGCTAGTAATGTTCGTATACATATATCATTTGATTTTGAGATTCATATACATTGTTTTAGCTTTGTTAATATAGGGAAATAAACTCATTAACTTTTAATAAAATGGTGTGGTTATTCATGACTGAAAGGTCATGTTGCGTCAAATTACCAACTGTTATTGATTCCTAATGTGTTATTCTGACCTAGAAATAGAGTATTGGGTATCGATTACAATAGTTATTGATTATTGGTTTAAGCGATCCGACTATTCTAGGATGAGGAGAGCCCAACTCGGCTAAAAGGTTCAACAACCCCCAACGTGTCCAGGTACAAGTAATTCATAAGGACTGGACGCGTTATCAGTAGATGGTAGCAGAGGATGGTTTCGCCCTTTGGGACCCCATCCGAACAATAGACGGAGTCAAGTTCGAATTTTCTTTGATAAAACAAGTTGGAGAGATGATGATGCCCTAAATCCCCAATGACTTTCCCGGAATCTCGGAGCTTGCGAATGGAGGAAATGGAGGTGTGAGAATGTTTCCGGCGTTTCTAGTGACGGTATGAGAGAAGTTGGGGTTTTGCGCTTGCACAGCTTATTGCCGCAGATTAATTAAGAAGTTTGTGAGGATTTTAGGGGGTTACAAACTCCAATTAAAAGATTTTAGAGGAGTGTTACTCCAAAGTGTGAGAGTAGGGAAGTCGTCGAACTTCACATGTGTGTAGCGTTTTGTGCAGAAAAAATTGTCCACGTGGTTGTTGATGTTGAGACGGGCCCTGCGAGGTCAAGAGACTCCGGAGTATGCTGAAAAGTGTATGAGACACTTGATTGATGTTGTAATCTGTTCGGTTTAATAGGTTGATCGGGCGTGGTCAACGCGTCAGTATGAATGTTGAGGAATGAAAGAACATTTTCGACTTTGAGATTTGACGAATTCTAAGGTGCACTAGAATAGTTCATTGATCAGGTGAGAGTAAAGTTTGCGGGTCAAATTTTGCTTGCGAAAGTGGGGAACCGAGAAAGATGGAATAACTGCTGAGGCTGGGGAAAAATCCCTAAGGTTTCTGAAGCGATTGTATTACCCTTCCTGTAGTAAACCGACAGATTTGTTTTCTTCTTTTTGGTTAGTGCTCGCGATATATTGCGGAAATTAGTTTTGAGTGAAGCTGAATGAAGGAAGACAAGCCGCAGGACTTTGTCAGCTGCAGTGTGTGAGTGTGGCATCACTAGGAGCCGCGCTGGGATAGGTTGGTTGATGATAAGGGTCGCACACGGATTGGACGCAGTCCGTGAAGCTCAATTGGTGGGGAAAGCAAGCGAAGAGTATTCCGGGAATTAAAGTCACTTATTGATTACATATTTTAGAAAAATAAAAGACGGAAAGATGAAATTTTTCAAAGCATTTTAAGAGTGCCTTGAGGGGAGATGTATATATTAAAGCAAATGTAGGAGAAGAAACACCGCCTGAGAGTACACCAGCTTACATCGTGATTGAAGAAAAGGGTGTCGCACCATGTCTTTGGTTAAAGCAATGGTGCAAATTAACAGAAAAGCATGGAAGTGTAGCGTTCCCTATCCATGGTTCTTTTAATCTAAGAGTTTTGGAGAATTTAAGATTCGCGCTATACGACATGAAAGTACCTCCAAGACCAGCACAGTTTGAGGCATTGGCAATTTGGGAGCTAATAGCTAGAAACCAACAACAAAAGAAATTTGAGACAAGAATAAGAAAAGTAGAAAAGACACTAGCGGATGCTAGATGGGATAGCACACAAAAGGTTTGGAGATCAGACATATTGCAGGGAATTAAATTGTTTCCAGCAATTACTGATGAAGCAGAGACGGAAGGAAGGAAATCTACCTATAAAACAAACAGGAGTCAGTCCAGAGATAGAGAAAACAACAGAAATTCGAAAAGATCAGATGAGTCAGACGATGAGGAGTTCATTATACAATTGTTAAATGATCGCCCGCCACCATATGTGGAAAGCGAAAAAGCCTCAAGCACTAATACTGCCCCTCCAGAACCAATACAAGGTAATGTGACACCGAATTTGAGAATATCACAGAGGCAGAGCAGTTCCGATATGCCCTTTGCACCACAAATACCACAAATTCAGAGGATATATCCTGATGTGCCTAAATTGAAACCTGTCGATAATTATCAGCCGCAGGTTCAAAGGCGCTGCTGTGATGAGCATAATCTGGGAATTACTTCTGATTTAATGGTGCAGGGAGGACAGAATTATCAAAGACCGACATTGATTCAAGCTGAATCAACACAAATTTTGATGCCTCAAAAGCAGGTACAAGAAGTGCCGAGGTACACTTGAGTAACAGAGAGACAGTTAGGTATGCCAGCAATGATGAACCATAATGTGGGGATTAACATGTCACAGAATTCGGGGAACAGACAGAATGCAGATGCAATATCTCTGCCTATCACTGTAGGTCCGCCAGTGCCATTGTATATACAGGCAAACCCAAACGTATGCGATCAAGGGGTAATGACACAAAGTAAGACAGGGAGAAGATGCATAGAAAACACTCCAGAAACGACTCCGGTAGGAACACTGCCAAATGGATCTGGGTCTTTGTCGGAATTTAGTCCAATTCCAATTTGTGCTCCGTCAACTGTGGTAAGGTCAAATCCACCACTAATAGTACCGCTAACTTCAAAAACTAAAGTGTTACAGCAACCATCAGTAGCAGTTGATGTAAGTGCTACATTGATGGGACTGAACGCACAACAGCTAACACAATGGTTCAACAGTTTGAACTCCCCACAGAGTACACCCAGCGGGAAGGGAGAAGAATACCTGAATAAAATAAGATTGGGCATGGAAGCAGATAAACTAGTAGAGGGAACGATGGGTCTGAACAGGTTAGAATCATACACAGAAGAAGAGCTGGGATACATGTGCCCTAGGATTACAAGAGAAGTAAGCAGGGTACATAAGAAGTTACAAGAAATTGCAGATAGAAACGAGATCGATATACGTAAGACTAAACACCAGAGCAGAAGTTACAGGCTAGACTTTGAGACAAAAGACTTTGAACACATGAGATCTCCAGGGATGAAAACACACCTTAAGGAGATACTGCAGAGCGCGCAGGTCTGGAGATGCTTAGACAAGTGGGAAAGTAGATGGGTTAAGAAAAAGGACAAAAAGAAAGAAAGTACCCCAGATCGGAATGAAAATGCACAACAGAATGACAACCTGATAACCATGTTGCCAATGAGAGAAACAGCAGGGGGAAAACTTGTACATGTACCGTGGCACAGGTGCGATATTCAATCCTTTACGGATGATTTCCCTAAATTAAGAGAGAAACCAATGGTATCAACAAACAGATAGATTTGTGAAACTCGCAAAATGTCTTTGGGAAGACCTGAACACCTTATTCGAAATTGTGGTTCCGGCAGATTTGTGGGAAGATTGTAAGAGGGCTGTAGGTTGGCCGACAAGTGAACCAGAAAGAGATAGGGACACAGGTGCACCATCACCTATGGTAATGAGTTTATACCATAAGGTGATTGAGCACTTGAAAACAAAGGTTGCGTCGAAAAATGTGGATTGGCAGAGAATTGACAGAACGGCACAAGAAGTTAAAGAGTCAATACATGCGTACTATGAGAGATTGTTGAAAGCGTTTAAAAATTACAGTGGCACGGAAACGATCGAGGCAAAGGACATGCTCCATTTTGTGTTCAGATTTGTGGAAGGGTTGAGACCCGAGATCAGTCAGATGATTAAGATGCATTTGATTTGTTGGCAGTCAAAATCGATCAACGAAGTGTTGAACTACGCAAAATACTGCAGTGATGAAATTGAGACAAAGCAGAAAAGGTTGAAAGAAAAGGGGATGGTGATGCAGCTTAGAGCAGCTCAGACAGGTTTGTAAGGTTTACAAGGTTTTCAACAACAGTTGCCGCAGCAGCAACAGCAGGGAAATGCTATGTTTCAGCCACAAATGAGAGGCAGAGGCCGAGGAGGTTTTGTGAATAATGGTCCTGATTTAAGTACTGTTATGATTCCAAATGGTATACATGCAATGAAGAAGGTGATGCCATGTCACACGTGCGGAACCGTCGGGCATTGGAAACGGGAGTGCCCAATGATGGTGCAGGAATGTGTAGGTCAGCAAAACAAAGATGTCAATGCATTTCAGAATATGAGAGGACCGAAATTGAGAGGTCCAAATACAAATTTTCAAAATAATGTAAATCAGATGCAGGGTTTACAACCCATACAACCGCAGCAGGTGCAAATGCCTGTGCACAAATGGCACAGTTGCAGCCAATGCAACAGCAGTTTCCTATGGTACCTAATCAGCAAATGCAAATACCCTTAGCACCGATGAATCAGCAACAAGTAATGCTTCCTCAACAGGTCGCGGGTCAAGGGATGAACCAAAATGACACAGTACACCAATTCCCGTTACACAGTGAGAATGGAATAAACGATGCGTGGGAGAGTGAAAGTTCAGAGGAGGAGGGAAATTGTATGCTTTCAGCATCCTTGGAAGTTGATCAAAAGGGTCCGTATGTGGAAGGAAGAGTTATGGGTCACCGTGTTTCATTCTTGGTTGACACCGGAGCTACACGCTCTACAGTTAGAAGCATCGAAGTACCAAATTTGCCACTTTCAGGGAGAACAGCTCAAGTAGTGGGAGTAGCAAATAGGTACCTGACAAACCCAATCACAGATCCAGTGCAAGTCAGAATTGGTAACTATCAAGGGTCACACAAATTTGTGGTGTGTGACTCAAGCCTGATATCATTATTAGGGAGAGATTTATTGTGTAAATTGGGATGCTCGATTATGTGTTCGAATGATGGAATTAAAATTCAGACAAACAGTGATGAGGAAGAAGAGGACAGTTTAGGAGGAGACGAAGTGGAAACTGTTGATGAAGAGTATCCCCTGATTACTCTTTATCCAATGCTCACTGAAGCAGATATTCCTGCTGAGTTACAGGAAACAGTTGAAAAGGAGGTGTGGGATATGACAGGGAAAGAAGTGGGATTGGTCAAAGGAGTAGAACCAGTGAAAGTGACCGTAAAACCCAATGTAAATTTTCCCCAGACACCACAATACCATATGCCGCAAGACACCCTCATGAAAGTCGCCCAACTCATTGATGAGTTTGTGAAACAGGGAGTACTGAAAGAAGTGCTAAGTAGTCCATGTAATTCACCAATCATGGGACTAATAAAACCGAGTGGAAAGGTCCGGATTGTTCAGGATTTGAGGAAAATAAATGACATAATAGTCAAATGTTGTCCCGTAGTACCAAATCCAGCTGTGATAATGTTTCAAATTCCCTGTGATGCTGAGTGGTTCTCAGTCATCGACTTGTCACAAGCATTCTTTTCTGTGCCTCTTCATGAGGACAGCCAATTTCTCTTTTGTTTCAAATATTTGGACAGAGTCTACAGTTGGTGTCGAATTCCTCAAGGATTTTCCGAGTCACCATAAATTTTCAATCAGATTCTAAAGAAAGATTTGGAATCATTGAAATTACCATTTGAATCAACCTTGGTACAGTATATTGACGATTTGCTGATCGCGTCCAAGACAGAAAATGACTGTACAGCTGACACCATTGCCCTATTGAACCATTTGGGAAGGAACGGACACAAAGTGTCCCCTTCAAAATTACAGTTCTGCCAGAAGAAAGTGAAATATTTGGGTCACCAAATAGAGAAAGGGTCGAGAAGAATAACAAGTGTGCTTCAAATTAGTCCACCGAAGACGAGAAGAGAGGTGAGAAAGTTTTTGGGGATGGTGAGCTACTGTCGCCAATGGATTCCCAATTTCTCAACTCTAGCAAAACCTTTACTGAAACTGACCCAGAAAGATGCGCTGGATGAAATAGTGCTAAAAAGAGATGAGATGGATGCTTTTATTGAATTAGAGGAATGCATGTGCAGGGCTCCAGCTTTAGGTATGCCTGATTACACAAAGCCTTTTACATTGTTTTGTCATGAACGTGATGCATGTTCCTTTTCTGTCTTGACTCAAGCCCATGGTGGCGTAAACAGACCGGTAGCATATTTTTCAGCTACTTTGGGTCCGGTCGCAGCAGCACTGCCAGGGTGCTTGCGTGCCGTAGCAGCAGTTGGTATCAGCCTAAATCAGAGTGAAGAATAGTGATGGGACATACTTCAACAGTCATGGTCCCTCATTCAGTCGAGATACTTTTGACACGTTCCCGAACACAGCACATGACCGGTGCTAGGCTTACAAGGTATGAGACAATAATTTTGGGTTCACCTAATGTGCAGCTGAAAAGGTGCACTACGTTGAATCCGGAAACCTTGTTTCCCAGTGAAAATGTTGAAATTGAGAACGCTGAAGACATCAAGCACGACTGTCTTCAGGTGACTGAATTTTGTACAAAACCAAGACCTGACATCAAAGACACCAGATTGGAAGAAAACGATCAGGTTATTTTTGTTGATGGTTCATGTTTAAGAGATGCACTAGGGATATTGAAAGCAGGATATGCTGTATGTACAATAACAGGTGTTCTGGAAGCATCTTGGCTTCAAGGAGTTTACTCTGCACAAGTAGCGGAATTGGTAGCACTTACTAGAGCTTGCCAACTTTCCGCATTAATGAAAGTCACCATTTACACTGACAGTCAGTACGGATTTGGAATAGTGCATGACTTTGGACAGTTGTGGTCACAAAGAGGCTTCATGACCTCTTCAGGATCACCAGTGAAAAATGGTGAGAGAATAAGAGAATTGTTACATGCCATCCAGTTACCAGGAGAAGTAGCAGTGGTAAAATGCAGTGCACACTCAAAATCACAAGACTATGTTTCTTTGGGAAATGGGTATGCAGATCAAGTCACAAGGTTTTGCGCATTGAACTGTATATTGCTCAGAGACGAATGGAACTTGATAAATGAGCCAGAACTTGAACCAAGTGAAGCCTTTGCTCTAAAGGTTGTAGATACAATCGATGAATTGAAATCCTTACAGAACGATATTAGTGAAGATGAGAAACTCTCATGGAGCAAATTACAATGTGTAAAGAAACCAGATGATTTGTGGGTTTCAAGTGAAGGGAGATTGGTTCTGCCAAACAGTCTTTTGACACAGTTAGCCAGATTGTACCATGGACAAGCCCATCTTGGAAGGGATGCCATGGTTAAACTATTCAAAATTGATTGGTTTAATCCCAAATTCCGTCAAGTTGCTGAAGCAGTTTGCCATCGTTGCGTCATTTGCCAACAAATGAACGCAGGGAAAGGAACAGTAGTAAATTTGAGCCACATTGGAAGGGCAGGTGGTCCATTCAGCAGGATGCAAATTGATTTTATTGAAATGCCTGTGCATGGAGGCTTGAAGTATGTGTTGGTGATTGTGTGTATCTTTAGTCACTGGATTGAAGCATTCCCTACACGTAGAAATGACAGTCTCACAGTTTCAAAACTACTCTTGAGAGAACTAATACCACGTTTCGGATTCCCGATCTCCTTAGAATCAGATAGGGGAAGTCACTTCAATAACGAAGTAATAAAATTACTGTGTGCAGCGCTGAAAATTGAGCAAAAATTGCATTGTAGCTACCGCCCTGAAGCATCAGGACTAGTGGAGCAAATGAATGGCACATTGAAATCGAGGATGGCGAAAATATGTGCATCAACAAACTTGAAATGGCCTGACGCATTGCCTTTGGTGTTAATGTCAATGAGGAACACCCCTGATAGAAAGACTGGACTGTCCCCGCATGAGATCCTCATGGGCAGAGCCATGAGGCTTCCAGCAGTTCCTGCAAATGCTATTTGAATATTACAGATGATATGGTGTTGGACTACTGCAAAGGTCTAGCTGATGTGGTGCGCTCTTTTTCTCACCAGGTGGAGGCAACCACCTTGCCACCGATCCAAGGTCCAGGACACGCCCTGAAAGCAGGTGACTGGGTCGTGATAAAGAAGCACGTGAAGAAGTCGTGTCTGGAACCCCGTTGGAAAGGACCTTTCCAAGTGATTCTGACAACTACCACCGCTGTGAAGTGTGCGGGAGTTCCCAACTGGATTTACGCCAGTCACATGAAAAGGGTGACGTGCCCCACAGAAGAGGAAGTTGAAGCGCTGAAAGCACCAGTGACTGACAAAAGAGTACCAGGCACTGAGACAGAACAAAGAGAACCTGGAGGCGAACAAGCAGAAATAGAGGAAGGAGAGATATTTTCTGAGGAAGAAACAATTGATTCATTTGAGGAGGACCAAGGAGAAGCCTCAGGAAGTGACAAAGGTCCTGAAGGTGACAAAGAGCTTGAGACAGGTGAAGGAGCAGGAGAGCCTGATCAGAGGAGGGCTTTCCCAGAAGCAGACGATACAGGAAAAGAAAAGGAAAACCTGATTGACCTCCTAGGGGGAGAAGACAAGACAGGACAGAGTGAAACGGTTCAAAGTCTTCCAGAACCGGTTGCAGGTCCATCAGGTGAAAACAGTGTGAAACGGAGACAAAGCATATCGCCAGTGAAATTAAGGACTAGAGAAATATTAAACGAAAGTGAAGGGCCAAAGTTGAAAGAAAAGAAGTGTCTGTCGCAATAACAACACCAAGTGAAGAGAAAGACCCGGCCAAGGAAGAAAGTACCAGCGAGAGAGGATCAAAAGGAGATGCAAAATTGAAAAGGAAAAGAATACGGAGCAGAAGATATTCTGGTCCGGAGTGGGCATACATAGCCACTAACGATTGGTCAGACGAATTCCTATCTCTCAGTCTTGAGAACGAAGAAGCAGAACAACACTTTGGTACCTGAAAAGTGAAATTCCATGAGCCTTACCGAATAAGACATTGATAACCTGATTGACCTTTGAACCGGATGAGACATTGCTAACTTGATTGACTTTGAAACCGATCTTGAGACAAAGCTGCTAAACCGATAAGAGACTAATGCTGCTAAAGAGAATCGTGTGAGCATTGAACTCGTTCAGCTTTATATATATCGGCAAATCTGATTTGATAAAGTGTCTTCAACTTTCTGAATCTATATAGATCATGACAGGCTACACTACACAGGGACATAAAATGAAGTGTTGTAAATACATGTGTATAGGTCTAATAACTGCATGTGTACTAATCATTATAGCAATAGTTTTTGGAATGCATGGAAAGAGTGAGAGAGACGCGAATGATGCTTCTACTTCTAAACCTACTACTGAACTAACTCCTTTGAAGAAACTCGAACAAGACGAAAGACATTTACATGATAAGAAGGAACTTTCGTCCAACGCTTTCTATCGCTTATTTAATGAGTATGTTGAGACAATGGATGCGAAAGATTGTTATGTGTGCACACAAATACCTACCTCAGTAATGGAAGGGGTGACATATCATAGCATGCCTCTTACGTATGGAATTACATGTAGTTTAATAATGACTGGATTTTATGGTCAGGAGTATATTCACTATTTTTATTCCAATCAAGATGTTGTATTCGCATATATCCGTATAATAGAGTACCTGAGTAAAGTAGCGAGAGATTATTATATAAAATTAATGAGGGGTTTCTTTGAGCCGTTGTCACCTTTTCACACAGCTTACGCTCACAGAGAAAACCTTACATGCTTGCTTTCACCGATGGAGAAAAGCTTTTTAGATCACACTGACGATAGGAGGAAAGCGGGGAAGGAGAAATTAGAAAGGTAATTACAGAAGAGGACATCTGTAGATAATTATGCTTTTGCCGCGATAAAGACACAAGGGAAAATAGCTTTAGATGCATTACACGTAGGGAGGTTCTGTGTACATAGACACAAATCATATTATGACACAGTCTTTGTGGGAACGAGTGAATGTAAACATACGTTTTTGTTTCAACCCAAATGGACGTTCATGCTGAATGGACAAGACCCAGTTATTCCAGGGGTATATTATATTTGTGGACTTAACGCCTATTATCGTCTTCCTAAAGGATGGTATGGGAGATGTTATTTGGGAATAGTGTTCCCAAAGGTTTATCAATTGGACGACTTAAAGAAATTCCCAAAGCTGTCTGAATCACATCATGTTCAGAAAAGGGAGACAGCTTCTGGTGTGGTAGGAGATATATTTGGAGCAATGATTCCTTCAGTGGGAGTCATATTGAATTCAATTAAAATACGAAAGTTGTCTACTATTGTGGATAACATGCTGACAAAATTCTCAGGAGCTATAATCCTGATGGATGCTGAACCTGCTGCAGAAAGAGCTATGACTCTTCAAAATCGGCTTGCCTTAGACATTCTTTTAGCAAAGGATGGCGGCGTTTGCAAAATGCTTGGTACACGTCACTGTTGTACTTATATTCTGGACAACAGTGGGCAAATTAGAAAATTGCTTACAAATTTAACTAACGAAAGTACAGATTGGAAAGAATTGAAAGAACTAGGAGTATGGGAAAAGGTTGGAAAAGGATTTGCTTCCATGGGAAATTGGCTCAGCAACATTTGGAATGGATTATTACTGAAAATAGTAAAAGGAATACTAATAGTATTAATTTGTTTATTAGGTATTTGGGGAATATGGAAAGCTATTAAAATATTGAAAACAAGAAACAAAAGGAGAAGAGAAAATAGAAAACAAAATAGTAGAAATATACAGAGAAAAATCAAAGGGAATCAAAAGAAAGAGGGAATTGACTGAAGTGCCAAATTACTAAAACAGAATTTTAATGGAATACAATTTGTGGGAAAATTTGATGTGATGACATAATTAGTCATCAGAGGAGGGATTGATGACGCAGAAAAAGAAGGACCAACATATATTCATATATCATGTAACCAAAATCGCATAATGCAGTGTGATTTTAGTAAAGAAAATAATGTACGTGGGAAATTGTGCCCACGGAGTAGTTCGCCATTATTATAAACGAGCTTAATTAATCATGAAGAATCGAAAAATGTAGTAATCCGTCATGATTGTAGATGTGTTTTATGATTTTCTTGTTGAAACTGTTTTATGCTTAGCTTAAATTTAGTAGAGGCTTTGGCCTAGTCGCCTGGTCTCAAATTTAACTGCGTGGTTTTCACTTTGATTAACAAAAAGACATTATTCTGTATTTTTCCAGTAGAGATGACTAATACACTTATCTCCAAGGTTTCGTGCTAGGCCGGTTTCATCCCCGTTGATACAAGGTCAGCTCCTGCAGGTGCGGACAATAAAGGCTTTAAGATAAAATTAATTGGCAAACTTTGTTGCAACTTGTGTTCCAAGGCTCCAAGGACAATGTATGCAAAAATGAGTACTAGGAGAAAGACACTATTCATTGGTCAAATTGAAGCCACCCTATGAACCCTCCAATGGAAGACCCTGAAGTATTTGGAATGTTTCTTACTTAAACCCACCGGACAAAGAGAAGTCTGCCATTTTTCCTTGATGCCATCTTTGAATCCAAATGCCAGACGTCATCTTGGACGACATCTTGATGCCCTTTTCTCTATTCCAGAGAAAGAGACTTTAAGAATTCTCACCCTAGAGACTTTAACTTTAATCTGCCCCGTCTTGCCCATGCAGTAACTTTGCCCCATTCTCCTTACTGCCGCAAGGAAACTTTCCCTTAACTCTGCCCCTTTGAAATTTGCCCCATGCTGATCGAACCGGTACCTGAAGGACGAAGACTTTCCTTGTATGCGGATTGCATTTGGTAATTATGAAAGGATAATTGTATTATGCATTGTGTTTTTCCTTTTAGGTACCAACTGCTATTTTGATAGGGCCCAAGCTAGGAGTTTTCCAAATTTGTATTGACTAAATTCGTTTTGCATGAAGCCCCACATGCCAATGCTAATTAGAGGTTAGTTGAGGTATTCACTTGATGCACCATGTTGAATTGAAATCTTGTTATGCTGACCGATGTATGCAATTAGTCAAATTCAATTACTCATATTAGTGATTTGCATTGCCGTAACCGGGTGTATTATAATTCAGATTTTGCGTAGATTGCGTTTCTTTCGTCGTTATGGACAGCTAGTAATGTTCGTATACATATATCATTTGATTTTGAGACTCATATATATTGTTTTAGCTTTGTTAATATAGGGAAATAAACTCATTAACTTTTAATAAACTGGTGTGGTTATTCATGACTGAAAGGTCATGTTGCGTCAAATTACCAACTGTTATTGATTCCTAATGTGTTATTCTGACCAAGAAATAGAGTATTGGGTATCGATTACAATAGTTATTGATTATTGGTTTAAGCGATCCGACTATTCTACGATGAGGAGAGCTTAACTCGGCTAAAAGGTTCACCGACCTCCAACGTGTTCAGGTACAAGTAATTTATAAGGACTGGACGCGTTATCACCTGCTGCCCGTGCACAGTGTACTGTGTTGAGCCCCCCCCTCCCCACGCTGCGGGGGCCTTTGTTACGCCACTGTCCTTTAAGGGATTTGCAGTTTCCTGCTTTCCCTACTGCGCCCAAGCATAGTTTTCCCCTCTGCTTGACCTCATGTATGCAATAAAACATACCAAAATTAACAAAAAACGTATTTTTTTCTTTCTTTCTTCGCCCACCCTAACAAATGTAGAAGACAGTTTGATTTTTGGCGTTTTTTCTGCATGGAGTTCGCGCATGTCAGCGGAACAGGACACGTACAAGGGAAAGTTAACGCCAAATTACGCTTTAGTACAAAGTGGTGAAAACGTGAAAGTCAGGGTTTACATACAGAAGCCCAGCCATTTATAGATTTGCAACCTACCTGCATTTTATTTTAACTTTTAGCGAGAAATACCCAAGGGTCGTAAACTGAAAAAAAAAAACACTTTGGCAGAAATCTAGTTTTAACGTACTGTTTGGTCAGAGACTAACAGTGGGATTTACAAGCCCGTTCTCCCGATTTTACTCCCAGTTCTGTTGCCACTGGCGGGACAGTCTCCTCAGTGTGCACGCTAAGAGAGGCACACAACCGTGTACACAAAAGCACACGAAGACGTACTGAAAGCTCCAACTATTAGCCTAAGTGTTTAAAAGCAGCGTTGCCTGTGGCTTGACACCCAGTGCCGGGAGCTGTTACTCCGATAGACATCTGCAGGAATGCTCACTGTGGTCGCTGCACTAGAACTGGGAACATCTGGAGACGATAAACGCACTCCCCACACTAGGTTTTGTGTTACTTAAAAGTATCACGACCTCAAAGGACATTCTTGTCTAGACGTCATGACGTCACCGCCGAAACATCTGGACCAGTGGATAGGAGCACAGTACTGGGTTTGAGACCAGACACATTTTAGTGCAAAAATAACTCACGCAGCCTTTTGTTTTTTTAGTTCAGTGACGATAGGTGAGAGGCTATTGTTTTTTAGTCGCAGAACCCCGGGCTTCGACTTCTTGGTGACAGATAAGGTTTTCCTGCTCCTTACACTGAGGCAAGGCAGGAGGCCGATCTGTCCCTGGGGTGAGTGAGAGGCGATCACGCTCCGGGGTGCACACGTCAGTGGGTGAGAAGCCACGCGCTGAAAAGAGGAGCCTTCCCGGCAGTAACCTGTAGTACACTCAGTGAGGAAAGTGACAGAATTACTGCACACTGCAGGCCCCTCCCATCATTGCCCCCCCTGGAGGCGTGCACGGTACAACATGTGGCGTTTGATTTATAATCACTGAGGTTGTAGTTTGGAAACTTTTTGTCTATTTGGAAAGGAAGGCAAAAAAGGCCATGGAGCTAACAGCACCTAATGCACCGCATTCCCAACAACTTAATGTATGTGAACCATCTGAAACCAGACAAGCATGAACTTACCCCCGAAATATGCCAATAAAGGGTGTCCGACGTAGGTCCAGGAAGGTCAGATCGGAGCCAGATTTTTTGAATATCTACATAAGGTAAATTTGCATACAATTAGTACAAACAGAACCCTTTCGATGCATAGATAGGGGTGATCTTTAGATGCTGGTCTTACATTGGGTGCGCTTTATGCAAACGATGATACTCATTTGAGAGAAATCCGCAAATCAACACAGTGGCTTATTGAAGGATTTGGCACAGAATTTGTGTTCACATGTTCCGTAGGCCGGGGTAATTCTAGTGTCTCCGGTCTGACTTCCCTGCTGCCCTCTGGGGCTCATGTCTACACGTAGGGGGCGTGGGTCCGCATTCATACTGCTGAGGCTGGCCCTCACGGGTGTGCTTCGACTTTTTGAGCCCTCATGCCTCTTGCAAAGTAAATCACACGTGCTTCCCAGTCGGTGTCCTGCTGCGTTACTTCTAAAATGTTCACATGTTGAGGAACAACCTAACAATCGCTCTTCAGTGGGGCTCTGCCCTGCAGCACTGTCTGAGGGATCAGGTTCACCGAGCTGCACCTTGGTCCTAGCGCCAAGTATCGCTTTGTGGTCCAAGACTGACCGGCTTTTACAACTGTTGCTTCTGAGGAACAGAACGTGTGGTCTCCCACTATGGATCCTGTCCTGATATGCTTTTCTCAAGCCAGAACTTCCACTGAGCAGCATCTCTCGCAGCGGCTGAAGAGTCTGGGGTGTTGGTGCTCCTTTCAATGAGCTTCCATGAGGTCTTCTCTGAGACTGCATCCTTGTTCCAAAAGCGGCCTGTTGTGATCAGGATAAAGCCCTCTGAGGCTGTCAAACCTGGCAGTGCAAAGTCTTTCCAGGTGCCCTGTGTGCCTCAAAGAGAAATAGGCACGGTAACTCTGGTGTGCGCGTGTGGCGGTCCACACAAGGCCCAAGAAGAACATACATTCAAGTTTTTTCTGTCTCTTCCACGAAAAGCACGCAATTCGCCACTGCATATTCATAATTTTTCTTTCAAAATTCTTTGTCCCGCTGGTCTACTTAGCCATCTCTAAACGACCAGAAAAGGGACCTTGAAGTAGGAGTTTGTGGAGAGTGTAGGTGCCACCCTGACCACCCCATGGAGATCCCCCCACCCCAATAGCGTCTAGAACCATTTGCCTCTATAACAGCAGGGTCATTCTCACAGGAACACGATGGAACTGGTCTTCAAACCCTTATTTCTGTCAAGAGCAACATTGCGCCACCGGCTTTCTGACAGCAGTGGTGGGACTTTAATCAGACATTCAGAAACTAGTGAAATCAGTCCAGGACAGGGGTGCACCATCCAACTAGCTAAGGAATCGGGGTGCACTGCTGGTGTACTTTGCTTATAGTTGTACGGTCAACTATACTTGTTCCTCCCTTTAGGTTCACCGTTACCAATACATGCATAAAGTTTCATTTCATTAGATTCTCACTGGATTGAATACTTTGCATTCTCGACTCACAATTGAAACTATCATTGTGCACTTCCATTAATAATCATACTGATAACTGGTACTTTTCACTGGGAGGGTATAAAGGTTATTGCTTTCACCAATTCCCTTCCTAGAGCATCACAACAATATCTCAATAACTGCGTGGGGAACACCTGAACTAACCTTTCCTGCCCTTTTGACCTTTCAGTCTCTTAAGGGCGTGGATACTCTTCTATATGAAACTACGGGGGAACAATACCCTTTAACTCCTAGAGGTATTGTGGACAATTGACTCGCTTTCGGTACACACTCTGGGGATCTAGGCAGGGTGATGTTACCACCATAGCATCACTCGCATCACATCAACACCAAAAAACTCCCATTTTTGATCCATTGATAATAAGTGATACCTTCTGTAATTTGCAAATCGTCACATGTAGAGAAACATCTTTGAGATCATCAGTTGACATAAATGCTAGAATCTGTGTTGTTTAAATCACCTCCTTCAGTGTTTTTACCCATGTCATTAAGAGAACCAACAACTTACAACTTTTTCTTCTTGAGACAATCCTTCCAATTCTCTGAATTGGGCACTGATTAGAGCTTTCCTGTTTTCCTATATTGACCTGGCTGGACTATTGTGAATAAACTATGCTGACCTCACAAAAACACACCTCATCATGAGACTGCAAAGAGTGCGTGATCAGGCAGCTAGAATCTGACTGCACTTACAAAAATGTGACATTATGCCAACTCTGAAAGCTCTCCACTGGCCCCCATTAAACTGCATTATGCTAAAAGATTTACTGGGGCAAATGTCCCAATTACCTTCCACACCTGACCTGGCATGATGATCCAAGCAAAAGTCATAGCTCATCATCAGCAGATCTGGTCAAACAACACCTGTGTAAGAGACAAGATTACGGGGGACGTAATCCGACTACCTTCGTGTCAGAAAATCCACCAACACTAAGATTTTCAAATAGGTATTCAACTAAAGCTTATATATATATAAGTGACTGCAGAGTGTCCAATATTTGTTTTCTGGTCAGTGCTCTGAAGTGGCTTAAGTTACACATTGTGTATTATAATACTTCCATTAAAAAATAATTCAGAAATACATCTAAGTGGACTGCTTATTTGGGGAATGAGGATCCAAGAACACTTGATAATCTTCCCTTTGAGCACCAAAACTTTGTGACTAGAATTATTCCTTGTTCAACTTCCTGAATGGGAACAATGGCCTGCCTTAGTAAAGTCACTGGACCGCCCTTCGTAATGATCTCTCCAGCTGTAGTTTATTACAGAGTCAGTGTGTGCCCATATAGCCAAAGCAATAAGAGGGAAAAACTTAAGTGTACAGTAACACTGACCTACTAGAGAAACCCAGTTGAATAGCTTACCATGTCAGGGGCGCCTCCTCCGCAGGGGTGTAGCCAGCAGATGAAAAATAAAACAATGGCTTGCTATCGATTTATTTTTCATTTTTCATCTGCTGGTTCAGCCAGCAGGTGCAGAGAGGGGCGAGGCTGGGCCACAGGGAGGTGGGAGAGCGCACTAAGTGCGCCAGTGTGTTTGGCCGGCCGAAACACACATGTGCACTTAGGTCTCTCCAACCCGGCTGTATACACAGCCGGGCTGGAGAAACAGCACAGACCCCAGGCTTGTGTCTGAGGGGCAGTCACTGCTGCTCAGACCAAGCCTGACGCTGCTTACATGCTATGTTTAGCATGTAAGCAGCGCCGGGGTTGCTGGGTAGCCTGTGCTGAGACACCACAACAGGAGTAAGGCAGCAGGAGACGGCGACGGGCTACGCAAAGTACGTGTTTTTTTTTAATATATTTTCCCCGTCGTTCATCCCCCCTCCCCACCCCCTGCCCCCCTCCTTCACATATGCGGCGGCCATCACTGTGCCACGTCCTATGAAACACTCACTTACATGTGGCATAGACAACATAATCACATTGGTGGGATCCAGGCTGTCAAATCTGGTCAGGAGCTGGTCGAGGTAAGAAATACATGATTGCATACGTGTGCTGCTTTTCTAATATCATGTTCAGTTAATTTCAAAAGTATCTGGAAATATTATTCAATGTAAAGTCTGCATTTTTTTACCCCTCAAAGCCACATCTGATTTTGGGCTTTGCATCCACAGTGGCTGGCGATGTTCCTACTGATGCTACCAGAACTTAGAAATTAAGGCAGACTAAGAATTGGACGTGTTTGTCAATGAATATTAGCCAGGCTACACTTGCACTCTCTTTTAGTGAGGTCTGCATTGCTTCCATATCCGGAAAACAACCTACAGACTGAGCATCAAGCTGTAAGAAGAATATTCTTGTTTTAAAGTGGGAAAACTCTTTTTGGCCCCTCTGTTACCAGACACATCTTTATGCTCATTGCCACCTCAGGCTCCTTGGTGAGGCCAGGCAGGATGGAGTTAATTTATAGGTGATGCATCAGTTCTGTCTCAAAGTCGTCCATGCTTTGTCACTGAGGCAACACAAGTTTATATAAAGACAAAGGTGGAAAATCCATCCGTCTACACCTCACCATTTGTTGATTAAAGATGTTCTCTGCTCCTCCTTCTCACCACCTGTTTTCCTCCATTGTTACCTTCAGACCCATGTACGTGTTGTAAGATGCTAATTACAATGAGGGACTACATATTGAAAGGCACGTTTCTATACATTTTCTATACCAAAGTCCACATAAACATACCTTGGTGATTTATATATCAAAATAGAATACTAAATCCTTATCACCCTCTGTGCCCTTACCTTTCAATAGTTTGTTCCTTGATATTGTTGTAACTATATTTTATCCCATCTGTATTTAGGACTCAATATTCCCTACTACAGTCGTCAGAAGCAAAGGCAGCCCCCTATGCTGTACTCCATTAACACTCAGGACAAAAATATGGTAACTGCCTGTTGGCTGGGATCAGAAAGCAAAGAAAGAGAGGTTGTGTTTTGTTGCGTACGCAAACCCTGGTTCACAGATAATGTCCCACATTGGGCTGAGATGAGGGTAGACATATGTATCAAAATGGGGACTACATATCATAAGACTACTAGATCCATGATTGGGCATAGGAAGTTTTATTATATTGGCTTATGTCAAAATGTATAAATGTTTAAGGCGAAAGCACTGTAAAGAAAAGTAGTTACAAAAAGTTGTATCTATTGATCACTAATATAAAGAAATATTCAAAATAGAATATGTTTGAAGGGACCCTAACCTTACCTGATCGAACGTGTTTTATTGTAAACCATTATATTCCCATAAATGATACCCACAGCTAATAATTCCCAATTCCTTTGGTAATGTCAATGTCCAATACAAATGTTCTTATGTTTAAAGTACATACATTCATCTTTTGATCAAACGACTTCAGCCAATATTTATTTTGGGATTAGTTGTGGCCTTATCAAGACCACAAAGTATTTTAGAAAATTCAGACTTCTCAAATGACCACTGGCACTGCTATTTCCAGAGACCACCACACTGTTTTTTAATATACTGCATAGATACACTTACATTATCTTTATCTTATGGTGCATACATCAATTGGACTACATCACATGGAATTCCCATGTGGGGTTCCCAGGGCTTCAAGTGGGATGAAAAAAACTAGAGGGTCTCTCAAAGGGGCGTGGCTAACACATAAGGTAAAAATCTGTGCTTAGCATAGTGTGTCGCCCGACTGGTATTTTGCTGCTTCTTTCTGTCATTGCATCCAGCTATATAGTACAACAAGTAACATTATACCTACGACAAGCCAGGACTATTGGCTTTGTCAATGGTTGTTAGTTGCATATGATAAATAACCAGCAACAATGATTTCATAAAGATATTGAAAATGCTTCAGTTCTGAAATGATGAGACCGCAAAGGAACTATAACAAGTCTCTTTGAAGTTACTTCTAAAGCAGAGAAGTGTGATACTGCTGCCCAGTTAAAAAAAAAAAATCACTCAGAGGGTGAGGGCCAAAATGGAGAGCCTGATAGGGACCCGTCTCTGCATCTGCTTTTTAGACAGGACTCGGCCCACTTAAAGCCCTGGGTTTCCCATCCAAGTAATAATCTGTCCAGAAACTGCTAAACCTCTAGGATCAGACAAGACAGATCGCCTACGGTAATACTGCCATGATGCTGTCTGATCTCAGAAGTTAAGGATGACCTGTTTTCACATTTATTTCGAATATTACAGGGAGCTAGGCAATAACACAAGGAGGGCATCTTTACACAGTGCCATTTGACTACACAAAAACTCAAAATCCATTTAATAGTAAAAAAATGAACATTAACACCAAATAAAAAGCAATGTGTAATAAAAATAGAGATGTTATACAGGGTAAAGGCTGGAACTAGAGATATCTATTTTTATCTTGATACGTTTTTATACTTACCTTTTAGACAGATGCGTTGGTTTACACAGATATTATTCTAATCTCTTTCGCCTGCTTAAAAATCAGCTGAATGTTTATATGTATGGGAGTAATAGACCACAATATTTTATCAAACGTTTGAGTCTGTTTCAGTACTAATATGTTTAAAACCTCATATAAAATGACTAATATTAAAATTAGTGTATATATGAGTTTAGTACAGCACTTCATATATGTGTTAATATCTGTCCTAGATGGCCCTGTGCGTTCCCTTGCTTAATAATGCAATGCATTTATTTATATTTAATATTATCTCTTTGCTGGTCATTCATTTCTTACTTTGTGGCTCTTCTGAAAAAATAACATTACAACAAAAATGTCATAAAGCGTTTGGTTTTATTCACGTATACCGAAGAAATGTGTTATAGTTTCATACATTTAAAATCTTAAATTCATGGACCATTAAATTATTGCTCAATCCCAAAGTATTTTTTACAATCTGTTTTTCATTGTAGGGAAACCCTGAAAGAAATACTGAAATTTAAATGAAATAACAAGTTTTTCATAAATATGAAATCAACATAAAGCTAAAGAGATGGCTATGCGCTGCTGAGTGGAAACTATTTGGTTTTCAAAAACACATGTTCATGATCCAAGAGTGAATCTATCACATTCCAAAAAGGTAGCCTGATGTTAATTTAAAAAAAAAACATAGATAGAGGATAGTTAAAACCTCACAATTTCTTGTGACTACAATATGCTGCTTTAAAGCAACATACAGAATGTTCTGAGTATGGCGTGACAATCATATTGTACCCAAGTTTTATAATTGTAATTTTTTTTCGTAAAGTTGTTTATTCAGATGAATCGCCCAGTAAGAAATTAATGACAAGCAGATATATAACCATAAATGGGAACTAAAGGAACTGTGCCATTCAGAAAGGGAGTGGACAGGGCATTTTGGGATAGATATACACTGCTATTTATTACTTGGATTCACAAACCACATGAGCCTCTGAGGCTTGGCATAGGTTTGCGGTAGCAGGCATGTGATGCTTGCACTAGGTTTGGGATCCGCAGCCTAGATTTGCATGGGACTGTGAATCCATAAACCCTGTGGAAAAATCCGATTTTTTCATTGTAAATACTGGAGGGGGGGGGGTGTCCATCAATGGCCCCTGGAATTCAGTATTTGTTCACCCTGCTCC
The DNA here is from genome assembly GCF_031143425.1 of Pleurodeles waltl. Classification (NCBI taxonomy): domain Eukaryota; kingdom Metazoa; phylum Chordata; class Amphibia; order Caudata; family Salamandridae; genus Pleurodeles; species Pleurodeles waltl. The sequence goes on from NC_090440.1 coordinate 150,553,816, forward strand.
ATATGTGCCCTTTCACATTTTTTTCAGGACTTGGCAACCAAGTCCCTCATTCCTGCAATGGCAGTCACAACATTTTTTCCTGTTGCTGCGGCCAGCCAATCATTATGCTTTGATTTTACAGATTAAGATCTGGTTCCATGAATCCAAAATGGAACCCGAAATGGCCAATGGGACAAAAAGCTCCCTCGGCCAATCAAAATAAAGTATTTATATTTTGGGTGTGCCTAGGTCCACAAATTTGGGTTCATGGAAATCTGCAGATTAATGGTTCAGAGAACTCTACTTCTTCATGTTCAACCTGCGATCCTTGTTAAACATTAATTTCTCAAAAACTACTGAATGGATTTACACCAAAAAGTAAAAGTACTAGATTGACTAAATTGCTAAATTAATGCAAAATTTGGTGTATTTCTGCTCAGCTGTATTTTCTGTATCGAGGTGCAAATAATCCTATGGGAATTAAAGTGGGAAATATCACTTTCGGGACACCCTTTTTTTGTCTCCTGCTTGGTCGGTCTACACAAAACTTGCCACGTACAACCCAAGGGAGATGTACCCTTTTACTTGGAAAGTTTTGTGCAGATTCATCGAACAGGGTCAAAGTTACCAAAAAAACAATTCCTTTTCAGTGGGAACCCAGATCTAACCTTCACTTTACATACATTATTGCCCCCTGAGTAATACACTTATAATATGTATTTGGGTGCTTTTGTTGCACTTAAACAGAGGATTAAAACCTATGTTTAGTGGTTCACAGTGAAATACAGGTTTCATCATTACAATGCAAGCACCCAAACCACTCTGCGGAGCTCTACCATTGTCATGGCAACAATGATTATGGTACAGCTCATAAGGTTGTTTAAAGTTGTCTAAATTATGTTGCAAAATGTCAAATTATGCAGTATATGTACTGGCTAATATTTTTGGGCATTTTACCTAGAAAGAAAATTTTTGTGATGTCTGAAAACCATACTTATGTGGCAAATGTAAATCCATAATTATGAATTAAATGCTGCGGCCACGGAATTGCATAGGTCCACTGGCACTCATGAGTATCTATTATTCTACCAACAATGTATTAATGAATGGTTCACATAAACATTTTAAACCCCATCAATGCCCATTGTTAGCTGCACTTTAAATAAAATAGTTGTTTCAAGTTAACTACCCCAAACTAAACATGTAATATAAAACATACATAATGAGTAACATGCTCCTTTATTGCCACTTAAGGGAGTGCTGTGATATGCATAGCAATATTGGACTATCCTAATGGTTACCCTGACGTATTACGCGACGCCCACACACACCAGGGCATTTCTTTTCCACTCCTTCAATCCCTTTTGGCATGGGACTATGATATGATGTCACTTACTGATCTAATTTAGCCTCTTATGTGGGTGGTTGGAAGTGAAAAATCCAAGGCATTCCAGTGATGATTTATTTCTGACTTTTAGGCTCAAATTAAACTATCTGTGCATGGCCCTTGTTTAACATCCCATGAGCGATGCATTTTTATGTCTGGCTGTACAGTGCATCGGTCTGCAAGACATATTCTTAATTATTTAAAAGACACATGGAGTAGAAATGTGCTGTTCCCATGGGAGTATTACTCTCTCCTCTTAGGCTGTTGGCTGCTTAGTATATCATTCTAGCTTCCATTGAGTGCTTGCACTGCAATAAAATAGGGACCATTAAATGTCTGAAAAAAAGACGAATTATCATATATTCAATTATTTGTCTTATACATGCATTCTGAAGAAAAACAATCCTTTTTTTTTTTTTTTTTTTTTACTGCAACAGGTTTGTCCGGACTCGAGACCAAGGCATCACCCATCGCTGTCTTAGCTATCACCATCACCATCACCACCACTACCACCACCATCAACTCCACCATTACCGCCCCCACAGCATTTATTCATGCCTTCTGTTTTGGTGCTTTGCCACATGAAAGACCAACTTATTGGCTTTGAAAATGATTATCTATATATTGGGCTTCCAGAAATACTGTCATGTTTTTGGTTCAAATCTCAATTTGATATTTGACCTTTCTGATTTTGGTTTCAATGGATCATTTGTCACCAGGGGAAGTACTAAATTGTCCACTTGCATGAACACATTCTGAAACTGTATCAGATTCTTAGACGCAACAGCTCCAAAGTTCTGGTTGCCCCCGAGTGGTTGCTCTATTCATTAGTTGCCTTTAATTTCACTTTTACCTGGTCACCTAATGTTGGTGATGGCACAGAAACCAAAACATGTAAGGGTATTTTTAAGGGTTAGTAAGAGATTTCTAGTGTTTAGGGAAAGGGGCAATAGGCGGAAGTATGGAGTTTTTAGGTTTAGCCAGTGATAGCATTAAGGGACATTAAGAGGTTTTTACTTTTCAGGGGAGGATAGCAATAAGGGGTAATATGGGGGGGAGGGGCGTTTAGTGTTGAGAATTGGGTAGCGTAAAGTGGTAGTAAGGTTTTTTTTAGGGTTCAGAGAATGGTAGTGTTAAGGGATAGTAAACGTTGTTTAGAATTCCTGGAAGAATAACATTAAGGGATAGTAAAGGGTTTTAGGATTCAGGGAAGGGTAACATTAAGCAGTAGTTTTTAGGGTTGAGAGATGGGGGGCGTAAAAAAGTAGTAAGGTTTTGTTAGGATTTAGCGGAATGGTAATATTAAGAGGTAGTAGGAGTTATTTAGAATTTCTGGAAGGGAGGCATTAAGGGATCTTAAGGAGTTTTTAAGGTTCACAGAAAGATTGCAGTAAGGTAATGAGAGCTTTTAGGGTTCAGGGAAGGGTAGCTTTAAGGGGTTGTTTAAGGTTTGAAGGTATGGGGAGGGTTAATGGGTACTAAGATAAATAAAAGATAAAATAAAAAATGTTTGTAATAAAACAACTTTTAAAATTCAAAGTTTATGGAATTTTCTTAGGTGATAATGATGGGCACTTCATTGTTATCTTAACAATTTCAACTCGACTTTATAGGAGTTTAAATTTAAAAAGTAATTTTTATTACATACAATTCAAACAGTTCAGTGCTTAATTTGTGCTTATTGCTTCCAGTAGTGAGCACAGACACTTATTTTTTAGGGCTGGTGCTTACTCTGCTGCCGCAAGCATTTGCTGAGAGCAAAAGACAAATATGAGAAAGATGGAGGAAGAGAAAAATGAAAAAGAGTCACAAAGGTAAAAATCAGAAAGCTGCCAGAGTAAGCTGACGGGGCAGGGAGTGGCTGTAAATGGATTGAAGACGCCCGAGATGGCTTCAGGATTACGCTGCCTCAGTATTCCGTGCACACACATTTACATGCAGCAGCCGCATGTTTAAGAGGAGGGCTTTGGGCACCGGCATGTTTTTATTTACAAATTAAGCACTGAATCAGTGTATTTTGCCTTGCTGCAGGTGGTCAGCGGGAGTGGCTTAGGAGTTGATTTTGACTTGTGGTGGAATGTTTAGAGAGTGGTGAATTGTGGCGTTGACACTCGCAGTGCTGGGGGTTCTGAAGGGAGGAATATGTGGGCTGCTGGTGTTGGCGGCATGCTAGGCTGGGATGCAGCAACACAGGAAGCTCTGCATGGTTTGATTTCACTTCTGAGGAATCCTGTTTTCGTTGCTCCTTGTCTCGTGTGCAGTACTTATTTGTCGCCTGTGTAGAATGTATGTGGCCATATTTTAACATAGCCACTGGAGTTGGGCGTGATGGATTCCTGGCTCGTGAGACGGTTAATCCCTCTGTGGGCCTGCTGTGGAAGCACATTTTAACTGGAAGAGTGGAACAGCAGCAGTGAAACCTCAAGGTCAATTAAAGTGAGTCTGAGCAGCAATGGAAAAAGAACATTCCTTGCCAGGGCCTGGATCAGGACCAAGAGGAGTGGAGATAAATAAAAGGGATTAGGGTGTTAGGCTGGAGCGAAAATGCCTGAGCCGAAAAGGAGCTGGAAAGCAATCCTTATTCAGGTGAGGTCATTCTGAATAGACGAATGGCAAGTCGGCCAACTGACATGCTCTGAAATGGAAAGGTTTCTGATCAGCAGGGCTCTAGCCAAGCCAGTGTGATGTGTCACCAACTTCGTCCAAGCCCTCTTTCTCTGTTGGGATATTTCCCCAGATAAGGCCGCAGGTACAGATATGATGAAAGGGTTTTGTGTTCCTATCGCTCCACATGCACAGAGTCTGGAAGTAAAACAACAGGCCTTTGTGAGCAGGCGGCGTGCCTGAAAGACGTGACCTCACCTTCGCGCGCCCTACGTGCATGCGTCAGACGCTTCAAAGCGCTCAGTCTGATTACCTAGAGGGGAAATCACGTTGTGAATGTCTGGTATTTAGAGATATTTCCCCAAGGGCTCGATTGCCTCATCATCATCAAACTCTTGGCTGCCAGCTTTTCAAATTTAAGGTTCAATGAGGAGGCCAGGTGTGCGTGTTCACTGCACATAGAACCATATAAGAGACTGTTACACTCCCGAAACGAAAGAGCAGATCTCATAGTGACACTTTTATTGCATTTCATAAAACCGTCTCATTGTTTACAGGAAAGCCGCTGCCTAATTTGCCCTCAGGTGCATGAGTGTATAGAGCGCACTGTTAGCGCAGTAGGCACAGTGAGGCAGCTCATGTCAAAATAGAGAATATAACTGGCAAAGCCAATGGGTCTATACTATAAAAGTTAAGCGACTGGCTTTGCCAATGCTTTTTTTTTTGCATTAGCTAATGCCAAAATGGCAGCAAGTGCACTGCGCTACATGTGCATGGATGCAAATGCATTAAAAACACTTTAAAATGTGGCTGATATTATAAAAAAGCTATTTCAAAATGACTGACGATGCCTACACATGTCGTAATGCATGTGTGCCCATGGAGCCATTCCAAAATGGCCATCTATTCATAAGCATGTGTGCACATGGGCAATGACACACCAGTGGCCATTTGGGCAATTTTCATTTATCATTACAAAAAGGCCGACGGTCATTTCAGAACGGTAAATTAAAAGTAAAAAATAAATTGTACCAGTACCATAAAAAAATGAAGTAAGAGGCCAAGGAACACTTTGCAACTATTGAGCCTTCGTTTTTGTAAACTGGAAGCGGGACTGAGAACATGGGGGAGCAATGAATGAGCGGGGAGGGTAGTAAATAGGGGCACGTAGTAAATATAAAGCAAGAGTGGGTGAGGGTCATTCACAAAGAGGAACAAGCAGGGGAAAGACCAAGGAAAGACATGTACATAGAGTCCCCTCAAGTCAGCAGCGGAAGCATACAAGTCGCCCAATCAAAACGCTGTGAGACCAAACTGCACCTGGGCGGGAGAAACCCCAAAATAGGTAGGAAAGCCATGAAGGCAAGTTCGGAGATATAAGATAAAGCACAAAGTCAATAATCCAAAGACAGAAGGCAGCGAGCCTATGCTAGCACCCTCAATCCATCCAAGTCATCTTGCAAAAGCCAATTATCAATGTGCAACTGCTATATACACCCGCTGCCCAAGGGTGTTGTATAATCAGTTGCATTTGAGACAGATAACAAGACTGTTATCCGTCTCAAATGCAAATGAAAAGATGCTGAACTACAAACAAGAGTCTACACTTTCCATGTTTAGGACTTGGCTACAAATGTCTGTCGCTGGCCTATTGTGTCTAATCCATGACACATTCTTAGAGCGGGCTTTGGGTCAGCTACTTGCTCATGATTGAATGACTTTGTATTCTAAATACTCAAATAGCAATGCACTATCCATGGTTGTAAAGAGAACAACTAGGAGTGTCCAGTTATACAGTTCATCTTTTTATTCATGTCCAATTTTTCACATAGTAGGTATGCTGTAATCGTTACTCCCATAAAAGCACAACCAGCCAACACGTTTTGTCTACTCCAGTAGACTTCTTCAGGGCTGTGACATAAACAAACAAACATAAATATAGTATAAAATGCATAAAAACATCATAAAAATACACATATCATCATGAAATGTTCCTATGTTCCTGCAATCTTCACAGACTGAAAATATATCAGCAACCATAATCTTCGTTGAGAAATAATCCCCAGCAAGGCAAAGCAGCAAGGGAAAGTTATACACACAGTGGTGGTAATATATTACAATGCAATATACCCCATGATAAGTAACGGTTTTATAATGCAGTTCAATATCAAAACAAGAAAACAATCAAAGTTCAAGCAACAAAAAAAGACAAAAGAAAGTGACAATGTACTTGAAACGAAGTTACCATATTAATAAAATAACATATATAATAAACACAACCAATATCAGAACCTACAACATATATTGCTACAATACGTCACTCATTCTGAATATTGTGCATATTGTATACCATACATCATAACTGACACATATAATTATTAATACAATTAAAAACACCTATACTAAATACCCATATGTTGTCATTAGTATAGGTAACGTAGAACCTGTACATACTATAAGTAATTCAAAAATGCCGAATCGGCCAAAGTCATCCAATATATAATATTCGCACCAGGTAATAACCACTCCAATCACAATAATTCCCAATGTGTCTAGGTCAAATCTGGCCTTGAAAATCCGGACCAGCTTTCCCAGGATGGGGCACCTGATGATATATCACAGACATCATGTAACCCTTCAAAGTCAAAAAGACAACCAATCCAAGTACCAAAGTCATTTTCATAAATTCCAATGAAATTACCATTCCCAACCTAAACTCCATTTCCCCTGGGACTCTAAGTGACACCTTTGACGGAAACGTATAGCAGTGCTGTCATTTGTCACAAAGCCCACTTGCAATATCATATATTTAACTGCAGAGAAATCTACACCCTTCCAAATGGTACAACTTCAGTCCGAGTCACGTAGCGTCCCAATTTCAAACTGTGTGGACCTGCCTACAACATACTCGTGGTGCCTGCACACAATCACATGTATAAAAATTATGTCCCTGATTATTTACAAACCACAAGTGTAACAAAAATAGGGACCAAATACTCAACTTGCTTTGGAAAAAAGTCAGCAAAAATACTCCCCAGCCGTGCAACAATACTTAATTACTAAGTTATGTACCTTAATACGTGTCGATACTCCGTATGCGGGCCACGGCCCACACCACCACTTACACGGAAAAAGAAGCAGGTGTCAAAACTAGGGTGCCTAAATATCAGACAGATAACAAAAAAATCTTTAACACCTGAGTTGACAGCCCTACGTCTGACATGTGCACAGAGAATCCTACAGTGGCCGCATAGTGTAATCACAGAACCATGTTGGCCATCTTAGAGTGTGCAAAGGCACCATTCGTTGTATATTACCAATTCAACTAACCCTCACGTTATAAATGAATAGCTACCATCTGGCACTGTAGCCACAATAAATACTCCACCGTTGAACACTCCACCATAATTCAGAACACAAGAAGTGTGCATGCTCCATAAGCCTGCTGCCCCACATTCTGTGTGACCTCTGACCGTACTAGGCAGATAGTAATTTAGCAAACAATCCAATCAGCTATATTTAAACAAATAGATTTGATAGTATATCTTGCTATGATACCACTCCCCACTTTACTCTAATGGCCCCTCTACTAGCCACATTATCGTACGCCCATGGGCATGAAGTGGTGACATAATGACAATAAGTACCAAACCACAAAGGACGTCCTAATGTTATTGATACAAGTATACATTATTGTATCCAACCAACTGAATGCCTAATCTCCATCACATTACGGCCACCATAATAGTATCAACCTTATGGAAATTAATTCAGAATAATATTTGGCAAAGTGCAACCTACAAACTCGTATTTCTTTACTCTGCACCGCAAATAGTTAATAAAACATCTTATGAACACTATAAAGTTGATCATTTTAGAATTATTGACAATAATACACTCACACACGCATCACAATTACATTAAGGAATCAGATGGAATGCAAACTTCACCTTACTAGCCCAATGTCCCAAATTTAATAGCCGCTATTACCAAACATCAGAGGTTAAGAAATGGAGCAGCATTGTAAATACTATAAACATATTCAATGTCACTTTAATCCTAAGAAATCTTAGATCATCATAAAAAATAATGAAATTCACTGTCTGTGTTATGACCATGTTCAACACTGAGCAAACAACAAATCCAGCTTCCCTTATTCCGTTGCCACAACAATTCTTTGTCACCACCTCTTATTCCCTGTGGTACATGGTCAATGCCATGAAACCAATTTCTTTATTGAATACATGATTTTCCATGAAATGAAAAGTCATAGGATATCTCATGTCGCTGTTCTTAAATGCCCACACATGTTCTTGTGTGCAGTGCTTAAGAGGTCTTGTTATACTCCCTACATAATCATGTTACACTCACATCCAATTACATATAACAAATTTATTATTGCAATTAATGAAATGTTTGATTTCATATGTTCGTTTGGTGTTATATGTAAAAAGTCTTATTTTGTTTTCCCCAAATTGACACATATCACACTCATTACATGTGAAAAACCCAGTAGGGGCTGACGGCAACCATGTTGGAACATTCATATTCTCTGTTACATAGCTGGGGCACAGTTGATCCCTAATCGTCATTCCTCCTAAGGGACCTTTGTGATTCAAATAGGCCTAAAGGGAGCCCTCAGACATTGGACAGAATTAAAACATAAGGCCAGAGATAGGAGGCAAGTTTATCACAGGTAAAGACGCCAAACTCGTTGTGCTGGCCCCACCCCGGCTAACCGAACAACTCACTGAAGTTAAGTGCCTTACATCCTGGGCAGAAGGAGTTGAACTAATGGCCCTTTAAAGATTATGATGCCCTATCTAAAAAGATGACCCTTTCCCTCTCTTGTGGCGTCATCTGCAAACCACAAGGCTGAGCATCATCATCATTTATTTGCGCTGCTGCTGGTGCAACAGACCGGGATGACATTTTTGCCAGGGCTCCCTTCAAACAATTTAGTAATTTGGGACAGTTTGGATTCAATGGAAGAGAGGTGTCCATAGATGGGGGATCATTTAGAATCCAGAAAATCTCCTAAAAAAGACTTTATGCCATCCCAGAAGTCACCCTCAATCGAAGTAACATGTTCCCTTTCATGGGATCTAGGTGTATCTGAAAGCTGCTTATTTTGGGCCTACTGATGTTTGGGGATTTTGGGGGTCATTTTGACCCTGGCGGCCGGTGGCCGCCAGGGCCAAAGACCACGGGAGCACCGCCAACAGGCTGGCGGTGCTCCCACGAGCATTCTGACCGCGGCGGTTCAGCCGCGGTCAGAAGCGGAAAGTCGGCGGTCTCCCGCCGACTTCCCGCTGCTCGGGGGAATCCTCCATGGCGGCGGAGCGCGCTCCGCCGCCATGGGGATTCTGACACCCCCTACCGCCATCCTGTTCCTGGCGGGTCTCCCGCCAGGAACAGGATGGCGGTAGGGGGTGCCGCGGGGCCCCGGGGGCCCCTGCAGTGCCCATGCCAATGGCATGGGCACTGCAGGGGCCCCCGTAAGAGGGCCCCACTGTGTATTTCAGTGTCTGCAATGCAGACACTGAAATACGCGACGGGTGCAAACTGCACCCGTCGCACCCCTGCAACTACGCCGGCTCAATTCTGAGCCGGCGTCCTCGTTGCAAGGGCATTTCCTCTGGGCTGGCGGGCGCTCTTTTGGAGAGCGCCCGCCGGCCCAGAGGAAATGTCTGAATGGCCGCCGCGGTCTTTTGACCGCGGTGCGGTCATTTGGCAGCGGTACCTTGGTCATAATCACCCCCTTTGTTTCTCCATTTGATTGAAGGTCCCACTCGCCGGGAGGCTTGAAAAATAATAGAATTGTCCAACCGCTCCATATGCTCCATCCCGCTCACCAGTGCCCACAGAGTCTATAACATGAGCGTCCAAGGCCCCAGTGCTAGGCAAATCAGACCACTCATGTATGCCAAAAGAACGGACAGGAACATTATCCACATCGGGGGACCATCTCTCGGCGAGATTTCATTTGATACTAAATCCACCGCCCTCATTAAAAAGTCATCAATAGTGGTGCGTAGGAGCGAGCGCTGCTGCTGACGAGGCTCCAAAGCACCTATCACATGTGCCTTCCTCTTGCCGATGATTTTCCCAACAATATATTGGCATGGATGAAACAAAGACAGATCAGACGTAGAAGGCACAAAAGGCTTCCCCCTAAGAGTGTAAGCCCGGCCTCTGACGGGTTAAGATGGGCTTGTCTTGGCCTGGTCTCCGCACGAGTCTGCGTACATCCCGCTCAGCGAGGCGGCTGTAGTCACTTTATGAGCCTTCGGGCGCAGGAGATGACAGAAGGCAGCCTCCTGACGCATGTGCTGCTGGGGTCAGTAGTGCGGGGTCCCTCGATGCCCTCGCAATGCTTCCTTCAGGCTTCAGGGCTTAATTCTATTTGTTTAAAGATGGCCGATTGGATTTTTTGCTAGAATACTGCCTGCCTGACAAGGGTTTCTCTGTTACAAGCTTCTCTCGCAGCAGAGGGTGGGAATCTATCATCAACTAGCTGTCTATCTGCTTGCCACCTTGCTGCTACAATTCTCCTCCAGCTGCATCCAGTTAGATAACATGGGCTCAGGTCCTGCCTACTGCCATTCCTCCACCATTGGAGGCCCGCGTGGTGTCAGCACAGCGGGCCTCAGGTGTGGAATGCCAGAAAGATTGGTGGAATCATCTTGGCCAGAATATTTACATGGAAAAGGGCATCATTTATGCAACAAAGCCACTAGTTTGCCTGATCTCCATTACTTTCCCGTAGCAGCAGGAAAATCTTCTCTGTTTCCCTGTACGGGCAGTACTCAAAACACAACCTCCAGCCAAGAGGACAGTATTTTAAAGCTGAAGAGAAGACTGCTATTCTCTAGCCCACCCATCACCACCTGTGCAACATGGTTCTAGATCTTCTTTAATTTATTCATTGATTTGACAGGGAATATGACAGCAAATGTCCATGCTGTGATATGTCCTTTTTAATTTCCAAAGTTCCTATATCATTCTTATCTCCCCTACTAGAATAAACTGACATTCTTTATGCCTGATCCAAACATATGGGGGCGACACTGGAACCTAGACATGTGAATGGCAAATGTGAGGCTCTGAACGCATGCCGTGTTATGTGAGACAGTACTCACTCTTACCCTAGGGATGGTGACAACTTAGTAAGCCATGTACTGACTGTCAATGCATTTAGGATGTTCCTAGCTATTACTAAGAGGTAAATCATATTTTCCTCTATTCTAGCCTTGTTCAGTAGTCTCTCACAAGCCCGGGAACCAGGAGGTGGGTGAGCATGCATGTATTGTGTTTCAACATTTTGGCATTCTTCCACTGAATTATAAAAAGATTTGCTGATCAAAACAAGTTAGTGCAATAAATCAATGTGTGTTTTCCAAGAATTCTTTTCACCTAATACTGCAACCTCTCTATTGCTGACACACAAAGTACTCAACAGTTGGAGTAGAGGCTTTTGTCCCTGAACCAGAAGATTCCAGACTTCTTTCAAAAGTGTTGCCCAAATACTGAACCCTTAATACCATGTACCTAACCAATAATACTGAATTACTGTGTCCCCTCTTTAGAGACTGTACTTAAAGTCGCTTCCTAGTGGTTGAACAACAGTTACGAATGAAAGTTTTAGTTTCAGGGCATTCTTTTAAAGAAAGTGTGGCTTTACTCTTAGTTAACCCCCATTCTTGAAGGAAACCTAAGTCAAACCCTCGAACTGGCCAAAAGACTGGAGCTCCAGCACTTGCCACATTATGGTCCGCTACGATACCTCATAGGTATGTCCCACATCATGAAGAGACTCCTCATAAATATTTGCTTACTATCATTCAGATGGAGGTGAGCTTACTGCCATGCCCAGAACATGACTGGACACACATGAGGACAGTATCTATTAGTAAGATAGTTTTTACAAGGTGAGCATTGTTCTGAAATATGTTCTGCCCAGAACACCAGTATTACAGGAATGATCATCCCCTCTATATCCTGCTGAGGAGAGGGAAGCCATGAACAATCTGGAGAATGATAAAACCAGGATAATGTACTGGTATAATTGTAAAGCATGTAGGATAATCTGTCAGGTGGCCATCAGAAGTTGAATATGTTTCCAGATTTAAATGGTAACATTTACGTCTCCTTGAAACTTTCAAAGTACTTCACAAGGTGGATGTTGTCAACTGCATATTGAGGACACTTCCAAGGAGCTTGTCAGATGGACCATGTAGATGTCATAACGCCTCATGTTAATTTAGTTTTGAGTTTGCAGTTCTGCAGCGCTCATTGTCTTAACTCCTATAAGAACTGTGCGAGGGTTCTGCGGTGCAAATTCTTCAGTTGTCCCCTAAGCAATCCAAATGCTTATTCTGTATAATCAGTGGCATTCGAAACCCAGAGTCACTCCAGGCCACCTTATCGAGCACGCGATTGACAGTAGTAGACTTTGTGCATGACATCTACACTGATGATTGACACCTATCAAACTTCTGAATGAAACTCACCTTGTGGAAACTCGGTAGTGATTGCCCCTGAAGAGTATGGTTGCTATGCTTTTTTGTGGATTTCAGATAGCAAAGACTGCAACTGTGGAGAAGTATCACAGACTCCGAGGACACAGGGAAGATCAGTATTTACAGATCAGTTAGCTGTTGCATTCTGTTGCATGAAAAAGTCCCATGAAAACTTTCAGCACCTAAATATTTGAATACGAAAGATATTGAGGCCCGTATTTATACTCCGTTTGCGCCGAATTAGCGTCGTTTTTTTCGACGCAAATTCGGCGCAAAACTAACGCCATATTTATACTTTGGCGTTAGACGCGTCTAGCACCAAAGTATGGGCAAATAGCGTCATTTTTTTGCGTGAACGCCTTCCTTGCGTTAATAAGATGCAAGGAAGGCGTTCCCGTCTAAAAAAATGACGGCGACGCAAATGCGTTGTATTTATACTCCCGGGCAAAAATCACGCCCGGGAGTTGGCGGGTCAAAAAACCCCGCATTTGCGCCACTATTTAACGCCTGGGTCAGGGTAGGCGTTAAGGGGCCTGTGGGCTCAAAATTAGCCCACAGGTGCCCTCCCCTGCCCCCAGGGACCCCCCCTGCCACCCCTGCCCACCCCAGGAGGACACCCAAGGATGGAGGGACCCACCCCAGGGACATTCAGGTAAGTTCAGGTAAGTATAATTTTTTATATTTTTTAATTTTTTTTGGTGGCATAGGGGGGCCTTATTTGTGCCCCCCTACATGCCACTATGCCCAATGACCATGCCCAGGGGACATAAGTCCCCTGGGCATGGCCATTGGGCAAGGGGGCATGACTCCTGTCTTTACTAAGACAGGAGTCATTTAAATGGCGTCTGGGCGTCGAAAAAAATGGCGCAAATCGGGTTGAGGCGATTTTTTTGCCTCAACCTGACTTGCCCCATTTTAAGACGCCCTAACGCCATTTTCCCCCTACGCCGGCGCTGCCTGGTCTACGTGGTTTTTTTCCACGCACACCAGGCAGCGCCGGTCTGCTAGCGCCGGCTAACTCCATTCCATAAATACGGCGCCCGCATGGCGCTTCAGAATGGCGTTAGACGGCGCTAAATTTTTTTACGCTAAACTGCGTTAGCGCAGTTTAGCGTCAAAAAGTATAAATATGGGCCTGAATACGTTTGCCTGTCGAATCTTGACCAGGTTTCCATTTTCATTCCGTATTGCCATTAAATCCCGGCTGTAGTGCTTTAGCCATTCTGCAGCATTGATTGTATTTTAAGGCAGTAAAACGGCAACAGTTTGTTTAATAGGACATTCTAAATGTAAAATGTTTTTATAGCAAGGCATGCAGCTAGTTGTGCTCCTGAGGGCCTGATCATTTCGCTTGCCAGGACTGAAGAAATTGCTAGAAAGTTTGCTCCAATGTTGTGATGTACCACTATTGTCCTCTGTAATGGGCAGGTAAGACATCAACACACTCTAGTATACTATATAACACATTTAAAACATCTATAATGTGTTTTAATACATCTGTTCTGTGTTTTATATCACCAATTGCATCACCCTAGTTTATTATGATGCTTTTTCTTATCACGTCACTTGTTCATTACATCATACTGGCTTGAGTTGTTATGCTGTTTGCTACATACATACATACATACATTCTACCAAAATGTACTTTGGTCTTGGTTCTCAGCCTGCCTGTTAATATTTGAAACCTTATTATGGAAACAGTCAAATCTCTAATATGCTGTGCATGCAGATGTGTGTACATTTTATACAATTTTGCCATTTAGCGTGGTCACAATACTAGTGTTACCAAATGGATCTGTGCACTGCTTATATGAAACGGAGCACCTCTGTCCACTGTTAAAGGGTGTAAGAACAAGTAGCCTTTTGAGGAGAAGGTCAGCTTGCAGATAGAAACTTGATTGCGGAGACAAGCACTAAAAAACCCACTGGAAGCTAAGTGGTGCTCATAAAATTTATCACAAAATATTTCCGGAAAATGGACCTAAACGTGGTCTCATGCATGGACCAGCTAAGTCTGCCAAGAGAGTTAATTAATTAATAATTGAATGACAATTATTTATTCATTGATAATTATTTTAATGAACAGTAATCAGGTAAAATTATGTTTTTGTATTTCTATTACATATGTACATTTATGTTGTTTCATAACGTTTATAGCAAGTGTTTAATATTTTTTCTACATTCATGGTGTTGTTTGTATATGTGATGTGTTTGAAGTGAAATACTTTCTCTTCTCTACTCTTATTTAGAGTGCAGTAGGAATAGTAAAGTTAACATCTTTGCAATTTGACACTTTTCCTACTGTTGTGCTGTTTAGAGTGGAAGTTGTATGTTTTACACTTCTGAGACCAACAATTTCCCTTCTGTTGCAGGGACTGGAGTGGGAATAGCTAATTTTACCCTTCAAACATGCAGAACTTTCCCTACTGTTGTGCTGACTGGAGTGGGAATAATAGATTTCATCCCCCCAAAATCCAATGTTTTCCCAACTGTTGCACAGACTGGAGTGGGAACAGTACATTTTACCCCTCCAAAGTCCAACACTTTCCCTCCAGGTGTGCTGTTTGGAGTGGCAATAGTAAAATTTGTGTTTTGAAATCCAACAATTTCCCTGCTGTTGCAGAGACTGGAGTGGGAATAGCTAATTTTACCCCTCAACAGTCCAGCACTTTCCCTTCTATTTGGAGTGGGAATAGTACATTTCACCCCTCCGAAATCCAACACTTTCCCTACGATTGCACAGACTGGAGTGGAAATAGTAAAATTTACCCCTCGAAAGTCCAACACTTTCCCTACTGTTGCACAGTTTTTGAGTGGGAATAGTAAATGTCACCCCCCTGAAATCCCATGTTTTCTCTATAGTTGCACAGGCTGAAGTGAGAATAGTACATTTCATTGATTTGAAATCCAACTCTTCCCCTACTGTAACACAGATTGGAGCGGTAATAGTAAATTTCATCCCTCTGAAATCCAACACTTTCCCTACTGTGGTTCAGACTTCAGTGGAAATTGTAAAGTTTACCCCTCCAAAGTTCAACACTTTTCCTACCACTGCATATACTAGAGTATGTTTACTTTTCTTAGACTACACTAGTTTTAAAAATGTTGGTTAAGTAGTGTTTATAGTATTGATTGTTTTATAGTTAACATTGTTTTTTTTTTTTTTTTTTTTTAATGGTTATAGCATTTTTTTGTAAATATTTTTTTTTGATTTTTTCAGTGTTTAATATTTTATTTATCCTGTACATTATTTCATATATTTTATACTATTAATTGTTTTATATTGTTATGGTTATTCCAACTGTATTGATAACTTAAAAAAATAATATAATGTCAAATATTTTTTTAACTATGTTACACTATCTATCTATATATCTATATATCTATATAGATAGATATGGATTTTTATATATATTTATAGTCTCAAATATTAGTGGAATATATTTAATTTACAATATATTAAAATTAAATGTTCATCAAAAGAAAATCAGCAGGCTACAAAATGACGCACCTGACCAAAAAATGTATAAGAAATAGAAGAAGATAATAAATCTGTCCTCCTTGTGTGCACTCAAACCAACACCTGCTGCCAAGGTGTGCTCCTTTAAAACTAAAGGAAAAAATACAATTTAGAACAAAGGTAGTGTACCACAGCCAATAATATAGAATGTCCAATTCTTTAGTTAATAGTTGTGTAAATCTTCTTTATTCTTTTTGCTTTCCTCTTTCTTTATCCAATAATACATGTGTTCAAAACAGCCAACATGTTTCGTCCTCTCACATAGGACTTCTTCAGGGCTCTATGCTAAAATAACCTCTGTCAACATAATCACCAAGGAAGAGGTATCTTGTATTAGCTGGTGATCCGCCCACTTCGAATAACTTCATTAGATCAAAAAACTGTCCATAAACATCGCCGCACACTGTTATAGGAGCTTTGACTTCTCCCACCGTAATAACGCTGCACAGTCATTAATAATTCTAAGTGCGATATGTTCAACCACACAACCTTCTTTGATTAAATGGTTCTTCAGTACATCAACCCTAGGTCTCCCATCTGAATCAACTATTTCCTCCGATGTCAAGCGATGCGTTGGAGGAAAAGGGACTGCATTCAATGATACACGCAGAAGCTCTCGCAAAAACACGGACCTGACTACCTCACATTTGGATACAGACACCTGTCATGTCCAACGTTTACATAGCCTAATTGGGCAAACACGCTGTTGGCAGCAGGATAATTGCCAGGCCACGCTGTTATTGTTGTTGTTGTCACCTGCACCTTTAGAAGGTGATGGAAGGCCGGAGGACACACTGGGTTGCCACTCCCTCGGTATTTGAAACCTTACAGTCAAAATGTTATGTGGTATTTATCTGTACAATATATGATCTTGAAATATTTTTTTGTAAGAATATAAACTCAAAAGGTCCTGAGGAAGATAGTTTCAAGCATTTAGCCCTCTGAAATGTGCCAGCAAAGAATACTGACATAATCCATGAGCACTGAATGATTATATATGAAATATTCATGATTGTGGGGTGACATTAACTGATGAAAGTCTATTAATTTTAAAAGCTAATGAATGAGCGTGATTTTATGTTTCTTCATATTGTTTATGATGTATGTTTTTATATGTTTTAAGGTTAAACAATATATATTTAATATGAATCAATGGATATTTTTAATAATTATAATAAACTTTGAATAACAAACTTTAGGCATTCATGTGGTTGTTTTCATTGTGTTCTTAGAATATTTCTTGACGATGGTATTAATATGATATGAGTCGATGTGTGATTGTAAGGAAGTAAACACAGTAACTGAGGGGAGCAGTTTTCTGGTTATTAGTACCCTGTCCCTCTTATTCTAAGGGGTTGCTCTCATTTATTCCCTGAAAATGTTAGTATGACTTGTAAGATGGGTTGCGGCTTCATCCGATAGGTCAAGTCAGTCTTGAATCATCAATGTGTCATCAAGAAAGAAATTGTCAAAATTCTATAATTTGAACAGAGGTAGAAATATGGTATGAGCAATACCTATGGTGGGAATTTACGTCTACAGTGCTTTTCTAATCCAACTAACTCAAAAAACTGTAAATAAATAAATAAATAATACTTCTTCAAAATTAAGCTCCTTGCCTTACTCTGCAGCATAATATGTAACTTCAATTGGCACTCTTGTGAATGAAAACCACTGGCTTCCCATGGAGAGCAGGAGATAGTAGAACACACAAATATAGAAACTCCCTGAAGTTGTGCATCCACATAAGCAGTTGGACTGCTCGTGCCCTCAATGTCTGTCCTTGTTCAGCCTGCTGTACGGCTCTGTATTCCCCTTGCATCAGCCTGATGGGTAGCCCACAGGCACCGCATTGTGAGTTGAGAGTTTGCTGGCAGGCTGTGGAGTGGGTCCTTGCCCATTCGAGTCACTCTGTCCAGTCGAGCCCTGGGAGAGTGAGGACTGGGCAGAGTGACAAGGTGCCACTGACTTCCACCACTGCTGCACCTCCTGTACTTGTAGCCAATGAAGAAGCAAACTGAAAGGCCCTGACCTGAGGGGGGGGGGGGAGGGGGGGGAACTTGGCATCTTTATGAAAGGGGCTAGGGAGGTTGCTAGGCAGTGGCGGCTTGCTGGAGAGAAAAGGGGCGGGTGGCGCAGTGTGGTGTGTGGAGGGGGGCTCAACAAAAAAAAATACTTTTTAAAAAAATTACCTTTCGTGCCGCTCCGCTCCTCTCCTCCACTGCAGGCAAAGGCTCCCAACATGCCTGGCGTCCAATCTTAATGCTGCTTTCATGCTGCTTGACGGAGCACCCTGCCAGGGCGCTCCA
The DNA here is from genome assembly GCF_031143425.1 of Pleurodeles waltl. Lineage (NCBI taxonomy): Eukaryota > Metazoa > Chordata > Amphibia > Caudata > Salamandridae > Pleurodeles > Pleurodeles waltl. The sequence continues at coordinate 150,572,137 of NC_090440.1, forward strand.
AGGCACAGTGGAGGTCTCTGCCTGCTGTCTTCAACCCAGCAATGCAGTGCCTTGAGACCATAACGGTTGAGTAGTTTCGCTTCATAAAAACTGATTGATTGACTGATAGTGTGCCGGGATGGCGGGCCAAACATACATGCACACTGAGGGGGAGTGCTGTGCACTCCCCCTCAGTCCCTGTCATCGCCTGTGTACTTGCCCCTTTTACAAGAAAATGATAATAAACGTAGTTTATTATTATTTTCCTCTAAACGTTTTGCAGCTCCTGCTGCTGGTGGGTGGGCGTCTCTCCTCCGCAATTGTTGCTAGGTATTTTCCAAATCTGCTAGATGCTTCCTATCCCTTCTGGATAGCTTGGGTATCTTTGAATAATGCAGACTAAGCTGGTGACCCTTTGGGTGACCTCACCACTCCCATCTCTATGAGCGGGTAAAGTGGGGGTATTCACTCGTCCGTTAATCTGGTCTGGAGGGCTATGATAAATGTGCCAGCACCCATGAGCAACAAGTGGACAAACGAGTCAGGAATTTGTTAAGAAGCCTAAAGAGTAAAAACAAAAAGAATCCTAGTGTTGTCTGGAAACATTAACTAAATAACAATTACTACCTAGTCTAGTACTATCGTAACTTTTTTGACCCTGTGGATTTCAAATAATCTCGCTCTCTTACAAGTATTTTTATTAGAAAACCTACATTTTGCTATTATTTCTTGCATTCCTTGAATATTGCATAGTTGAGCCATTATAATGAAAATGAGACTTCGAGCACGAAAATGGCAAACGAGGGACTTTGTGATTCCATAGTCTCACCCTGATCATCAACGCAAGCACCCCAAATGGAGGACATGAGAATGACAATGATTTAGAAACAGTTATAAGACTCCAAGGGAGAGCACCGTCAGTCAAGTAGCCACTGCTCTCGATGTGCACAAAGATAATTTCCCATCACACTGCCAAACAGAAGAGGAGCATCACCAACCAGTCACCATAAACACTCCGGGCCTCATTACGAGTTTGGTGGGCAGCTGCTCACCAACTCATGAGGTCGGAAGACCGCCAGTTCTGTCTTCCACCCGCTGGTCCCATTATGAGTTTCCTGCTGGCTCAGCGTGAAACTACCCCGAACATGCGGCAATGTTGTGGTGCGTTAGATGCGACAGCACCTGTTGCGCTTTTCACTGTCTGTAATTCAAAGTGCATGGGCAGTGCAGAGGGCCCATGGGTCCCCCGGCACCCCGTCTCCGCCAGCCTTTGCATGCTTGCAGCGCTGCCCTGGAGAATTAAGACTGCTGGCACCCCCAGGCCATCGCCCGGTGAAAAAGTGGCGGTGCTGGCAGTCAGACTGTGGCGCTTTCGCCACGGTCATAATGTGGCTGTCAGACCGCCAGACTCGTAATAAGGGCCTCCATCTAAATTAAGACATCAAGACTCGCAGCCTTAACAAAATTACCGCACGTTCCTTCAACGGAGGGTGCAGGTTGTACGAATTAGGCATATGCCATTCCGGGTTGAATAGTTCTACATATACCTCGATGACGATGATGAGCATTTTACTTGGGCCTCCTCCAATATTTTGGAGAACTTCATTCTCTCAGATAAAAGACCAGTGATTAAGTAGTGCAAGAGGATTGTGTCCCCAAGCTCACTGGCGTTTTCTAGTGTATTTTCTTTCACTTTTCGTGTGATCATGGTGTTGGTCATCGTTCACTGTGAGTGACCCAGTGTTGAGATCCTTTATATGATTGTATTATTATAGGTTCTCATATGTCTGTAAGTGAATAGTGTAAAGATGAACAGATGCAGCTAATGGTCAGTTCTGTACGCAGGGGAGCCTGGTTGGAATGTACACTCCGACTATATTTACAGACTAATTGACAGAAGTGACTTATATGGAAATACCTGATGGGTGATATTAACCATTCAAATGTGTGGTTGCTCATTGCACACGTTGCACAGGCCTCTTCATCACAGCAGTGACTCACCGACCACCTGGACAGGATTACACAAGCCTGCACAACATTCTCAATTAGACTAGCAGACCATTTCCTGAGAAACCAGAAAATTACTAAAGTGTGGATGTATTTACCTAAAAACAAGTGTGCCGGGGCTTTCGTCACGGAGTACGGGGTCTGAGTCGCGCAGCTGGCCTGACACTAGTTTTACTTTTCAGACACAAAGCTGAGTCTACACATCTAATGGTGCAACCACAGGTTTGATTGGATCGCTCACGCTTCACATATCAGCTGACACCTTTTCTTCACTTCTTTGTCATTGTGTGAACAGCTAGTAACTTATTACGTGACAATGTGTACTGTACAGATTTGAATAAAGCCTTCTCTATACACGCTATAAAATATGGTTGCCAGGCTCTATTTTTGCATTCTATTAATTGCTTATTTGGTAGGGCTAGGTTACACAGTCTGTACTGACGCACATCAAGTAGTACAGCCACCAGGTAAGTGACGTATTTTATAATACACGTCATATTGGTGCACTGCTTCCCCAGCCATTATTTCGACGCAGCACTTCCCTGTACATATCCGAGCTTGAGAAAAGGCTCTGGGTTGCAATTGACATCATATACAAGGATAAGTGATTGTGGGTGATGCACTGGATTCTACTATGTTGTAGTTTTTTTTATCCATTTAGTGAATCACCTTTGATGACAGCCTGCATCCACGGTGAAGCATGATGAACTCACCCCACGCCGTCCTTGAAGGTGTGGTGTCCAGGGGTGTAGGTCTGTGTTCTTCCTTGGCTACGTATGGAAGGACTCTGCGTAAACAAACCCCCAGCCAAACCTACAGTGAAAGTGCATGTCTCAGAGGACACATTCAAGTATTGTCCTGAATCCATGATGCTGATTTATGGGATAGGTGACGATACCTCCTTTAAGGACATTATTTTGAGCCCAGTGCTGATCTTACACTAAGGCTTAAATGTTAAGAGGGTCACCACAAGTCCCGTACTGTGATGAACAAAGATCTGAGGCAAGTCAATGCAACACAATTTATGGAGTGTATGTCACCCGACATGAGCACAGTTTAATGATAGGCGCACAGCAAAATTGTCTTAAAGGGTACAGCAACATAGGAGTTCTTTGAATCAATATTTTCTGGCCTACAGTCTTCACTTCAAACATTAAATTGAACATAAAAATAAGCTAACTGTGGTGATTGAACATAATGGGGCATGTGATGTGATGAAAAGTTATCACTGTCCACTAGCTGTTGAACTGGTTTATCAGTGAATAAAAATATAGTCACCGACCGGAATGAATTTCTCCTGGACTAAAAAAATTAATTGTTCGTTCTGTCATTGTCATATTGTAATGCCACAGTAGTGAGGTCTGCGAGACCCAGGGAAGTGGGAACATGTCATAGAAGAGCCACATAAGGTGCAGACAGCCTATGAAGAGGGCATGAGTAAGAATGAGACCATGAGGCTCTGCAGAGAGTGAAGTAAATCCTGGCTGCCTTGAGTACCTAAAGGCGAGTGAATGTGGTGATGCAAAGCCACCATAAATTTCATGCACCTTGATGAGACATGGAAGGAAGTCATGCAGGACCTCATGAGCCGCATCCACACTGCAAGGGTAAAAGAAGTATAACAATTCAAACTTTTTATGAGAGTGGTGACCCGTGGGAGTGACTCATGTAGTGACACAAAGCCACCTTAAAATCTTTGCAGACTGAATGTAATGGGACTGAGTAGAAGCAGGATACCTTCGAGGTGTTTGCACAGCAAGGAGAGTCCCATAGGGCTGCGCCGAGACGCCCTAGGAGGATACTGAATGATGCGTAACAGAACCACCATGAGATCCGCGCAGACCACTCTGAGTGGAAAAAACAATTGGATTCATGCTCACTGAGAAGCCTATGTAGACAGTGGGAGTGAGAATGAGGTCGGAGTGAGTGAAACGCTGGCAAGTGTTTCCAGGCACCACTGGGATGTGTCTTCAGTGTGACACCAATGGCCATCTTTGAATTGTCGGTTTAGTGTGAAAGCCATCTTAAGACTGGCTGAACTTGGCGGCACATGTTGTAGGATTTCAATCTAGTGCCATTTGCCTGGCACCCTGACGATATGCAGTTAGGTCTTTGTTTTTCCACGACTTTGGCACATTGAGAAAACAAAAAATCAATATATGTGGATCAGTGATAGCAAAATTATGCTATCTGTCGTAACCGTAAAGCACATTGCCCTGCACATGATAAGTCCTAACAGTGATAGCACCTTTTGTATGATCCAAATAAAAACTTCTCTGTGAGTAATAAAATGATTGAGCAGTAAGTGTTAATATGATTTAATAGAGCCCTTGATAACATGTCTTCACATTAGGGATGTATGAAAGCTAAAAACTGCATTTATACACTGAACATCTAATTGGAGTCAAGTTTTAGCTGATGACCTAGCTATTCAAGAGGCCGATATTTCTGCAACTCCCTTTGAGGAGATACATTTGAGAAGCTTCCTGAATTCTGGGCCAATATATCATATCTTGGGTAACATTGCTTTAGTAGTTGTAGGGTTGAAGAATCAGTGATACATGTGATGTTGTAATTCTCACTTTTAACTTGGAACTTATGTTGATACTTGGTGATATCTTAAGCATGTTTTTAAGTTTAACTGGATCACATATTTCAGAAGGGGCATGGGTTGGCTGTTCGATAAGAACCAAGGTTGCTAAAGCCTCTGACGCATAAGTATGCCACCTTGTCCATGAAAATGATCAATAATAGGTTTGCCAATCTACTCTTCAAAACCATGTACTCCTGGAAGAACAAGGCAATACTTATAAATGGAAGGGGGTTTGTCGGCGCAAGGAACGGTTAAGGACATGTACCCATCCACAAAAGAGTGGGCAGAACGTTTAATATTTTTAATACATAATTAAATATAAGCATTTGACTTCAGGTGTTTTTTTTTTTTTTAAACCTTTATAAAATCGTTTTAATGAAATACATCTACATTCATTAACTATTTTATTGAAAATGACGTTACTATTGCTGTAGCTTGTTTTTTATTTTTTTCTACATTCAAAAATAAATATATTTCGTTAATTACATTAATATTTATTGGAAAATATTTTTAATCAACTTTTCAGCTTTCCCTATACTATACCATAGGGAAATCTCCACCCAAGGAGCAGAGATCTCCACCCAAGCTCCAGGTAGTAAATTTTACCCTCATAAAATGGACTCCACTGAAGTTACTCTGCACTTTTTATTAAATTTACACTTGTAAATGGTGACCAGCCCAAAATAGCAAATTTACTACAATGCGTAAGAGTAATCTTACCGGTGTAGATTTACTCATGTGTAAGTTTACATTTGTGAATAGATCCTGTATGTTACTTATACTAAATGACTACTACCTCTGTTGCGATACAAAGTGTATTTTTGTATTCAGTGCTTGAAATGGAAAAAATAAAGTGCAGGTACTCTGTGCTAGAGTACCTGCTTGTTTCTTAGAAGTGCCGGTACTCCCCAATTAAAAGTATTACGTTTTTCTTGAGATGTGCCGGTACTGTCCCGCTCAAAATAGAAAAGTGCCGGTACTCAGTACCGGAGAGTACCGGCCCATTTAAAGCACTGCTTGTATTAATTAATTATTTTATTGTATTTTATTACATTTTGTTGCAGAACTTTGTTGCTCTCAAATAAATAACTGTATATTGAACAAACTAGGCACCCATGAAGAAGACTAGATGTTAATGTGTCTTTGTGGTGGTGAGATACTTTTGGTGCCTTTTTAGGCGATTGCAGCTTGTGTTATAGATACGGTCTTCGCATTTATTTTTTTCCGAATCACCACATACTTGCAAAAAGTTGAACAAGTCGGCAATATATAGTTACTCTCCAGCTCACTTTTTCCCTCATCTATCTTTGATACGTGGCTCTTGTGTTTTTTCTTTCCTTAAAACTACTGCTGACTTTGTCCACATGGACATTTTTAAAGGCATTCTAAGTGAGCCCATGGATTGGGAACATTTATGGCTGGCGCGGAAGCAAAACAAACAAAAACAATTATAAGCAAGCCACATTTTAGAGGCGAGTTTCTCCACATCAAACGGAAAGTGCTGACGCACTGAATCCGAAATGCAATGTGAGCCAGAATGTGTCGAACATACTTTAAAATAAGACACGCCGGCTGTAAATCCTTGTCTCAGAAGCCTTGTTTCCTTAGCCCGTAGCTACCCTGCCATATGCCGGTCAATGGTGTCCGAAAGAGAACCACGCTCCCAAGAATTCTACACAGGTTTCCAGTAGGTGGCAGTACAACACCTCGGTAGAATACTCCTCTTCGGAAAGTCACAAGTAACTGTTCCAAGGCAGGGTCTGGCAGCCCCACGTCACATACTATTGTTGGTGATAAACCCTGCAGGAGAGTTTTTTCCACATCCTGGTGACTACATGTGTTTCAGCTCAGCCAAAATATTTAGCTCTTTGAGCTGCGGGTGAATTCCTGCAGGCCCAGCTCCTGTGCGTGTGCCTGGGAGCAGAGCTAAAACATTACTGAACTTAAAAGTATCCACATGGAGATGTTGATGGAATAATGTGAGCTATAAAACCGTAGAAATGACTGATTAAGGAAAGAGGGCTGTCGACCGTCTGGGAACTCAGAAAGTGAGGGTTTTTTCCCCCAGTCTTTTTGTGGTTGAAATCTCAGTTTTTTTTTCCAGTGGCTGTTTATTGAAATGTGAGGGCCAAATTTAGTTCCATTTCAGGCGTTCACCATTTCCGCTCCTTTGGCTTTCCCGGGTTTAGGCCTAAACCAACTGTTTTCCAATACGAAGACAGCATGTGTGTAACGAGTGGGATAACACGATATTTCACCTCAGCCCTCTCTCTTCATTGGCTCACAGAACTGTCGTGTCTGCAGTGCTTTATTTGAGCCGGCGGTTTCCAGTGCGGGCCACCAGCACTTATTTTTTAGGGCTGGCACTTTTTTGTCTGCATCAGGCAATTAATGTGAGCAAAAGGCACATATGGGAAATACGAAGGAAGAGAAAGACAGTCACAAAGGGAGAAAGCAGAAAGCTGCAAGGATGATCTGAAGGGGCAGGGAGTGGCTGTAAATGGATTAAAGCGGCCTCAGATTGTTTTAGGCTTACGCTGCCTCAGTATTCTGTGTTTGCACATTTCATTGCAGCAGGTGCATGTTTCAAAGGAGAGCTTTAGGCACCCGCACTGCATGTATAGCATCTAGGGCACCACAAGAATCAATGTTCAAAAGCAATCCTGTAGGAGATTGGGGAGGACCAGTTTGAACACTAGATATTTTTGTTCAGGACAAGGACTGTATGATAGTTCCAAACGTGTTTTCTTGAGAGAAGTAGCTATCCAATTGCATAGCTGTTAATGTTAGGAGTTGCTAAATTGTTAATTACATAATAATTTTCCAAAGTAAAATTATCCACAATGTTTCTTGAAGGCTTATTATAACCATATGTGAATCCTAATAAAAATAGATTAGTTTCAGGATTTATGGATAAATCTGTCACATTGCAAGACAGATTACTAGATTAGGGATAACATTACAGATGATCACTGATTGGCTGGTTCCTAAAATGAAAGCCAGGCCCAGTCATTTGCAACATTTATGTTACTATGAAAGAGTCTTGAATTTGGAATGGAAGCCATATGTTTACGTGAGCCATACATAATAGTGAGTAGCTTAATGAATGCAGAAGGTATTTGTAACGCATAGACAGTAACTCTCACAACAGCAAGGACATTTTTACCATCATCAAAGAGCTCTCCAAACCCAAAGCCAGCAACATCGACCCCACGCACACACAACTCCTCTGTGACTCCCTCTCCAACCATTTCCACAGCAAAATCTTAGACATACACAACAGTTTCACACCTCACGCACCCGCCACACACACCACCGACTGGATCAGCAAAGACCCACCTCCCCCAAAACTTACTACTCACCTGGGCCCCTACTAACGATGAAGAAACTGAAAAAAACAATGAATTCCATTCACTCAGGCTCCACCTCAAACCGCTGCCCCCACCGCATTTACAACAAAGCCAGCCCAACCATCGCTCCCAAGCTTCGCGACATTATCAACAGCTCCTTCAACGCCGCCACCTTCCCAGGCCCCTGGAAGCATGCAGAAATCACGCTCTCCTGAAAAAGCCCAAAGCAGACCCCGATGACCTCACCAGCTACCGCCCAATCTCACTCCTCCCCTTCCCCGCCAAGGTCGCTGAGAAACTAGTGAACACCTGCCTGTCTCACTTCCTAGAGGAAAGCAAAACACTTGACGCCTCCCAGTCTGGGTTCCACAAGAACCACATCACAGAAACTGCCTTCATCGCATGCACTGACGACATCAGAACCAGAGTCGACAAAGGCGAGACGTCGCACTCATCCTCCTGGATCTCTCCGCTGCCTTTGACACTGTCTGCCATCAAACACTCCGCACACGCCTCCACAACGCAGGTATTCAACACAAGGCCCTAGACTGGCTGACCTTCCTCACCGATAGAACCCAGACAGTCCGCCTCCCTCCCTTCCACTCCACAGCTACCAAAATCATCTGCGGAGTCACCCAAGGGTCCTTCCTCAGCCCCACCCTTTTCAACATCCTCATGACCCCGCTCGCCAACATCCTCCGACCACATGGAATCACCATCATATCCTACGCAGACGACACCCAGCTCATCATCTCCCTCACCCGAAACCCTACCACTGCTAAAACCACCCTCCAAGCTGGACTCCTTGACACAGCAACATAGATGACAGCTAACCACCTCAAGCTCAACTCCAACAAAACTACAGTCATAATTTTTGGTCCCAACAAAACCATATGTGATGACTCCTGGTGGCCCACCTCACTAGGCCCCCCTCCAACACCCTCAAACCACGCACGTAACCTCGGCATCATCCTGGACCCCTCCCTCTCCATGACCCAGCAAATCAACGCCATCACCTCCTCCTGCTTCAACACACTCTGCATACTGCAAAAAACCTTCAAATGGATACCCGTAGAGACCAGAAAGACCGTCACCCATGCACTCATCAGCAGCAGGCTAGACTACGGTAACCCCCTCTACTGCGGCACCACACTCAAACTCAAACGCAAACTCCAAAGGATCCAGAACACAGCCGCCTGCCTCATCCTGGACCTATCACGCCATAAACACATCTCCCCACACCTCAGGTCCCTTCACTGGCTTCCGATCGACAAGAGGATCACCTTCAAAATCCTCATCCACGCACACAAATCCCTCCACAACGCAGGACCAACCTACCTCAACGAAAGAGTGAACTTCCACACTCCCACTCACCACCTCTGCTCCACCGACCTCGTTCTCGCCACAGTCCCCCGCATACAACGCGCCACTACCGGAGGCAGAGCCTTCTACCTCCCCCCCAAGGCCTGGAACTCCCTCCCCACCAACCTCCGCAAGACTCAGAACCTCCTGCTCTTCAGAAAGAACCTCAAGACGTGGCTGTTCAAACAGTAACCCACCTCCCCCCCCCCTCGAGCACCTTGAGACCCTCGCAGGTGAGTAGCGCACTCTATACATTTTTTGATTGATTGATTGTGACTACATGGGACATATTATTCTTTAAAGTTGGATAATCTCCAACTGCATGATAATGATAAATTTAAGGAGAACATTTTTGGGCACCCGTCTAGACTTTTGTGATGAAAGAAATCACTTGAATTCAGAATTATAGAAGGAATTAGATTAAAGTTAAATTCCAACTCAGATGTTGGATAATCTAGATCTTTCTGTATCTTGACTAACTTGATATCGGCTGATAGCATCATCTGAAATTGTGCGTAAGTATGGAGTAAGGTGGGGATACTAAGATAGTTCAAGTATGCATTTTGAATTCCGAAGGTATCACAAAATTCAATTGTGGCCACTTTCAGTAGTAAGACTCTTACTTAGATATGTTGATCTTTGTATGAAAATTATTAATGTTGAATTTATCAAATTAATTTCCTTTAGCTTTGTGCTTCATATGATGACCCACACGCAAGGGGTTTAAAACGGACTCCAGTGCTTCTTCTGATGTACTATGGTTACAATGTTGAGGGACTTCAGGCAACAAGAAGCCCTTTCCTCATTTTCTAAGGTAATTTCAGATTGGAAGCTCACACATCTAGGATTTTGTTTGCATGTCTACGATTTGCACAGTTCTTCTTACTGCATCTCTTTTGCAGTTTTCCTAGTTGTTCATCCTTTAAATGTTGAATAATGGTTTTCGCATTGAGCCGCTACATAAAACGTTTATTGGCAGTTCTATTAGTAACTGATTCCTTATCAGCTAAAGATCCCTTTTCTTCTGTTATTTGAGGTGCTTTTCCTTCTGTAATAAAATGTGATTGACACGTAGATTATCAGATTTTCCACATATACTTTTATCTCCAATGATGGATGTAAGGTTACCATGAAATTAGTCAACTTCTCCAGGATGTGATCTGAATGTAACAACTTTTTTCTTGTAAAGACAAACTAGCATCCATTTTTCTATTTACGTCTTGGAACATCACTGATAACTGGACATACAATGGGTTAAATGAGTTCTCTAAATGAAGAAGTGGTGTAGTAGAGAGGCGGGGCTCTAGTTCTAAGTAATTCATTGCAGTACTGAGAATACTCTTCAAAAGGTCCATCCTTGCCTTTACAGGGCCCAATTTTAGGGTAGATAATACTTGGACAGCTTCAATATCCAGGAGAGTTTAGGCTATAGGCATTTCAGTGATGAGGTTAGGAGATCATACATTTTCAGCCGACTTTACCACTGTTAGTATAGCACAATCTTCTGCCACAAACTCAGAAGTCACAACTTGAGTCTTTACTTCTACTTCTGTATTTTGTAAACCCACACTCTTTTATCATCTATTGAAGTATATTGTCGTGAGGTGCAATGGCCCTTTAAATTCAGAAAAAAACTATGAGGGAATAGTAGGAAAAACCACTGAGGAACTAGAGAGCAAAGGTTCTCTTACAGAGATTTTTATTTGTTTTCATTATGTCTTATCTGTTCAACTATTGTCCTATTTCATAGTTTTCTAATTGCCAATTTCCTAAAACAATATCTGCTCTTTTATTTTATTTTTATTGAGAGAAGGATAATATTAAACATTTGATATACCAAACAAAAGGGCCCCTAAGGGCACACCACCTGTTTACAAGGTATTAACTTGCTTGTTTTGTTATATCAATCCTATAGCTGAGCCTTTCCCAATATTTTATGGCTTATGTTTAATGTAGCTCTCTACAGCAACAGAGAATAAAACGGCTTTGGAAGCTGAGAGATGCCAAGAGAAGCCAAAAGAGAAAGAAGGTCAACAGTATATATTTTTATATTGTAGGCTCTACTTGACTACACCTCTCTCTTGGCACACTCTCCAGCTCCTACAGATATTTGTTGGTAAATGCAGATCAAACTAATGCAAAAATATTTGTGTTGTTTAAACCTCACCGTTGGCCTGTGCCATTCCCATTTCACCTTCGAGCGAACATCACAATGACCAACCCCAAAAGGCCATATAAACAGCCGACTCCTCTTCTTGGCTTCCCAGGAACGGGGCCCCAAGCGCAGGCAAGATTTAGGTTAAATCCAGCTGCATAAACAAGTGTGCATGTACAGTTTGCACAATACATTGCATGATGGCTCCAGCGACCCTACTACCGCTGTGCCATGAATTGCCCAGCTCTCCACAGGGTGACGTCAGTGTAACCTGATGCTGATAAAGCAGTTGATGCTGACAGCTGACCAGTAGGCC